>NC_074684.1:45527379-45874040 GCF_029448725.1 Salvelinus fontinalis | reverse complement strand
TGGTAGATGTCTAGTCTCCCTTAAGGCTCTAATCTGATAGTGGTAGTGGGGTGGTAGATGTCTAGTCTCCCTTATGGCTCTAATTTGATAGTGGTAGTGGGGTGATAGATGTCTAGTCTCCCTTATGGCTCTAATCTGATAGTGGTAGGGGGGTGGTAGATGTCTAGTCTCCCTTATGGCTCTAATCTGATAGTGGTAGAGGGGTGGTAGATGTCTAGTCTCCCTTATGGCTCTAATTTGATAGTGGTAGTGGGGTGGTAGATGTCTAGTCTATCTTATGGCTCTAATCTGATAGTGGTAGTGGGGAGGTAGATGTCTAGTCTCCCTTATGGCTCTAATCTGATAGTGGTAGAGGGGTGGTAGATGTCTAGTCTCCCTTATGGCTCTAATTTGATAGTGGTAGTGGGGTGGTAGATGTCTAGTCTCCCTTATGGCTCTAATCTGATAGTGGGGTGGCAGATGTCTAGTCTCCCTTATGGCTCTAATTTGATAGTGGTAGTGGGGTGGCAGATGTCTAGTCTCCCTCATGGCTCTAATTTGATAGTGGTAGTGGGGTGGTAGATGTCTAGTCTCCCTTACGGCTCTAATCTAATAGTGGTAGTGGGGTGGTAGATGTCTAGTCTCCCTTATGGCTCTAATCTGATAGTGGTAGTGGGGTGGTAGATGTCTAGTCTCCCTTACGGCTCTAATCTAATAGTGGTAGTTGGGTGGTAGATGTCTAGTCTCCCTTATGGCTCTAATCTGATAGTGGTAGTGGGGTGGTAGATGTCTAGTCTCCCTTATGGCTCTAATTTGATAGTGGTAGTGGGGTGATAGATGTCTAGTCTCCCTTATGGCTCTAATCTGATAGTGGTAGGGGGGTGGTAGATGTCTAGTCTCCCTTATGGCTCTAATCTGATAGTGGTAGAGGGGTGGTAGATGTCTAGTCTCCCTTATGGCTCTAATTTGATAGTGGTAGTGGGGTGGTAGATGTCTAGTCTCCCTTATGGCTCTAATCTGATAGTGGGGTGGCAGATGTCTAGTCTCCCTTATGGCTCTAATCTGATAGTGGTAGTGGGGTGGTAGATGTCTAGTCTCCCTTATGGCTCTAATTTGATAGTGGTATTGGGGTGGTAGATGTCTAGTCTCCCTTATGGCTCTAATCGGATAGTGGTAGTGGGGTTGTAGATGTCTAGTCTCCCTTATGGCTCTAATTTGATAGTGGTAGTGGGGTGGTAGATGTCTAGTCTCCCTTATGGCTCTAATCGGATAGTGGTAGTGGGGTTGTAGATGTCTAGTCTCCCTTATGGCTCTAATCTGATAGTGGTAGGGGGGTGGTAGATGTCTAGTCTCCCTTATGGCTCTAATCTGATAGTGGTAGTGGGGTGGTAGATGTCTAGTCTCCCTTATGGCTCTAATTTGATAGTGGTAGTGGGGTGGTAGATGTCTAGTCTCCCTTATGGCTCTAATCTGATAGTGGTAGTGGGGTGGTAGATGTCTAGTCTCCCTTATGGCTCTAATCTGATAGTGGTAGTGGGGTGGTAGATGTCTAGTCTCCCTTATGGCTCTAATTTGATAGTGGTAGTGGGGTGGTAGATGTCTAGTCTCCCTTATGGCTCTATCTGATAGTGGTAGTGGGGTTGTAGATGTCTAGTCTCCCTTATGGCTCTAATCTGATAGTGGTAGTGGGTTGGTAGATGTCTAGTCTCCCTTATGGCTCTAATCTGGTAGTGGTAGTGGGGTGGTAGATGTCTAGTCTCCCTTACGGCTCTAATCTAATGGTGGTAGTGGGGTGGTAGATGTCTAGTCTCCCTTAAGGCTCTAATCTGATAGTGGTAGTGGGGTGGTAGATGTCTAGTCTCCCTTATGGCTCTAATTTGATAGTGGTAGTGGGGTGATAGATGTCTAGTCTCCCTTATGGCTCTAATCTGATAGTGGTAGGGGGGTGGTAGATGTCTAGTCTCCCTTATGGCTCTAATCTGATAGTGGTAGAGGGGTGGTAGATGTCTAGTCTCCCTTATGGCTCTAATTTGATAGTGGTAGTGGGGTGGTAGATATCTAGTCTCCCTTATGGCTCTAATCTGATAGTGGTAGTGGGGTGGTAGATGTCTAGTCTCCCTTATGGCTCTAATCTGATAGTGGTAGTGGGGTGGTAGATGTCTAGTCTCCCTTATGGCTCTAATTTGATAGTGGTATTGGGGTGGTAGATGTCTAGTCTCCCTTATGGCTCTAATCGGATAGTGGTAGTGGGGTTGTAGATGTCTAGTCTCCCTTATGGCTCTAATTTGATAGTGGTAGTGGGGTGGTAGATGTCTAGTCTCCCTTATGGCTCTAATCGGATAGTGGTAGTGGGGTTGTAGATGTCTAGTCTCCCTTATGGCTCTAATCTGATAGTGGTAGGGGGGTGGTAGATGTCTAGTCTCCCTTACGGCTCTAATCTAATGGTGGTAGTGGGGTGGTAGATGTCTAGTCTCCCTTAAGGCTCTAATCTGATAGTGGTAGTGGGGTGGTAGATGTCTAGTCTCCCTTATGGCTCTAATTTGATAGTGGTAGTGGGGTGGTAGATGTCTAGTCTCCCTTATGGCTCTAATCTGATAGTGGTAGTGGGGTGGTAGATGTCTAGTCTCCCTTATGGCTCTAATCTGATAGTGGTAGTGGGGTGGTAGATGTCTAGTCTCCCTTATGGCTCTAATTTGATAGTGGTAGTGGGGTGGTAGATGTCTAGTCTCCCTTATGGCTCTATCTGATAGTGGTAGTGGGGTTGTAGATGTCTAGTCTCCCTTATGGCTCTAATCATATAGTGGTAGTGGGTTGGTAGATGTCTAGTCTCCCTTATGACTCTAATCTGGTAGTGGTAGTGGGGTGGTAGATGTCTAGTCTCCCTTACGGCTCTAATCTAATGGTGGTAGTGGGGTGGTAGATGTCTAGTCTCCCTTAAGGCTCTAATCTGATAGTGGTAGTGGGGTGGTAGATGTCTAGTCTCCCTTATGGCTCTAATTTGATAGTGGTAGTGGGGTGATAGATGTCTAGTCTCCCTTATGGCTCTAATCTGATAGTGGTAGGGGGGTGGTAGATGTCTAGTCTCCCTTATGGCTCTAATCTGATAGTGGTAGAGGGGTGGTAGATGTCTAGTCTCCCTTATGGCTCTAATTTGATAGTGGTAGTGGGGTGGTAGATGTCTAGTCTATCTTATGGCTCTAATCTGATAGTGGTAGTGGGGTGGTAGATGTCTAGTCTCCCTTATGGCTCTAATCTGATAGTGGTAGAGGGGTGGTAGATGTCTAGTCTCCCTTATGGCTCTAATTTGATAGTGGTAGTGGGGTGGTAGATGTCTAGTCTCCCTTATGGCTCTAATCTGATAGTGGGGTGGCAGATGTCTAGTCTCCCTTATGGCTCTAATCTGATAGTGGTAGTGGGGTGGTAGATGTCTAGTCTCCCTTATGGCTCTCATTTGATAGTGGTAGTGGGGTGGTAGATGTCTAGTCTCCCTTATGGCTCTAATCGGATAGTGGTAGTGGGGTTGTAGATGTCTAGTCTCCCTTATGGCTCTAATTTGATAGTGGTAGTGGGGTGGTAGATGTCTAGTCTCCCTTATGGCTCTAATCGGATAGTGGTAGTGGGGTTGTAGATGTCTAGTCTCCCTTATGGCTCTAATCTGATAGTGGTAGGGGGGTGGTAGATGTCTAGTCTCCCTTATGGCTCTAATCTGATAGTGGTAGTGGGGTGGTAGATGTCTAGTCTCCCTTATGGCTCTAATTTGATAGTGGTAGTGGGGTGGTAGATGTCTAGTCTCCCTTATGGCTCTAATCTGATAGTGGTAGTGGGGTGGTAGATGTCTAGTCTCCCTTATGGCTCTAATCTGATAGTGGTAGTGGGGTGGTAGATGTCTAGTCTCCCTTATGGCTCTAATTTGATAGTGGTAGTGGGGTGGTAGATGTCTAGTCTCCCTTATGGCTCTATCTGATAGTGGTAGTGGGGTTGTAGATGTCTAGTCTCCCTTATGGCTCTAATCTGATAGTGGTAGTGGGTTGGTAGATGTCTAGTCTCCCTTATGGCTCTAATCTGGTAGTGGTAGTGGGGTGGTAGATGTCTAGTGTCCCTTACGGCTCTAATCTAATAGTTGTAGTGGGGTGGTAGATGTCTAGTCTCCCTTAAGGCTCTAATCTGATAGTGGTAGTGGGGTGGTAGATGTCTAGTCTCCCTTATGGCTCTAATTTGATAGTGGTAGTGGCGTGATAGATGTCTAGTCTCCCTTATGGCTCTAATCTGATAGTGGTAGGGGGTGGTAGATGTCTAGTCTCCCTTATGGCTCTAATCTGATAGTGGTAGAGGGGTGGTAGATGTCTAGTCTCCCTTATGGCTCTAATTTGATAGTGGTAGTGGGGTGGTAGATGTCTAGTCTCCCTTATGGCTCTAATCTGATAGTGGTAGTGGGTTGGTAGATGTCTAGTCTCCCTTATGGCTCTAATCGTATAGTGGTAGTGGGGTGGTAGATGTCTAGTCTCCCTTATGGCTCTAATTTGATAGTGGTAGTGGGGTGGTAGATGTCTAGTCTCCCTTATGGCTCTAATCTGATAGTGGTAGTGGGTTGTAGATGTCTAGTCTCCCTTATGGCTCTAATCTGATAGTGGTAATGGGTTGGTAGATGTCTAGTCTCCCTTATGGCTCTAATCTGGTAGTGGTAGTGGGGTGTTAGATGTCTAGTCTCCCTTACGGCTCTAATCTAATAGTGGTAGTGGGGTGGTAGATGTCTACTCTCTCTTATGGCTCTAATCTGATAGTGGTAGTGGGGTGGTAGATGTCTAGACTCCCTTATGGCTCTATCTGATAGTGGTAGTGGGGTTGTAGATGTCTAGTCTCCCTTATGGCTCTAATTTGATAGTGGTAGTGGGGTGGTAGATGTCTAGTCTCCCTTATGGCTCTAATCTGATAGTGGTAGTGGGTTGGTAGATGTCTAGTCTCCCTTATGGCTCTAATCTGATAGTGGTAGTGGGGTGGTAGATGTCTAGTCTCCCTTATGGCTTTAATTTGATAGTGGTAGTGGGGTGGTAGATGTCTAGTCTCCCTTATGGCTCTAATCTGATAGTAGTAGTGGGGTTGTAGATGTCTAGTCTCCCTTATGGCTCTAATCTGATAGTGGTAGTGGGTTGGTAGATGTCTAGTCTCCCTTATGGCTCTAATCTGGTAGTGGTAGTGGGGTGGTAGATGTCTAGTCTCCCTTACGGCTCTAATCTAATAGTGGTAGTGGGGTGGGAGATGTCTACTCTCCCTTATGGCTCTAATCTGATAGTGGTAGTGGGGTGGTAGATGTCTAGCCTCCCTTGTGGCTCTAATTTGATAGTGGTAGTGGGGTGTTAGATGTCTAGTCTCCCTTATGGCTCTAATCTGATAGTGGTAGTGGGGTGGTAGATGTCTAGTCTCCCTTATGGCTCTAATCTGATAGTGGTAGTGGGGTGGTAGATGTCTAGTCTCCCTTACGGCTCTAATCTAATAGTGGTAGTTGGGTGGTAGATGTCTAGTTACCCTTATGGCTCTAATCTGATAGTGGTAGTGGGGTGGTAGATGTCTAGTCTCCCTTATGGCTCTAATTTGATAGTGGTAGTGGGGTGATAGATGTCTAGTCTCCCTTATGGCTCTAATCTGATAGTGGTAGGGGGGTGGTAGATGTCTAGTCTCCCTTATGGCTCTAATCTGATAGTGGTAGAGGGGTGGTAGATGTCTAGTCTCCCTTATGGCTCTAATTTGATAGTGGTAGTGGGGTGGTAGATGTCTAGTCTCCCTTATGGCTCTAATCTGATAGTGGGGTGGCAGATGTCTAGACTCCCTTATGGCTCTAATCTGATAGTGGTAGTGGGTCGGTAGATGTCTAGTCTCCCTTATGGCTCTAATTTGATAGTGGTAGTGGGGTGGTAGATGTCTAGTCTCCCTTATGGCTCTAATTGGATAGTGGTAGTGGGGTTGTAGATGTCTAGTCTCCCTTATGGCTCTAATCTGATAGTGGTAGTGGGGTGGTAGATGTCTAGTCTCCCTTATGGCTCTAATCTGATAGTGGTAGTGGGGTGGTAGATGTCTAGTCTCCCTTATGGCTCTAATTTGATAGTGGTAGTGGGGTGGTAGATGTCTAGTCTCCCGTATGGCTCTAATCTGATAGTGGGTTGGTAGATGTCTAGTCTCGTTTATGGCTCTAATCTGATAGTGGTAGTGGGGTGGTAGATGTCTAGTCTCCCTTATGGCTCTAATCTGATAGTGGTAGAGGGGTGGTAGATGTCTAGTCTCCCTTATGGCTCTAATTTGATAGTGGTAGTGGGTTGGTAGATGTCTACTCTCTCTTATGGCTCTAATCTGATAGTGGTAGTGGGGTGGTAGATGTCTAGTCTCCCTTATGGCTCTAATTTGATAGTGGTAGTGGGGTGGTAGATGTCTAGTCTCCCTTATGGCTCTAATCTGATAGTGGTAGTGGGGTGGTAGATGTCTAGTCTCCCTTATGGCTCTAATTTGATAGTGGTAGTGGGGTGGTAGATGTCTAGTCTCCCGTATGGCTCTAATCTGATAGTGGGTTGGTAGATGTCTAGTCTCCCTTATGGCTCTAATCTGATCGTGGTAGTGGGGTGGTAGATGTCTATACTCCCTTATGGCTCTAATGTGATAGTGGTAGAGGGGTGGTAGATGTCTAGTCTCCCTTATGGCTCTAATTTGATAGTGGTAGTGGGGTGTTAGATGTCTAGTCTCCCTTATGGCTCTAATCTGATAGTGGTAGTGGGTTGGTAGATGTCTAGTCTCCCTTATGGCTCTAATCTGATAGTGGTAGTGGGGTGGTAGATGTCTAGTCTCCCTTATGGCTCTAATCTGATAGTGGTAGTGGGGTGGTAGATGTCTAGTCTCCCTTATGGCTCTAATTTGATAGTGGTAGTGGGGTGGTAGATGTCTAGTCTCCCTTATGGCTCTAATCTGATAGTGGTAGTGGGGTGGTAGATGTCTAGTCTCCCTTATGGCTCTAATTTGATAGTGGTAGTGGGGTGGTAGATGTCTAGTCTCCCGTATGGCTCTAATCTGATAGTGGGTTGGTAGATGTCTAGTCTCCCTTATGGCTCTAATCTGATAGTGGTAGTGGGGTGGTAGATGTCTAGTCTCCCTTATGGCTCTAATCTGGTAGTGGTAGAGGGGTGGTAGATGTCTAGTCTCCCTTATGGCTCTAATTTGATAGTGGTAGTGGGTTGGTAGATGTCTACTCTCCCTTATGGCTCTAATCTGATAGTGGTAGTGGGGTGGTAGATGTCTAGTCTCCCTTATGGCTCTAATTTGATAGTGGTAGTGGGGTGGTAGATGTCTAGTCTCCCTTATGGCTCTAATCTGATAGTGGTAGTGGGTTGAGATGTCTAGTCTCCCTTATGGCTCTAATCTGATAGTGGTAGTGGGGTGGTAGATGTCTAGTCTCCCTTATGGCTCTAATTTGATAGTGGTAGTGGGGTGGTAGATGTCTAGTCTCCCGTATGGCTCTAATCTGATAGTGGGTTGGTAGATGTCTAGTCTCCCTTATGGCTCTAATCTGATCGTGGTAGTGGGGTGGTAGATGTCTATACTCCCTTATGGCTCTAATGTGATAGTGGTAGAGGGGTGGTAGATGTCTAGTCTCCCTTATGGCTCTAATTTGATAGTGGTAGTGGGGTGGTAGATGTCTAGTCTCCCTTATGGCTCTAATTTGATAGTGGTAGTGGGGTGTTAGATGTCTAGTCTCCCTTATGGCTATAATCTGATAGTGGTAGTGGGTTGGTAGATGTCTAGTCTCCCTTATGGCTCTAATCTGATAGTGGTAGTGGGGTGGTAGATGTCTAGTCTCCCTTATGGCTCTAATCTGATAGTGGTAGTGGGGTGGTAGATGTCTAGTCTCCCTTATGGCTCTAATTTGATAGTGGTAGTGGGGTGGTAGATGTCTAGTCTCCCTTATGGCTCTAATCTGATAGTGGTAGTGGGGTTGTAGATGTCTAGTCTCCCTTATGGCTCTAATCTGATAGTGGTAGTGGGTTGGTAGATGTCTAGTCTCCCTTATGGCTCTAATCTGGTAGTGGTAGTGGGGTGGTAGATGTCTAGTCTCCCTTATGGCTCTAATCTGATAGTGGTAGGGGGGTGGTAGATGTCTAGTCTCCCTTATGGCTCTAATCTGATAGTGGTAGTGGGGTGGTAGATGTCTAGTCTCCCTTATGGCTCTAATCTGATAGTGGTAGTGGGGTGGTAGATGTCTAGTCTCCCTTATGGCTCTAATTTGATAGTGGTAGTGGGGTGATAGATGTCTAGTCTCCCTTATGGCTCTAATCTGATAGTGGTAGGGGGTTGGTAGATGTCTAGTCTCCCTTATGGCTCTAATCTGAAAGTGGTAGTGGGGTGGTAGATGTCTAGTCTCCCTTATGGCTCTAATTTGAAAGTGGTCGTGGGGTGGTAGATGTCTAGTCTCCCGTATGGCTCTAATCTGATAGTGGTAGTGGGTTGGTAGATGTCTAGTCTCCCTTATGGCTCTAATCTGATAGTGGTAGTGGGGTGGTAGATGTCTAGTCTCCCTTATGGCTCTAATTTGATAGTGGTAGTGGGGTGGTAGATGTCTAGTCTCCCTTATGGCTCTAATCTGTTAGTGGTAGTGGGGTTGTAGATGTCTAGTCTCCCTTATGGCTCTAATCTGATAGTGGTAGTGGGTTGGTAGATGTCTAGGCTCCCTTATGGCTCTAATCTGGTAGTGGTAGTGGGGTGGTAGATGTCTAGTCTCCCTTACGGCTCTAATCTAATAGTGGTAGTGGGGTGGTAGATGTCTAGTGTCCCTTATGGCTCTAATTTGATAGTGGTAGTGGGGTGGTAGATGTCTAGTCTCCCTTATGGCTCTAATTTGATAGTGGTAGTGGGGTGGTAGATGGCTAGTCTCCCTTATGGCTCTAATCTGATAGTGGTAGGGGGGTGGTAGATGTATTGTCTCCCTTATGGCTCTAATTTGATTGTGGTAGTGGGGTGGTAGATGTCTAGGCTCCCTTATGGCTCTAATCTGATAGTGGTAGAGGGGTGGTAGATGTCTAGTCTCCCTTATGGCTCTAATTTGATAGTGGTAGTGGGGTGGTAGATGTCTAGTCTCCCTTATGGCTCTAATCTGATAGTGGTAGTGGGTTGGTAGATGTCTAGTCTCCCTTATGGCTCTAATCTGATAGTGGTAGTGGGGTGGTAGATGTCTAGTCTCCCTTATGGCTCTAATTTGAAAGTGGTAGTGGGGTGGTAGATGTCTAGTCTCCCTTATGGCTCTAATTTGATAGTGGTAGTGGGGTGGTAGATGTCTAGTCTCCCTTATGGCTCTAATCTGTTAGTGGTAGTGGGGTTGTAGATGTCTAGTCTCCCTTATGGCTCTAATCTGATAGTGGTAGTGGGTTGGTAGATGTCTAGTCTCCCTTATGGCTCTAATCTGGTAGTGGTAGTGGGGTGGTAGATGTCTAGTCTCCCTTACGGCTCTAATCTAATAGTGGTAGTGGGGTGGTAGATGTCTAGTGTCCCTTATGGCTCTAATTTGATAGTGGTAGTGGGGTGGTAGATGTCTAGTCTCCCTTATGGCTCTAATTTGATAGTGGTAGTGGGGTGGTAGATGTCTAGTCTCCCTTATGGCTCTAATCTGATAGTGGTAGGGGGGTGGTAGATGTATAGTCTCCCTTATGGCTCTAATTTGATAGTGGTAGTGGGTTGGTAGATGTCTACTCTTCCTTATGGCTCTAATCTGATAGTGGTAGTGGGGTGGTAGATGTCTAGTCTCCCTTATGGCTCTAATTTGATAGTGGTAGTGGGGTGGTAGATGTCTAGTCTCCCTTATGGCTCTAATCTGATAGTGGTAGTGGGGTTGTAGATGTCTAGTCTCCCTTATGGCTCTAATCTGATAGTGGTAGTGGGGTGGTAGATGTCTAGTCTCCCTTATGGCTCTAATTTGATAGTGGTAGTGGGGTGGTAGATGTCTAGTCTCCCGTATGGCTCTAATCTGATAGTGGGTTGGTAGATGTCTAGTCTCCCTTATGGCTCTAATCTGATCGTGGTAGTGGGGTGGTAGATGTCTATACTCCTTTATGGCTCTAATGTGATAGTGGTAGAGGGGTGGTAGATGTCTAGTCTCCCTTATGGCTCTAATTTGATAGTGGTAGTGGGGTGTTAGATGTCTAGTCTCCCTTATGGCTCTAATCTGATAGTGGTAGTGGGTTGGTAGATGTCTAGTCTCCCTTATGGCTCTAATATGATAGTGGTAGTGGGGTGGTAGATGTCTAGTCTCCCTTATGGCTCTAATCTGATAGTGGTAGTGGGGTGGTAGATGTCTAGTCTCCCTTATGGCTCTAATTTGATAGTGGTAGTGGGGTGGTAGATGTCTAGTCTCCCTTATGGCTCTAATCTGATAGTGGTAGTGGGGTGGTAGATGTCTAGTCTCCCTTATGGCTCTAATTTGATAGTGGTAGTGGGGTGGTAGATGTCTAGTCTCCCGTATGGCTCTAATCTGATAGTGGGTTGGTAGATGTCTAGTCTCCCTTATGGCTCTAATCTGATAGTGGTAGTGGGGTGGTAGATGTCTAGTCTCCCTTATGGCTCTAATCTGGTAGTGGTAGAGGGGTGGTAGATGTCTAGTCTCCCTTATGGCTCTAATTTGATAGTGGTAGTGGGTTGGTAGATGTCTACTCTCCCTTATGGCTCTAATCTGATAGTGGTAGTGGGGTTGTAGATGTCTAGTCTCCCTTATGGCTCTAATCTGATAGTGGTAGTGGGTTGGTAGATGTCTAGTCTCCCTTATGGCTCTAATCTGGTAGTGGTAGTGGGGTGGTAGATGTCTAGTCTCCCTTATGGCTCTAATCTGATAGTGGTAGGGGGGTGGTAGATGTCTAGTCTCCCTTATGGCTCTAATCTGATAGTGGTAGTGGGGTGGTAGATGTCTAGTCTCCCTTATGGCTCTAATCTGATAGTGGTAGTGGGGTGGTAGATGTCTAGTCTCCCTTATGGCTCTAATTTGATAGTGGTAGTGGGGTGATAGATGTCTAGTCTCCCTTATGGCTCTAATCTGATAGTGGTAGTGGGTTGGTAGATGTCTAGTCTCCCTTATGGCTCTAATCTGAAAGTGGTAGTGGGGTGGTAGATGTCTAGTCTCCCTTATGGCTCTAATTTGATAGTGGTAGTGGGGTGGTAGATGTCTAGTCTCCCGTATGGCTCTAATCTGATAGTGGTAGTGGGTTGGTAGATGTCTAGTCTCCCTTATGGCTCTAATCTGATAGTGGTAGTGGGGTGGTAGATGTCTAGTCTCCCTTATGGCTCTAATTTGATAGTGGTAGTGGGGTGGTAGATGTCTAGTCTCCCTTATGGCTCTAATCTGTTAGTGGTAGTGGGGTTGTAGATGTCTAGTCTCCCTTAAGGCTCTAATCTGATAGTGGTAGTGGGTTGGTAGATGTCTAGGCTCCCTTATGGCTCTAATCTGGTAGTGGTAGTGGGGTGGTAGATGTCTAGTCTCCCTTACGGCTCTAATCTAATAGTGGTAGTGGGGTGGTAGATGTCTAGTGTCCCTTATGGCTCTAATTTGATAGTGGTAGTGGGGTGGTAGATGTCTAGTCTCCCTTATGGCTCTAATTTGATAGTGGTAGTGGGGTGGTAGATGTCTAGTCTCCCTTATGGCTCTAATCTGATAGTGGTAGGGGGGTGGTAGATGTATTGTCTCCCTTATGGCTCTAATTTGATTGTGGTAGTGGGGTGGTAGATGTCTAGGCTCCCTTATGGCTCTAATCTGATAGTGGTAGAGGGGTGGTAGATGTCTAGTCTCCCTTATGGCTCTAATTTGATAGTGGTAGTGGGGTGGTAGATGTCTAGGCTCCCTTATGGCTCTAATCTGATAGTGGTAGTGGGTTGGTAGATGTCTAGTCTCCCTTATGGCTCTAATCTGATAGTGGTAGTGGGGTGGTAGATGTCTAGTCTCCCTTATGGCTCTAATTTGAAAGTGGTAGTGGGGTGGTAGATGTCTAGTCTCCCTTATGGCTCTAATTTGATAGTGGTAGTGGGGTGGTAGATGTCTAGTCTCCCTTATGGCTCTAATCTGTTAGTGGTAGTGGGGTTGTAGATGTCTAGTCTCCCTTATGGCTCTAATCTGATAGTGGTAGTGTGTTGGTAGATGTCTAGTCTCCCTTATGGCTCTAATCTGGTAGTGGTAGTGGGGTGGTAGATGTCTAGTCTCCCTTACGGCTCTAATCTAATAGTGGTAGTGGGGTGGTAGATGTCTAGTGTCCCTTATGGCTCTAATTTGATAGTGGTAGTGGGGTGGTAGATGTCTAGTCTCCCTTATGGCTCTAATTTGATAGTGGTAGTGGGGTGGTAGATGTCTAGTCTCCCTTATGGCTCTAATCTGATAGTGGTAGGGGGGTGGTAGATGTATAGTCTCCCTTATGGCTCTAATTTGATAGTGGTAGTGGGTTGGTAGATGTCTACTCTCCCTTATGGCTCTAATCTGATAGTGGTAGTGGGGTGGTAGATGTCTAGTCTCCCTTATGGCTCTAATTTGATAGTGGTAGTGGGGTGGTAGATGTCTAGTCTCCCTTATGGCTCTAATCTGATAGTGGTAGTGGGGTTGTAGATGTCTAGTCTCCCTTATGGCTCTAATCTGATAGTGGTAGTGGGGTGGTAGATGTCTAGTCTCCCTTATGGCTCTAATTTGATAGTGGTAGTGGGGTGGTAGATGTCTAGTCTCCCGTATGGCTCTAATCTGATAGTGGGTTGGTAGATGTCTAGTCTCCCTTATGGCTCTAATCTGATCGTGGTAGTGGGGTGGTAGATGTCTATACTCCCTTATGGCTCTAATGTGATAGTGGTAGAGGGGTGGTAGATGTCTAGTCTCCCTTATGGCTCTAATTTGATAGTGGTAGTGGGGTGTTAGATGTCTAGTCTCCCTTATGGCTCTAATCTGATAGTGGTAGTGGGTTGGTAGATGTCTAGTCTCCCTTATGGCTCTAATCTGATAGTGGTAGTGGGGTGGTAGATGTCTAGTCTCCCTTATGGCTCTAATCTGATAGTGGTAGTGGGGTGGTAGATGTCTAGTCTCCCTTATGGCTCTAATTTGATAGTGGTAGTGGGGTGGTAGATGTCTAGTCTCCCTTATGGCTCTAATCTGATAGTGGTAGTGGGGTGGTAGATGTCTAGTCTCCCTTATGGCTCTAATTTGATAGTGGTAGTGGGGTGGTAGATGTCTAGTCTCCCGTATGGCTCTAATCTGATAGTGGGTTGGTAGATGTCTAGTCTCCCTTATGGCTCTAATCTGATAGTGGTAGTGGGGTGGTAGATGTCTAGTCTCCCTTATGGCTCTAATCTGGTAGTGGTAGAGGGGTGGTAGATGTCTAGTCTCCCTTATGGCTCTAATTTGATAGTGGTAGTGGGTTGGTAGATGTCTAGTCTCCCTTATGGCTCTAATTTGATAGTGGTAGTGGGGTGGTAGATGTCTAGTCTCCCTTATGGCTCTAATCTGTTAGTGGTAGTGGGGTTGTAGATGTCTAGTCTCCCTTATGGCTCTAATCTGATAGTGGTAGTGGGTTGGTAGATGTCTAGTCTCCCTTATGGCTCTAATCTGGTAGTGGTAGTGGGGTGGTAGATGTCTAGTCTCCCTTACGGCTCTAATCTAATAGTGGTAGTGGGGTGGTAGATGTCTAGTGTCCCTTATGGCTCTAATTTGATAGTGGTAGTGGGGTGGTAGATGTCTAGTCTCCCTTATGGCTCTAATTTGATAGTGGTAGTGGGGTGGTAGATGTCTAGTCTCCCTTATGGCTCTAATCTGATAGTGGTAGGGGGGTGGTAGATGTATAGTCTCCCTTATGGCTCTAATTTGATAGTGGTAGTGGGTTGGTAGATGTCTACTCTCCCTTATGGCTCTAATCTGATAGTGGTAGTGGGGTGGTAGATGTCTAGTCTCCCTTATGGCTCTAATTTGATAGTGGTAGTGGGGTGGTAGATGTCTAGTCTCCCTTATGGCTCTAATCTGATAGTGGTAGTGGGGTTGTAGATGTCTAGTCTCCCTTATGGCTCTAATTTGATAGTGGTAGTGGGGTGGTAGATGTCTAGTCTCCCGTATGGCTCTAATCTGATAGTGGGTTGGTAGATGTCTAGTCTCCCTTATGGCTCTAATCTGATAGTGGTAGTGGGGTGGTAGATGTCTAGTCTCCCTTATGGCTCTAATCTGATAGTGGTAGTGGGGTGGTAGATGTCTAGTCTCCCTTATGGCTCTAATTTGATAGTGGTAGTGGGGTGGTAGATGTCTAGTCTCCCTTATGGCTCTAATCTGATAGTGGTAGTGGGGTGGTAGATGTCTAGTCTCCCTTATGGCTCTAATTTGATAGTGGTAGTGGGGTGGTAGATGTCTAGTCTCCCGTATGGCTCTAATCTGATAGTGGGTTGGTAGATGTCTAGTCTCCCTTATGGCTCTAATCTGATAGTGGTAGTGGGGTGGTAGATGTCTAGTCTCCCTTATGGCTCTAATCTGGTAGTGGTAGAGGGGTGGTAGATGTCTAGTCTCCCTTATGGCTCTAATTTGATAGTGGTAGTGGGTTGGTAGATGTCTACTCTCCCTTATGGCTCTAATCTGATAGTGGTAGTGGGGTGGTAGATGTCTAGTCTCCCTTATGGCTCTAATTTGATAGTGGTAGTGGGGTGGTAGATGTCTAGTCTCCCTTATGGCTCTAATCTGATAGTGGTAGTGGGTTGAGATGTCTAGTCTCCCTTATGGCTCTAATCTGATAGTGGTAGTGGGGTGGTAGATGTCTAGTCTCCCTTATGGCTCTAATTTGATAGTGGTAGTGGGGTGGTAGATGTCTAGTCTCCCGTATGGCTCTAATCTGATAGTGGGTTGGTAGATGTCTAGTCTCCCTTATGGCTCTAATCTGATAGTGGTAGTGGGGTGGTAGATGTCTAGTCTCCCTTATGGCTCTAATCTGATAGTGGTAGTGGGGTGGTAGATGTCTAGTCTCCCTTATGGCTCTAATTTGATAGTGGTAGTGGGGTGGTAGATGTCTAGTCTCCCTTATGGCTCTAATCTGATAGTGGTAGTGGGGTGGTAGATGTCTAGTCTCCCTTATGGCTCTAATTTGATAGTGGTAGTGGGGTGGTAGATGTCTAGTCTCCCGTATGGCTCTAATCTGATAGTGGGTTGGTAGATGTCTAGTCTCCCTTATGGCTCTAATCTGATAGTGGTAGTGGGGTGGTAGATGTCTAGTCTCCCTTATGGCTCTAATCTGGTAGTGGTAGAGGGGTGGTAGATGTCTAGTCTCCCTTATGGCTCTAATTTGATAGTGGTAGTGGGTTGGTAGATGTCTACTCTCCCTTATGGCTCTAATCTGATAGTGGTAGTGGGGTGGTAGATGTCTAGTCTCCCTTATGGCTCTAATTTGATAGTGGTAGTGGGGTGGTAGATGTCTAGTCTCCCTTATGGCTCTAATCTGATAGTGGTAGTGGGTTGAGATGTCTAGTCTCCCTTATGGCTCTAATCTGATAGTGGTAGTGGGGTGGTAGATGTCTAGTCTCCCTTATGGCTCTAATTTGATAGTGGTAGTGGGGTGGTAGATGTCTAGTCTCCCGTATGGCTCTAATCTGATAGTGGGTTGGTAGATGTCTAGTCTCCCTTATGGCTCTAATCTGATCGTGGTAGTGGGGTGGTAGATGTCTATACTCCCTTATGGCTCTAATGTGATAGTGGTAGAGGGGTGGTAGATGTCTAGTCTCCCTTATGGCTCTAATTTGATAGTGGTAGTGGGGTGTTAGATGTCTAGTCTCCCTTATGGCTATAATCTGATAGTGGTAGTGGGTTGGTAGATGTCTAGTCTCCCTTATGGCTCTAATCTCATAGTGGTAGTGGGGTGGTAGATGTCTAGTCTCCCTTATGGCTCTAATCTGATAGTGGTAGTGGGGTGGTAGATGTCTAGTCTCCCTTATGGCTCTAATTTGATAGTGGTAGTGGGGTGGTAGATGTCTAGTCTCCCTTATGGCTCTAATCTGATAGTGGTAGTGGGGTTGTAGATGTCTAGTCTCCCTTATGGCTCTAATCTGATAGTGGTAGTGGGTTGGTAGATGTCTAGTCTCCCTTATGGCTCTAATCTGGTAGTGGTAGTGGGGTGGTAGATGTCTAGTCTCCCTTATGGCTCTAATCTGATAGTGGTAGGGGGGTGGTAGATGTCTAGTCTCCCTTATGGCTCTAATCTGATAGTGGTAGTGGGGTGGTAGATGTCTAGTCTCCCTTATGGCTCTAATCTGATAGTGGTAGTGGGGTGGTAGATGTCTAGTCTCCCTTATGGCTCTAATTTGATAGTGGTAGTGGGGTGATAGATGTCTAGTCTCCCTTATGGCTCTAATCTGATAGTGGTAGGGGGTTGGTAGATGTCTAGTCTCCCTTATGGCTATAATCAGAAAGTGGTAGTGGGGTGTTAGATGTCTAGTCTCCCTTATGGCTCTAATTTGATAGTGGTAGTGGGGTGGTAGATGTCTAGTCTCCCGAATGGCTCTAATCTGATAGTGGTAGTGGGTTGGTAGATGTCTAGTCTCCCTTATGGCTCTAATCTGATAGTGGTAGTGGGGTGGTAGATGTCTAGTCTCCCTTATGGCTCTAATTTGATAGTGGTAGTGGGGTGGTAGATGTCTAGTCTCCCTTATGGCTCTAATCTGTTAGTGGTAGTGGGGTTGTAGAAGTCTAGTCTCCCTTATGGCTCTAATCTGATAGTGGTAGTGGGTTGGTAGATGTCTAGGCTCCCTTATGGCTCTAATCTGGTAGTGGTAGTGGGGTGGTAGATGTCTAGTCTCCCTTACGGCTCTAATCTAATAGTGGTAGTGGGGTGGTAGATGTCTAGTGTCCCTTATGGCTCTAATTTGATAGTGGTAGTGGGGTGGTAGATGTCTAGTCTCCCTTATGGCTCTAATTTGATAGTGGTAGTGGGGTGGTAGATTCTAGTCTCCCTTATGGCTCTAATCTGATAGTGGTAGGGGGGTGGTAGATGTATTGTCTCCCTTATGGCTCTAATTTGATTGTGGTAGTGGGGTGGTAGATGTCTAGGCTCCCTTATGGCTCTAATCTGATAGTGGTAGAGGGGTGGTAGATGTCTAGTCTCCCTTATGGCTCTAATTTGATAGTGGTAGTGGGGTGGTAGATGTCTAGTCTCCCTTATGGCTCTAATCTGATAGTGGTAGTGGGTTGGTAGATGTCTAGTCTCCCTTATGGCTCTAATCTGATAGTGGTAGTGGGGTGGTAGATGTCTAGTCTCCCTTATGGCTCTAATTTGAAAGTGGTAGTGGGGTGGTAGATGTCTAGTCTCCCTTATGGCTCTAATTTGATAGTGGTAGTGGGGTGGTAGATGTCTAGTCTCCCTTATGGCTCTAATCTGTTAGTGGTAGTGGGGTTGTAGATGTCTAGTCTCCCTTATGGCTCTAGTCTGATAGTGGTAGTGGGTTGGTAGATGTCTAGTCTCCCTTATGGCTCTAATCTGGTAGTGGTAGTGGGGTGGTAGATGTCTAGTCTCCCTTACGGCTCTAATCTAATAGTGGTAGTGGGGTGGTAGATGTCTAGTGTCCCTTATGGCTCTAATTTGATAGTGGTAGTGGGGTGGTAGATGTCTAGTCTCCCTTATGGCTCTAATTTGATAGTGGTAGTGGGGTGGTAGATGTCTAGTCTCCCTTATGGCTCTAATCTGATAGTGGTAGGGGAGTGGTAGATGTATAGTCTCCCTTATGGCTCTAATTTGATTGTGGTAGTGGGGTGGTAGATGTCTAGGCTCCCTTATGGCTCTAATCTGATAGTGGTAGAGGGGTGGTAGATGTCTAGTCTCCCTTATGGCTCTAATCTGATAGTGGTAGTGGGGTTGTAGATGTCTAGTCTCCCTTATGGCTCTAATCTGATAGTGGTAGGGGGGTGGTAGATGTCTAGTCTCCCATATGGCTCTAATCTGATAGTGGTAGAGGGGTGGTAGATGTCTAGTCTCCCTTATGGCTCTAATTTGATAGTGGTAGTGGGGTGGTAGATGTCTAGTCTCCCTTATGCCTCTAATCTGATAGTGGTAGTGGGGTGGTAGATGTCTAGTCTCCCTTATGGCTCTAATTTGATAGTGGTAGTGGGGTGGTAGATGTCTAGTCTCCCTTATGGCTCTAATCTGTTGGTGGTAGTGGGGTTGTAGATGTCTAGTCTCCCTTATGGCTCTAATCTGATAGTGGTAGTGGGGTGGTAGATGTCTAGTCTCCCTTATGGCTCTAATTTGATAGTGGTAGTGGGGTGGTAGATGTCTAGTCTCCCTTATGGCTCTAATCTGATAGTGGTAGTGGGGTTGTAGATGTCTAGTCTCCCTTATGGCTCTAATCTGATAGTGGTAGTGGGTTGGTAGATGTCTAGTCTCCCTTATGGCTCTAATCTGGTAGTGGTAGTGGGGTGGTAGATGTCTAGTCTCCCTTATGGCTCTAATCTGATAGTGGTAGTGGGATGGTATATGTCTAGTCTCCCTTATGGCTCTAATCTGATAGTGGTAGTGGGGTGGTAGATGTCTAGTCTCCCTTACGGCTCTAATCTAATAGTGGTAGTTGGGTGGTAGATGTCTAGTCTCCCTTATGGCTCTAATCTGATAGTGGTAGTGGGGTGGTAGATGTCTAGTCTCCCTTATGGCTCTAATTTGATAGTGGTAGTGGGGTGATAGATGTCTAGTCTCCCTTATGGCTCTAATCTGATAGTGGTAGGGGGTTGGTAGATGTCTAGTCTCCCTTATGGCTCTAATCTGAAAGTGGTAGTGGGGTGGTAGATGTCTAGTCTCCCTTATGGCTCTAATTTGATAGTGGTAGTGGGGTGGTAGATGTCTAGTCTCCCGTATGGCTCTAATCTGATAGTGGGTTGGTAGATGTCTAGTGTCCCTTATGGCTCTAATCTGATAGTGGTAGTGGGGTGGTAGATGTCTATACTCCCTTATGGCTCTAATGTGATAGTGGTAGAGGGGTGGTAGATGTCTAGTCTCTCTTATGGCTCTAATTTGATAGTGGTAGTGGGGTGGTAGATGTCTAGTCTCCCTTATGGCTCTAATCTGATAGTGGTAGTGGGTTGGTAGATGTCTAGTCTCCCTTATGGCTCTAATCTGATAGTGGTATTGGGGTGGTAGATGTCTAGTCTCCCTTATGGCTCTAATTTGATAGTGGTAGTGGGGTGGTAGATGTCTAGTCTCCCTTATGGCTCTAATCTGTTAGTGGTAGTGGGGTTGTAGATGTCTAGTCTCCCTTATGGCTCTAATCTGATAGTGGTAGGGGGGTGGTAGATGTATTGTCTCCCTTATGGCTCTAATTTGATTGTGGTAGTGGGGTGGTAGATGTCTAGGCTCCCTTATGGCTCTAATCTGATAGTGGTAGAGGGGTGGTAGATGTCTAGTCTCCCTTATGGCTCTAATTTGATAGTGGTAGTGGGGTGGTAGATGTCTAGTCTCCCTTATGGCTCTAATCTGATAGTGGTAGTGGGTTGGTAGATGTCTAGTCTCCCTTATGGCTCTAATCTGATAGTGGTAGTGGGGTGGTAGATGTCTAGTCTCCCTTATGGCTCTAATTTGAAAGTGGTAGTGGGGTGGTAGATGTCTAGTCTCCCTTATGGCTCTAATTTGATAGTGGTAGTGGGGTGGTAGATGTCTAGTCTCCCTTATGGCTCTAATCTGTTAGTGGTAGTGGGGTTGTAGATGTCTAGTCTCCCTTATGGCTCTAATCTGATAGTGGTAGTGGGTTGGTAGATGTCTAGTCTCCCTTATGGCTCTAATCTGGTAGTGGTAGTGGGGTGGTAGATGTCTAGTCTCCCTTACGGCTCTAATCTAATAGTGGTAGTGGGGTGGTAGATGTCTAGTGTCCCTTATGGCTCTAATTTGATAGTGGTAGTGGGGTGGTAGATGTCTAGTCTCCCTTATGGCTCTAATTTGATAGTGGTAGTGGGGTGGTAGATGTCTAGTCTCCCTTATGGCTCTAATCTGATAGTGGTAGGGGAGTGGTAGATGTATAGTCTCCCTTATGGCTCTAATTTGATTGTGGTAGTGGGGTGGTAGATGTCTAGGCTCCCTTATGGCTCTAATCTGATAGTGGTAGAGGGGTGGTAGATGTCTAGTCTCCCTTATGGCTCTAATCTGATAGTGGTAGTGGGATTGTAGATGTCTAGTCTCCCTTATGGCTCTAATCTGATAGTGGTAGGGGGGTGGTAGATGTCTAGTCTCCCATATGGCTCTAATCTGATAGTGGTAGAGGGGTGGTAGATGTCTAGTCTCCCTTATGGCTCTAATTTGATAGTGGTAGTGGGGTGGTAGATGTCTAGTCTCCCTTATGGCTCTAATCTGATAGTGGTAGTGGGGTGGTAGATGTCTAGTCTCCCTTATGGCTCTAATTTGATAGTGGTAGTGGGGTGGTAGATGTCTAGTCTCCCTTATGGCTCTAATCTGATAGTGGTAGTGGGGTTGTAGATGTCTAGTCTCCCTTATGGCTCTAATCTGATAGTGGTAGTGGGTTGGTAGATGTCTAGTCTCCCTTATGGCTCTAATCTGGTAGTGGTAGTGGGGTGGTAGATGTCTAGTCTCCCTTATGGCTCTAATCTGATAGTGGTAGTGGGATGGTATATGTCTAGTCTCCCTTATGGCTCTAATCTGATAGTGGTAGTGGGGTGGTAGATGTCTAGTCTCCCTTACGGCTCTAATCTAATAGTGGTAGTTGGGTGGTAGATGTCTAGTCTCCCTTATGGCTCTAATCTGATAGTGGTAGTGGGGTGGTAGATGTCTAGTCTCCCTTATGGCTCTAATTTGATAGTGGTAGTGGGGTGATAGATGTCTAGTCTCCCTTATGGCTCTAATCTGATAGTGGTAGGGGGTTGGTAGATGTCTAGTCTCCCTTATGGCTCTAATCTGAAAGTGGTAGTGGGGTGGTAGATGTCTAGTCTCCCTTATGGCTCTAATTTGATAGTGGTAGTGGGGTGGTAGATGTCTAGTCTCCCGTATGGCTCTAATCTGATAGTGGGTTGGTAGATGTCTAGTCTCCCTTATGGCTCTAATCTGATAGTGGTAGTGGGGTGGTAGATGTCTATACTCCCTTATGGCTCTAATGTGATAGTGGTAGAGGGGTGGTAGATGTCTAGTCTCTCTTATGGCTCTAATTTGATAGTGGTAGTGGGGTGGTAGATGTCTAGTCTCCCTTATGGCTCTAATCTGATAGTGGTAGTGGGTTGGTAGATGTCTAGTCTCCCTTATGGCTCTAATCTGATAGTGGTATTGGGGTGGTAGATGTCTAGTCTCCCTTATGGCTCTAATTTGATAGTGGTAGTGGGGTGGTAGATGTCTAGTCTCCCTTATGGCTCTAATCTGTTAGTGGTAGTGGGGTTGTAGATGTCTAGTCTCCCTTATGGCTCTAATCTGATAGTGGTAGTGGGTTGGTAGATGTCTAGTCTCCCTTATGGCTCTAATCTGGTAGTGGTAGTGGGGTGGTAGATGTCTAGTCTCCCTTACGGCTCTAATCTAATAGTGGTAGTGGGGTGGTAGATGTCTAGTGTCCCTTATGGCTCTAATTTGATAGTGGTAGTGGGGTGGTAGATGTCTAGTCTCCCTTATGGCTCTAATTTGATAGTGGTAGTGGGGTGGTAGATGTCTAGTCTCCCTTATGGCTCTAATCTGATAGTGGTAGGGGGGTGGTAGATGTATAGTCTCCCTTATGGCTCTAATTTGATTGTGGTAGTGGGGTGGTAGATGTCTAGGCTCCCTTATGGCTCTAATCTGATAGTGGTAGAGGGGTGGTAGATGTCTAGTCTCCCTTATGGCTCTAATTTGATAGTGGTAGTGGGGTGGTAGATGTCTAGTCTCCCTTATGGCTCTAATCTGATAGTGGTAGTGGGTTGGTAGATGTCTAGTCTCCCTTATGGCTCTAATTTGATAGTGGTAGTGGGGTGATAGATGTCTAGTCTCCCTTATGGCTCTAATCTGATAGTGGTAGGGGGTTGGTAGATGTCTAGTCTCCCTTATGGCTCTAATCTGAAAGTGGTAGTGGGGTGGTAGATGTCTAGTCTCCCTTATGGCTCTAATTTGATAGTGGTAGTGGGGTGGTAGATGTCTAGTCTCCCGTATGGCTCTAATCTGATAGTGGGTTGGTAGATGTCTAGTCTCCCTTATGGCTCTAATCTGATAGTGGTAGTGGGGTGGTAGATGTCTATACTCCCTTATGGCTCTAATGTGATAGTGGTAGAGGGGTGGTAGATGTCTAGTCTCCCTTATGGCTCTAATTTGATAGTGGTAGTGGGGTGGTAGATGTCTAGTCTCCCTTATGGCTCTAATCTGATAGTGGTAGTGGGTTGGTAGATGTCTAGTCTCCCTTATGGCTCTAATCTGATAGTGGTAGTGGGGTGGTAGATGTCTAGTCTCCCTTATGGCTCTAATTTGATAGTGGTAGTGGGGTGGTAGATGTCTAGTCTCCCTTATGGCTCTAATCTGTTAGTGGTAGTGGGGTGGTAGATGTCTAGTCTCCCTTATGGCTCTAATCTGATAGTGGTAGTGGGTTGGTAGATGTCTAGTCTCCCTTATGGCTCTAATCTGGTAGTGGTAGTGGGGTGGTAGATGTCTAGTACTCCCTTATGGCTCTAATCTGATAGTGGTAGTGGGGTGGTAGATGTCTAGTCTCCCTTACGGCTCTAATCTAATAGTGGTAGTGGGGTGGTAGATGTCTAGTGTCCCTTATGGCTCTAATTTGATAGTGGTAGTGGGGTGGTAGATGTCTAGCCTCCCTTATGGCTCTAATTTGATAGTGGTAGTGGGGTGGTAGATGTCTAGTCTCCCTTATGGCTCTAATCTGATAGTGGTAGGGGGGTGGTAGATGTATAGTCTCCCTTATGGCTCTAATTTGATTGTGGTAGTGGGGTGGTAGATGTCTAGGCTCCCTTATGGCTCTAATCTGATAGTGGTAGAGGGGTGGTAGATGTCTAGTCTCCCTTATGGCTCTAATTTGATAGTGGTAGTGGGGTGGTAGATGTCTAGGCTCCCTTATGGCTCTAATCCGATAGTGGTAGTGGGTTGGTAGATGTCTAGTCTCCCTTATGGCTCTAATCTGATAGTGGTAGTGGGGTGGTAGATGTCTAGTCTCCCTTATGGCTCTAATTTGATAGTGGTAGTGGGGTGGTAGATGTCTAGTCTCCCTTATGGCTCTAATTTGATAGTGGTAGTGGGGTGGTAGATGTCTAGTCTCCCTTATGGCTCTAATCTGTTAGTGGTAGTGGGGTTGTAGATGTCTAGTCTCCCTTATGGCTCTAATCTGATAGTGGTAGTGGGTTGGTAGATGTCTAGTCTCCCTTATGGCTCTAATCTGGTAGTGGTAGTGGGGTGGTAGATGTCTAGTCTCCCTTACGGCTCTAATCTAATAGTGGTAGTGGGGTGGTAGATGTCTAGTGTCCCTTATGGCTCTAATTTGATAGTGGTAGTGGGGTGGTAGATGTCTAGTCTCCCTTATGGCTCTAATTTGATAGTGGTAGTGGGGTGGTAGATGTCTAGTCTCCCTTATGGCTCTAATCTGATAGTGGTAGGGGGGTGGTAGATGTCTAGTCTCCCTTATGGCTCTAATTTGATAGTGGTAGTGGGGTGGTAGATGTCTAGTCTCCCTTATGGCTCTAATCTGATAGTGGTAGGGGGTTGGTAGATGTCTAGTCTCCCTTATGGCTCTAATCTGAAAGTGGTAGTGGGGTGGTAGATGTCTAGTCTCCCTTATGGCTCTAATTTGATAGTGGTAGTGGGGTGGTAGATGTCTAGTCTCCCGTATGGCTCTAATCTGATAGTGGGTTGGTAGATGTCTAGTCTCCCTTATGGCTCTAATCTGATAGTGGTAGTGGGGTGGTAGATGTCTATACTCCCTTATGGCTCTAATGTGATAGTGGTAGAGGGGTGGTAGATGTCTAGTCTCCCTTATGGCTCTAATTTGATAGTGGTAGTGGGGTGGTAGATGTCTAGTCTCCCTTATGGCTCTAATCTGATAGTGGTAGTGGGTTGGTAGATGTCTAGTCTCCCTTATGGCTCTAATCTGATAGTGGTAGTGGGGTGGTAGATGTCTAGTCTCCCTTATGGCTCTAATTTGATAGTGGTAGTGGGGTGGTAGATGTCTAGTCTCCCTTATGGCTCTAATCTGTTAGTGGTAGTGGGGTTGTAGATGTCTAGTCTCCCTTATGGCTCTAATCTGATAGTGGTAGTGGGTTGGTAGATGTCTAGTCTCCCTTATGGCTCTAATCTGGTAGTGGTAGTGGGGTGGTAGATGTCTATACTCCCTTATGGCTCTAATGTGATAGTGGTAGTGGGGTGGTAGATGTCTAGTCTCCCTTACGGCTCTAATCTAATAGTGGTAGTGGGGTGGTAGATGTCTAGTGTCCCTTATGGCTCTAATTTGATAGTGGTAGTGGGGTGGTAGATGTCTAGCCTCCCTTATGGCTCTAATTTGATAGTGGTAGTGGGGTGGTAGATGTCTAGTCTCCCTTATGGCTCTAATCTGATAGTGGTAGGGGGGTGGTAGATGTATAGTCTCCCTTATGGCTCTAATTTGATTGTGGTAGTGGGGTGGTAGATGTCTAGGCTCCCTTATGGCTCTAATCTGATAGTGGTAGAGGGGTGGTAGATGTCTAGTCTCCCTTATGGCTCTAATTTGATAGTGGTAGTGGGGTGGTAGATGTCTAGTGTCCCTTATGGCTCTAATCCGATAGTGGTAGTGGGTTGGTAGATGTCTAGTCTCCCTTATGGCTCTAATCTGATAGTGGTAGTGGGGTGGTAGATGTCTAGTCTCCCTTATGGCTCTAATTTGATAGTGGTAGTGGGGTGGTAGATGTCTAGTCTCCCTTATGGCTCTAATTTGATAGTGGTAGTGGGGTGGTAGATGTCTAGTCTCCCTTATGGCTCTAATCTGTTAGTGGTAGTGGGGTTGTAGATGTCTAGTCTCCCTTATGGCTCTAATCTGATAGTGGTAGTGGGTTGGTAGATGTCTAGTCTCCCTTATGGCTCTAATCTGGTAGTGGTAGTGGGGTGGTAGATGTCTAGTCTCCCTTACGGCTCTAATCTAATAGTGGTAGTGGGGTGGTAGATGTCTAGTGTCCCTTATGGCTCTAATTTGATAGTGGTAGTGGGGTGGTAGATGTCTAGTCTCCCTTATGGCTCTAATTTGATAGTGGTAGTGGGGTGGTAGATGTCTAGTCTCCCTTATGGCTCTAATCTGATAGTGGTAGGGGGGTGGTAGATGTATAGTCTCCCTTATGGCTCTAATTTGATTGTGGTAGTGGGGTGGTAGATGTCTAGGCTCCCTTATGGCTCTAATCTGATAGTGGTAGAGGGGTGGTAGATGTCTAGTCTCCCTTATGGCTCTAATTTGATAGTGGTAGTGGGGTGGTAGATGTCTAGTCTCCCTTATGGCTCTAATCTGATAGTGGTAGTGGGTTGGTAGATGTCTAGTCTCCCTTATGGCTCTAATCTGATAGTGGTAGTGGGGTGGTAGATGTCTAGTCTCCCTTATGGCTCTAATTTGATAGTGGTAGTGGGGTGGTAGATGTCTAGTCTCCCTTATGGCTCTAATCTGTTGGTGGTAGTGGGGTTGTAGATGTCTAGTCTCCCTTATGGCTCTAATCTGATAGTGGTAGTGGGGTGGTAGATGTCTAGTCTCCCTTATGGCTCTAATTTGATAGTGGTAGTGGGGTGGTAGATGTCTAGTCTCCCTTATGGCTCTAATCTGATAGTGGTAGTGGGGTTGTAGATGTCTAGTCTCCCTTATGGCTCTAATCTGATAGTGGTAGTGGGTTGGTAGATGTCTAGTCTCCCTTATGGCTCTAATCTGGTAGTGGTAGTGGGGTGGTAGATGTCTAGTCTCCCTTATGGCTCTAATCTGATAGTGGTAGTGGGATGGTATATGTCTAGTCTCCCTTATGGCTCTAATCTGATAGTGGTAGTGGGGTGGTAGATGTCTAGTCTCCCTTACGGCTCTAATCTAATAGTGGTAGTTGGGTGGTAGATGTCTAGTCTCCCTTATGGCTCTAATCTGATAGTGGTAGTGGGGTGGTAGATGTCTAGTCTCCCTTATGGCTCTAATTTGATAGTGGTAGTGGGGTGATAGATGTCTAGTCTCCCTTATGGCTCTAATCTGATAGTGGTAGGGGGTTGGTAGATGTCTAGTCTCCCTTATGGCTCTAATCTGAAAGTGGTAGTGGGGTGGTAGATGTCTAGTCTCCCTTATGGCTCTAATTTGATAGTGGTAGTGGGGTGGTAGATGTCTAGTCTCCCGTATGGCTCTAATCTGATAGTGGGTTGGTAGATGTCTAGTCTCCCTTATGGCTCTAATCTGATAGTGGTAGTGGGGTGGTAGATGTCTATACTCCCTTATGGCTCTAATGTGATAGTGGTAGAGGGGTGGTAGATGTCTAGTCTCTCTTATGGCTCTAATTTGATAGTGGTAGTGGGGTGGTAGATGTCTAGTCTCCCTTATGGCTCTAATCTGATAGTGGTAGTGGGTTGGTAGATGTCTAGTCTCCCTTATGGCTCTAATCTGATAGTGGTATTGGGGTGGTAGATGTCTAGTCTCCCTTATGGCTCTAATTTGATAGTGGTAGTGGGGTGGTAGATGTCTAGTCTCCCTTATGGCTCTAATCTGTTAGTGGTAGTGGGGTTGTAGATGTCTAGTCTCCCTTATGGCTCTAATCTGATAGTGGTAGTGGGTTGGTAGATGTCTAGTCTCCCTTATGGCTCTAATCTGGTAGTGGTAGTGGGGTGGTAGATGTCTAGTCTCCCTTACGGCTCTAATCTAATAGTGGTAGTGGGGTGGTAGATGTCTAGTGTCCCTTATGGCTCTAATTTGATAGTGGTAGTGGGGTGGTAGATGTCTAGTCTCCCTTATGGCTCTAATTTGATAGTGGTAGTGGGGTGGTAGATGTCTAGTCTCCCTTATGGCTCTAATCTGATAGTGGTAGGGGGGTGGTAGATGTATAGTCTCCCTTATGGCTCTAATTTGATTGTGGTAGTGGGGTGGTAGATGTCTAGGCTCCCTTATGGCTCTAATCTGATAGTGGTAGAGGGGTGGTAGATGTCTAGTCTCCCTTATGGCTCTAATTTGATAGTGGTAGTGGGGTGGTAGATGTCTAGTCTCCCTTATGGCTCTAATCTGATAGTGGTAGTGGGTTGGTAGATGTCTAGTCTCCCTTATGGCTCTAATTTGATAGTGGTAGTGGGGTGATAGATGTCTAGTCTCCCTTATGGCTCTAATCTGATAGTGGTAGGGGGTTGGTAGATGTCTAGTCTCCCTTATGGCTCTAATCTGAAAGTGGTAGTGGGGTGGTAGATGTCTAGTCTCCCTTATGGCTCTAATTTGATAGTGGTAGTGGGGTGGTAGATGTCTAGTCTCCCGTATGGCTCTAATCTGATAGTGGGTTGGTAGATGTCTAGTCTCCCTTATGGCTCTAATCTGATAGTGGTAGTGGGGTGGTAGATGTCTATACTCCCTTATGGCTCTAATGTGATAGTGGTAGAGGGGTGGTAGATGTCTAGTCTCCCTTATGGCTCTAATTTGATAGTGGTAGTGGGGTGGTAGATGTCTAGTCTCCCTTATGGCTCTAATCTGATAGTGGTAGTGGGTTGGTAGATGTCTAGTCTCCCTTATGGCTCTAATTTGATAGTGGTAGTGGGGTGGTAGATGTCTAGTCTCCCTTATGGCTCTAATCTGATAGTGGTAGTGGGGTTGTAGATGTCTAGTCTCCCTTATGGCTCTAATCTGATAGTGGTAGTGGGGTGGTAGATGTCTAGTCTCCCTTATGGCTCTAATTTGATAGTGGTAGTGGGGTGGTAGATGTCTAGTCTCCCTTATGGCTCTAATCTGATAGTGGTAGTGGGGTTGTAGATGTCTAGTCTCCCTTATGGCTCTAATCTGATAGTGGTAGTGGGTTGGTAGATGTCTAGTCTCCCTTATGGCTCTAATCTGGTAGTGGTAGTGGGGTGGTAGATGTCTAGTCTCCCTTATGGCTCTAATCTGATAGTGGTAGGGGGTTGGTAGATGTCTAGTCTCCCTTATGGCTCTAATCTGAAAGTGGTAGTGGGGTGGTAGATGTCTAGTCTCCCTTATGGCTCTAATTTGATAGTGGTAGTGGGGTGGTAGATGTCTAGTCTCCCGTATGGCTCTAATCTGATAGTGGGTTGGTAGATGTCTAGTCTCCCTTATGGCTCTAATCTGATAGTGGTAGTGGGGTGGTAGATGTCTATACTCCCTTATGGCTCTAATGTGATAGTGGTAGAGGGGTGGTAGATGTCTAGTCTCTCTTATGGCTCTAATTTGATAGTGGTAGTGGGGTGGTAGATGTCTAGTCTCCCTTATGGCTCTAATCTGATAGTGGTAGTGGGTTGGTAGATGTCTAGTCTCCCTTATGGCTCTAATCTGATAGTGGTATTGGGGTGGTAGATGTCTAGTCTCCCTTATGGCTCTAATTTGATAGTGGTAGTGGGGTGGTAGATGTCTAGTCTCCCTTATGGCTCTAATCTGTTAGTGGTAGTGGGGTTGTAGATGTCTAGTCTCCCTTATGGCTCTAATCTGATAGTGGTAGTGGGTTGGTAGATGTCTAGTCTCCCTTATGGCTCTAATCTGGTAGTGGTAGTGGGGTGGTAGATGTCTAGTCTCCCTTACGGCTCTAATCTAATAGTGGTAGTGGGGTGGTAGATGTCTAGTGTCCCTTATGGCTCTAATTTGATAGTGGTAGTGGGGTGGTAGATGTCTAGTCTCCCTTATGGCTCTAATTTGATAGTGGTAGTGGGGTGGTAGATGTCTAGTCTCCCTTATGGCTCTAATCTGATAGTGGTAGGGGGGTGGTAGATGTATAGTCTCCCTTATGGCTCTAATTTGATTGTGGTAGTGGGGTGGTAGATGTCTAGGCTCCCTTATGGCTCTAATCTGATAGTGGTAGAGGGGTGGTAGATGTCTAGTCTCCCTTATGGCTCTAATTTGATAGTGGTAGTGGGGTGGTAGATGTCTAGTCTCCCTTATGGCTCTAATCTGATAGTGGTAGTGGGTTGGTAGATGTCTAGTCTCCCTTATGGCTCTAATTTGATAGTGGTAGTGGGGTGATAGATGTCTAGTCTCCCTTATGGCTCTAATCTGATAGTGGTAGGGGGTTGGTAGATGTCTAGTCTCCCTTATGGCTCTAATCTGAAAGTGGTAGTGGGGTGGTAGATGTCTAGTCTCCCTTATGGCTCTAATTTGATAGTGGTAGTGGGGTGGTAGATGTCTAGTCTCCCGTATGGCTCTAATCTGATAGTGGGTTGGTAGATGTCTAGTCTCCCTTATGGCTCTAATCTGATAGTGGTAGTGGGGTGGTAGATGTCTATACTCCCTTATGGCTCTAATGTGATAGTGGTAGAGGGGTGGTAGATGTCTAGTCTCCCTTATGGCTCTAATTTGATAGTGGTAGTGGGGTGGTAGATGTCTAGTCTCCCTTATGGCTCTAATCTGATAGTGGTAGTGGGTTGGTAGATGTCTAGTCTCCCTTATGGCTCTAATCTGATAGTGGTAGTGGGGTGGTAGATGTCTAGTCTCCCTTATGGCTCTAATTTGATAGTGGTAGTGGGGTGGTAGATGTCTAGTCTCCCTTATGGCTCTAATCTGTTAGTGGTAGTGGGGTTGTAGATGTCTAGTCTCCCTTATGGCTCTAATCTGATAGTGGTAGTGGGTTGGTAGATGTCTAGTCTCCCTTATGGCTCTAATCTGGTAGTGGTAGTGGGGTGGTAGATGTCTATACTCCCTTATGGCTCTAATGTGATAGTGGTAGTGGGGTGGTAGATGTCTAGTCTCCCTTACGGCTCTAATCTAATAGTGGTAGTGGGGTGGTAGATGTCTAGTGTCCCTTATGGCTCTAATTTGATAGTGGTAGTGGGGTGGTAGATGTCTAGCCTCCCTTATGGCTCTAATTTGATAGTGGTAGTGGGGTGGTAGATGTCTAGTCTCCCTTATGGCTCTAATCTGATAGTGGTAGGGGGGTGGTAGATGTATAGTCTCCCTTATGGCTCTAATTTGATTGTGGTAGTGGGGTGGTAGATGTCTAGGCTCCCTTATGGCTCTAATCTGATAGTGGTAGAGGGGTGGTAGATGTCTAGTCTCCCTTATGGCTCTAATTTGATAGTGGTAGTGGGGTGGTAGATGTCTAGAGTCCCTTATGGCTCTAATCCGATAGTGGTAGTGGGTTGGTAGATGTCTAGTCTCCCTTATGGCTCTAATCTGATAGTGGTAGTGGGGTGGTAGATGTCTAGTCTCCCTTATGGCTCTAATTTGATAGTGGTAGTGGGGTGGTAGATGTCTAGTCTCCCTTATGGCTCTAATTTGATAGTGGTAGTGGGGTGGTAGATGTCTAGTCTCCCTTATGGCTCTAATCTGTTAGTGGTAGTGGGGTTGTAGATGTCTAGTCTCCCTTATGGCTCTAATCTGATAGTGGTAGTGGGTTGGTAGATGTCTAGTCTCCCTTATGGCTCTAATCTGGTAGTGGTAGTGGGGTGGTAGATGTCTAGTCTCCCTTACGGCTCTAATCTAATAGTGGTAGTGGGGTGGTAGATGTCTAGTGTCCCTTATGGCTCTAATTTGATAGTGGTAGTGGGGTGGTAGATGTCTAGTCTCCCTTATGGCTCTAATTTGATAGTGGTAGTGGGGTGGTAGATGTCTAGTCTCCCTTATGGCTCTAATCTGATAGTGGTAGGGGGGTGGTAGATGTATAGTCTCCCTTATGGCTCTAATTTGATTGTGGTAGTGGGGTGGTAGATGTCTAGGCTCCCTTATGGCTCTAATCTGATAGTGGTAGAGGGGTGGTAGATGTCTAGTCTCCCTTATGGCTCTAATTTGATAGTGGTAGTGGGGTGGTAGATGTCTAGTCTCCCTTATGGCTCTAATCTGATAGTGGTAGTGGGTTGGTAGATGTCTAGTCTCCCTTATGGCTCTAATCTGATAGTGGTAGTGGGGTGGTAGATGTCTAGTCTCCCTTATGGCTCTAATTTGATAGTGGTAGTGGGGTGGTAGATGTCTAGTCTCCCTTATGGCTCTAATCTGTTGGTGGTAGTGGGGTTGTAGATGTCTAGTCTCCCTTATGGCTCTAATCTGATAGTGGTAGTGGGGTGGTAGATGTCTAGTCTCCCTTATGGCTCTAATTTGATAGTGGTAGTGGGGTGGTAGATGTCTAGTCTCCCTTATGGCTCTAATCTGATAGTGGTAGTGGGGTTGTAGATGTCTAGTCTCCCTTATGGCTCTAATCTGATAGTGGTAGTGGGTTGGTAGATGTCTAGTCTCCCTTATGGCTCTAATCTGGTAGTGGTAGTGGGGTGGTAGATGTCTAGTCTCCCTTATGGCTCTAATCTGATAGTGGTAGTGGGATGGTATATGTCTAGTCTCCCTTATGGCTCTAATCTGATAGTGGTAGTGGGGTGGTAGATGTCTAGTCTCCCTTACGGCTCTAATCTAATAGTGGTAGTTGGGTGGTAGATGTCTAGTCTCCCTTATGGCTCTAATCTGATAGTGGTAGTGGGGTGGTAGATGTCTAGTCTCCCTTATGGCTCTAATTTGATAGTGGTAGTGGGGTGATAGATGTCTAGTCTCCCTTATGGCTCTAATCTGATAGTGGTAGGGGGTTGGTAGATGTCTAGTCTCCCTTATGGCTCTAATCTGAAAGTGGTAGTGGGGTGGTAGATGTCTAGTCTCCCTTATGGCTCTAATTTGATAGTGGTAGTGGGGTGGTAGATGTCTAGTCTCCCGTATGGCTCTAATCTGATAGTGGGTTGGTAGATGTCTAGTCTCCCTTATGGCTCTAATCTGATAGTGGTAGTGGGGTGGTAGATGTCTATACTCCCTTATGGCTCTAATGTGATAGTGGTAGAGGGGTGGTAGATGTCTAGTCTCTCTTATGGCTCTAATTTGATAGTGGTAGTGGGGTGGTAGATGTCTAGTCTCCCTTATGGCTCTAATCTGATAGTGGTAGTGGGTTGGTAGATGTCTAGTCTCCCTTATGGCTCTAATCTGATAGTGGTATTGGGGTGGTAGATGTCTAGTCTCCCTTATGGCTCTAATTTGATAGTGGTAGTGGGGTGGTAGATGTCTAGTCTCCCTTATGGCTCTAATCTGTTAGTGGTAGTGGGGTTGTAGATGTCTAGTCTCCCTTATGGCTCTAATTTGATAGTGGTAGTGGGGTGGTAGATGTCTAGAGTCCCTTATGGCTCTAATCCGATAGTGGTAGTGGGTTGGTAGATGTCTAGTCTCCCTTATGGCTCTAATCTGATAGTGGTAGTGGGGTGGTAGATGTCTAGTCTCCCTTATGGCTCTAATTTGATAGTGGTAGTGGGGTGGTAGATGTCTAGTCTCCCTTATGGCTCTAATTTGATAGTGGTAGTGGGGTGGTAGATGTCTAGTCTCCCTTATGGCTCTAATCTGTTAGTGGTAGTGGGGTTGTAGATGTCTAGTCTCCCTTATGGCTCTAATCTGATAGTGGTAGTGGGTTGGTAGATGTCTAGTCTCCCTTATGGCTCTAATCTGGTAGTGGTAGTGGGGTGGTAGATGTCTAGTCTCCCTTACGGCTCTAATCTAATAGTGGTAGTGGGGTGGTAGATGTCTAGTGTCCCTTATGGCTCTAATTTGATAGTGGTAGTGGGGTGGTAGATGTCTAGTCTCCCTTATGGCTCTAATTTGATAGTGGTAGTGGGGTGGTAGATGTCTAGTCTCCCTTATGGCTCTAATCTGATAGTGGTAGGGGGGTGGTAGATGTATAGTCTCCCTTATGGCTCTAATTTGATTGTGGTAGTGGGGTGGTAGATGTCTAGGCTCCCTTATGGCTCTAATCTGATAGTGGTAGAGGGGTGGTAGATGTCTAGTCTCCCTTATGGCTCTAATTTGATAGTGGTAGTGGGGTGGTAGATGTCTAGTCTCCCTTATGGCTCTAATCTGATAGTGGTAGTGGGTTGGTAGATGTCTAGTCTCCCTTATGGCTCTAATCTGATAGTGGTAGTGGGGTGGTAGATGTCTAGTCTCCCTTATGGCTCTAATTTGATAGTGGTAGTGGGGTGGTAGATGTCTAGTCTCCCTTATGGCTCTAATCTGTTGGTGGTAGTGGGGTTGTAGATGTCTAGTCTCCCTTATGGCTCTAATCTGATAGTGGTAGTGGGGTGGTAGATGTCTAGTCTCCCTTATGGCTCTAATTTGATAGTGGTAGTGGGGTGGTAGATGTCTAGTCTCCCTTATGGCTCTAATCTGATAGTGGTAGTGGGGTTGTAGATGTCTAGTCTCCCTTATGGCTCTAATCTGATAGTGGTAGTGGGTTGGTAGATGTCTAGTCTCCCTTATGGCTCTAATCTGGTAGTGGTAGTGGGGTGGTAGATGTCTAGTCTCCCTTATGGCTCTAATCTGATAGTGGTAGTGGGATGGTATATGTCTAGTCTCCCTTATGGCTCTAATCTGATAGTGGTAGTGGGGTGGTAGATGTCTAGTCTCCCTTACGGCTCTAATCTAATAGTGGTAGTTGGGTGGTAGATGTCTAGTCTCCCTTATGGCTCTAATCTGATAGTGGTAGTGGGGTGGTAGATGTCTAGTCTCCCTTATGGCTCTAATTTGATAGTGGTAGTGGGGTGATAGATGTCTAGTCTCCCTTATGGCTCTAATCTGATAGTGGTAGGGGGTTGGTAGATGTCTAGTCTCCCTTATGGCTCTAATCTGAAAGTGGTAGTGGGGTGGTAGATGTCTAGTCTCCCTTATGGCTCTAATTTGATAGTGGTAGTGGGGTGGTAGATGTCTAGTCTCCCGTATGGCTCTAATCTGATAGTGGGTTGGTAGATGTCTAGTCTCCCTTATGGCTCTAATCTGATAGTGGTAGTGGGGTGGTAGATGTCTATACTCCCTTATGGCTCTAATGTGATAGTGGTAGAGGGGTGGTAGATGTCTAGTCTCTCTTATGGCTCTAATTTGATAGTGGTAGTGGGGTGGTAGATGTCTAGTCTCCCTTATGGCTCTAATCTGATAGTGGTAGTGGGTTGGTAGATGTCTAGTCTCCCTTATGGCTCTAATCTGATAGTGGTATTGGGGTGGTAGATGTCTAGTCTCCCTTATGGCTCTAATTTGATAGTGGTAGTGGGGTGGTAGATGTCTAGTCTCCCTTATGGCTCTAATCTGTTAGTGGTAGTGGGGTTGTAGATGTCTAGTCTCCCTTATGGCTCTAATCTGATAGTGGTAGTGGGTTGGTAGATGTCTAGTCTCCCTTATGGCTCTAATCTGGTAGTGGTAGTGGGGTGGTAGATGTCTAGTCTCCCTTACGGCTCTAATCTAATAGTGGTAGTGGGGTGGTAGATGTCTAGTGTCCCTTATGGCTCTAATTTGATAGTGGTAGTGGGGTGGTAGATGTCTAGTCTCCCTTATGGCTCTAATTTGATAGTGGTAGTGGGGTGGTAGATGTCTAGTCTCCCTTATGGCTCTAATCTGATAGTGGTAGGGGGGTGGTAGATGTATAGTCTCCCTTATGGCTCTAATTTGATTGTGGTAGTGGGGTGGTAGATGTCTAGGCTCCCTTATGGCTCTAATCTGATAGTGGTAGAGGGGTGGTAGATGTCTAGTCTCCCTTATGGCTCTAATTTGATAGTGGTAGTGGGGTGGTAGATGTCTAGTCTCCCTTATGGCTCTAATCTGATAGTGGTAGTGGGTTGGTAGATGTCTAGTCTCCCTTATGGCTCTAATTTGATAGTGGTAGTGGGGTGATAGATGTCTAGTCTCCCTTATGGCTCTAATCTGATAGTGGTAGGGGGTTGGTAGATGTCTAGTCTCCCTTATGGCTCTAATCTGAAAGTGGTAGTGGGGTGGTAGATGTCTAGTCTCCCTTATGGCTCTAATTTGATAGTGGTAGTGGGGTGGTAGATGTCTAGTCTCCCGTATGGCTCTAATCTGATAGTGGGTTGGTAGATGTCTAGTCTCCCTTATGGCTCTAATCTGATAGTGGTAGTGGGGTGGTAGATGTCTATACTCCCTTATGGCTCTAATGTGATAGTGGTAGAGGGGTGGTAGATGTCTAGTCTCCCTTATGGCTCTAATTTGATAGTGGTAGTGGGGTGGTAGATGTCTAGTCTCCCTTATGGCTCTAATCTGATAGTGGTAGTGGGTTGGTAGATGTCTAGTCTCCCTTATGGCTCTAATCTGATAGTGGTAGTGGGGTGGTAGATGTCTAGTCTCCCTTATGGCTCTAATTTGATAGTGGTAGTGGGGTGGTAGATGTCTAGTCTCCCTTATGGCTCTAATCTGATAGTGGTAGGGGGGTGGTAGATGTATAGTCTCCCTTATGGCTCTAATTTGATTGTGGTAGTGGGGTGGTAGATGTCTAGGCTCCCTTATGGCTCTAATCTGATAGTGGTAGAGGGGTGGTAGATGTCTAGTCTCCCTTATGGCTCTAATTTGATAGTGGTAGTGGGGTGGTAGATGTCTAGAGTCCCTTATGGCTCTAATCCGATAGTGGTAGTGGGTTGGTAGATGTCTAGTCTCCCTTATGGCTCTAATCTGATAGTGGTAGTGGGGTGGTAGATGTCTAGTCTCCCTTATGGCTCTAATTTGATAGTGGTAGTGGGGTGGTAGATGTCTAGTCTCCCTTATGGCTCTAATTTGATAGTGGTAGTGGGGTGGTAGATGTCTAGTCTCCCTTATGGCTCTAATCTGTTAGTGGTAGTGGGGTTGTAGATGTCTAGTCTCCCTTATGGCTCTAATCTGATAGTGGTAGTGGGTTGGTAGATGTCTAGTCTCCCTTATGGCTCTAATCTGGTAGTGGTAGTGGGGTGGTAGATGTCTAGTCTCCCTTACGGCTCTAATCTAATAGTGGTAGTGGGGTGGTAGATGTCTAGTGTCCCTTATGGCTCTAATTTGATAGTGGTAGTGGGGTGGTAGATGTCTAGTCTCCCTTATGGCTCTAATTTGATAGTGGTAGTGGGGTGGTAGATGTCTAGTCTCCCTTATGGCTCTAATCTGATAGTGGTAGGGGGGTGGTAGATGTATAGTCTCCCTTATGGCTCTAATTTGATTGTGGTAGTGGGGTGGTAGATGTCTAGGCTCCCTTATGGCTCTAATCTGATAGTGGTAGAGGGGTGGTAGATGTCTAGTCTCCCTTATGGCTCTAATTTGATAGTGGTAGTGGGGTGGTAGATGTCTAGTCTCCCTTATGGCTCTAATCTGATAGTGGTAGTGGGTTGGTAGATGTCTAGTCTCCCTTATGGCTCTAATCTGATGGTGGTAGTGGGGTGGTAGATGTCTAGTCTCCCTTATGGCTCTAATTTGATAGTGGTAGTGGGGTGGTAGATGTCTAGTCTCCCTTATGGCTCTAATCTGATAGTGGTAGTGGGGTTGTAGATGTCTAGTCTCCCTTATGGCTCTAATCTGATAGTGGTAGTGGGTTGGTAGATGTCTAGTCTCCCTTATGGCTCTAATCTGGTAGTGGTAGTGGGGTGGTAGATGTCTATTCTCCCTTATGGCTCTAATCTGATAGTGGTAGGGGGGTGGTAGATGTCTAGTCTCCCGTATGGCTCTAATCTGATAGTGGTAGAGGGGTGGTAGATGTCTAGTCTCCCTTATGGCTCTAATTTGATAGTGGTAGTGGGGTGGTAGATGTCTAGTCTCCCTTATGGCTCTAATCTGATAGTGGTAGTGGGTTGGTAGATGTCTAGTCTCCCTTATGGCTCTAATCTGATAGTGGTAGTGGGGTGGTAGATGTCTAGTCTCCCTTACGGCTCTAATCTGATAGTGGTAGTGGGATGGTATATGTCTAGTCTCCCTTATGGCTCTAATCTGATAGTGGTAGTGGGGTGGTAGATGTCTAGTCTCCCTTACAGCTCTAATCTAATAGTGGTAGTTGGGTGGTAGATGTCTAGTCTCCCTTATGGCTCTAATCTGATAGTGGTAGTGGGGTGGTAGATGTCTAGTCTCCCTTATGGCTCTAATTTGATAGTGGTAGTGGGGTGATAGATGTCTAGTCTCCCTTATGGCTCTAATCTGATAGTGGTAGGGGGGTGGTAGATGTCTAGTCTCCCTTATGGCTCTAATCTGATAGTGGTAGAGGGGTGGTAGATGTCTAGTCTCCCTTATGGCACTAATTTGATAGTGGTAGTGGGGTGGTAGATGTCTAGTCTCCCTTATGGCTCTAATCTGATAGTGGGGTGGCAGATGTCTAGTCTCCCTTATGGCTCTAATCTGATAGTGGTAGTGGGGTGGTAGATGTCTAGTCTCCCTTATGGCTCTAATTTGATAGTGGTAGTGGGGTGGTAGATGTCTAGTCTCCCTTATGGCTCTAATCGGATAGTGGTAGTGGGGTTGTAGATGTCTAGTCTCCCTTATGGCTCTAATCTGATAGTGGTAGGGGGGTGGTAGATGTCTAGTCTCCCTTATGGCTCTAATTTGATAGTGGTAGTGGGGTGGTAGATGTCTAGTCTCCCGTATGGCTCTAATCTGATAGTGGGTTGGTAGATGTCTAGTCTCGCTTATGGCTCTAATCTGATAGTGGTAGTGGGGTGGTAGATGTCTAGTCTCCCTTATGGCTCTAATCTGATAGTGGTAGAGGGGTGGTAGATGTCTAGTCTCCCTTATGGCTCTAATTTGATAGTGGTAGTGGGTTGGTAGATGTCTACTCTCCCTTATGGCTCTAATCTGATAGTGGTAGTGGGGTGGTAGATGTCTAGTCTCCCTTATGGCTCTAATTTGATAGTGGTAGTGGGGTGGTAGATGTCTAGTCTCCCTTATGGCTCTAATCTGATAGTGGTAGTGGGGTTGTAGATGTCTAGTCTCCCTTATGGCTCTAATCTGATAGTGGTAGGGGGTTGGTAGATGTCTAGTCTCCCTTATGGCTCTAATCTGATAGTGGTAGTGGGGTGGTAGATGTCTAATCTCCCTTATGGCTCTAATTTGATAGTGGTAGTGGGGTGGTAGATGTCTAGTCTCCCGTATGGCTCTAATTTGATAGTGGTAGTGGGGTGGTAGATGTCTAGTCTCCCTTATGGCTCTAATCTGATAGTGGTAGGGGGGTGGTAGATGTATAGTCTCCCTTATGGCTCTAATTTGATTGTGGTAGTGGGGTGGTAGATGTCTAGGCTCCCTTATGGCTCTAATCTGATAGTGGTAGAGGGGTGGTAGATGTCTAGTCTCCCTTATGGCTCTAATTTGATAGTGGTAGTGGGGTGGTAGATGTCTAGTCTCCCTTATGGCTCTAATCTGATAGTGGTAGTGGGTTGGTAGATGTCTAGTCTCCCTTATGGCTCTAATTTGATAGTGGTAGTGGGGTGATAGATGTCTAGTCTCCCTTATGGCTCTAATCTGATAGTGGTAGGGGGTTGGTAGATGTCTAGTCTCCCTTATGGCTCTAATCTGAAAGTGGTAGTGGGGTGGTAGATGTCTAGTCTCCCTTATGGCTCTAATTTGATAGTGGTAGTGGGGTGGTAGATGTCTAGTCTCCCGTATGGCTCTAATCTGATAGTGGGTTGGTAGATGTCTAGTCTCCCTTATGGCTCTAATCTGATAGTGGTAGTGGGGTGGTAGATGTCTATACTCCCTTATGGCTCTAATGTGATAGTGGTAGAGGGGTGGTAGATGTCTAGTCTCCCTTATGGCTCTAATTTGATAGTGGTAGTGGGGTGGTAGATGTCTAGTCTCCCTTATGGCTCTAATCTGATAGTGGTAGTGGGTTGGTAGATGTCTAGTCTCCCTTATGGCTCTAATCTGATAGTGGTAGTGGGGTGGTAGATGTCTAGTCTCCCTTATGGCTCTAATTTGATAGTGGTAGTGGGGTGGTAGATGTCTAGTCTCCCTTATGGCTCTAATCTGTTAGTGGTAGTGGGGTTGTAGATGTCTAGTCTCCCTTATGGCTCTAATCTGATAGTGGTAGTGGGTTGGTAGATGTCTAGTCTCCCTTATGGCTCTAATCTGGTAGTGGTAGTGGGGTGGTAGATGTCTATACTCCCTTATGGCTCTAATGTGATAGTGGTAGTGGGGTGGTAGATGTCTAGTCTCCCTTACGGCTCTAATCTAATAGTGGTAGTGGGGTGGTAGATGTCTAGTGTCCCTTATGGCTCTAATTTGATAGTGGTAGTGGGGTGGTAGATGTCTAGTCTCCCTTATGGCTCTAATCTGATAGTGGTAGTGGGTTGGTAGATGTCTAGTCTCCCTTATGGCTCTAATTTGATAGTGGTAGTGGGGTGATAGATGTCTAGTCTCCCTTATGGCTCTAATCTGATAGTGGTAGGGGGTTGGTAGATGTCTAGTCTCCCTTATGGCTCTAATCTGAAAGTGGTAGTGGGGTGGTAGATGTCTAGTCTCCCTTATGGCTCTAATTTGATAGTGGTAGTGGGGTGGTAGATGTCTAGTCTCCCGTATGGCTCTAATCTGATAGTGGGTTGGTAGATGTCTAGTCTCCCTTATGGCTCTAATCTGATAGTGGTAGTGGGGTGGTAGATGTCTATACTCCCTTATGGCTCTAATGTGATAGTGGTAGAGGGGTGGTAGATGTCTAGTCTCCCTTATGGCTCTAATTTGATAGTGGTAGTGGGGTGGTAGATGTCTAGTCTCCCTTATGGCTCTAATCTGATAGTGGTAGTGGGTTGGTAGATGTCTAGTCTCCCTTATGGCTCTAATCTGATAGTGGTAGTGGGGTGGTAGATGTCTAGTCTCCCTTATGGCTCTAATTTGATAGTGGTAGTGGGGTGGTAGATGTCTAGTCTCCCTTATGGCTCTAATCTGTTAGTGGTAGTGGGGTTGTAGATGTCTAGTCTCCCTTATGGCTCTAATCTGATAGTGGTAGTGGGTTGGTAGATGTCTAGTCTCCCTTATGGCTCTAATCTGGTAGTGGTAGTGGGGTGGTAGATGTCTATACTCCCTTATGGCTCTAATGTGATAGTGGTAGTGGGGTGGTAGATGTCTAGTCTCCCTTACGGCTCTAATCTAATAGTGGTAGTGGGGTGGTAGATGTCTAGTGTCCCTTATGGCTCTAATTTGATAGTGGTAGTGGGGTGGTAGATGTCTAGCCTCCCTTATGGCTCTAATTTGATAGTGGTAGTGGGGTGGTAGATGTCTAGTCTCCCTTATGGCTCTAATCTGATAGTGGTAGGGGGGTGGTAGATGTATAGTCTCCCTTATGGCTCTAATTTGATTGTGGTAGTGGGGTGGTAGATGTCTAGGCTCCCTTATGGCTCTAATCTGATAGTGGTAGAGGGGTGGTAGATGTCTAGTCTCCCTTATGGCTCTAATTTGATAGTGGTAGTGGGGTGGTAGATGTCTAGAGTCCCTTATGGCTCTAATCCGATAGTGGTAGTGGGTTGGTAGATGTCTAGTCTCCCTTATGGCTCTAATCTGATAGTGGTAGTGGGGTGGTAGATGTCTAGTCTCCCTTATGGCTCTAATTTGATAGTGGTAGTGGGGTGGTAGATGTCTAGTCTCCCTTATGGCTCTAATTTGATAGTGGTAGTGGGGTGGTAGATGTCTAGTCTCCCTTATGGCTCTAATCTGTTAGTGGTAGTGGGGTTGTAGATGTCTAGTCTCCCTTATGGCTCTAATCTGATAGTGGTAGTGGGTTGGTAGATGTCTAGTCTCCCTTATGGCTCTAATCTGGTAGTGGTAGTGGGGTGGTAGATGTCTAGTCTCCCTTACGGCTCTAATCTAATAGTGGTAGTGGGGTGGTAGATGTCTAGTGTCCCTTATGGCTCTAATTTGATAGTGGTAGTGGGGTGGTAGATGTCTAGTCTCCCTTATGGCTCTAATTTGATAGTGGTAGTGGGGTGGTAGATGTCTAGTCTCCCTTATGGCTCTAATCTGATAGTGGTAGGGGGGTGGTAGATGTATAGTCTCCCTTATGGCTCTAATTTGATTGTGGTAGTGGGGTGGTAGATGTCTAGGCTCCCTTATGGCTCTAATCTGATAGTGGTAGAGGGGTGGTAGATGTCTAGTCTCCCTTATGGCTCTAATTTGATAGTGGTAGTGGGGTGGTAGATGTCTAGTCTCCCTTATGGCTCTAATCTGATAGTGGTAGTGGGTTGGTAGATGTCTAGTCTCCCTTATGGCTCTAATCTGATAGTGGTAGTGGGGTGGTAGATGTCTAGTCTCCCTTATGGCTCTAATTTGATAGTGGTAGTGGGGTGGTAGATGTCTAGTCTCCCTTATGGCTCTAATCTGATAGTGGTAGTGGGGTTGTAGATGTCTAGTCTCCCTTATGGCTCTAATCTGATAGTGGTAGTGGGTTGGTAGATGTCTAGTCTCCCTTATGGCTCTAATCTGGTAGTGGTAGTGGGGTGGTAGATGTCTATTCTCCCTTATGGCTCTAATCTGATAGTGGTAGGGGGGTGGTAGATGTCTAGTCTCCCGTATGGCTCTAATCTGATAGTGGTAGAGGGGTGGTAGATGTCTAGTCTCCCTTATGGCTCTAATTTGATAGTGGTAGTGGGGTGGTAGATGTCTAGTCTCCCTTATGGCTCTAATCTGATAGTGGTAGTGGGTTGGTAGATGTCTAGTCTCCCTTATGGCTCTAATCTGATAGTGGTAGTGGGGTGGTAGATGTCTAGTCTCCCTTACGGCTCTAATCTGATAGTGGTAGTGGGATGGTATATGTCTAGTCTCCCTTATGGCTCTAATCTGATAGTGGTAGTGGGGTGGTAGATGTCTAGTCTCCCTTACAGCTCTAATCTAATAGTGGTAGTTGGGTGGTAGATGTCTAGTCTCCCTTATGGCTCTAATCTGATAGTGGTAGTGGGGTGGTAGATGTCTAGTCTCCCTTATGGCTCTAATTTGATAGTGGTAGTGGGGTGATAGATGTCTAGTCTCCCTTATGGCTCTAATCTGATAGTGGTAGGGGGGTGGTAGATGTCTAGTCTCCCTTATGGCTCTAATCTGATAGTGGTAGAGGGGTGGTAGATGTCTAGTCTCCCTTATGGCACTAATTTGATAGTGGTAGTGGGGTGGTAGATGTCTAGTCTCCCTTATGGCTCTAATCTGATAGTGGGGTGGCAGATGTCTAGTCTCCCTTATGGCTCTAATCTGATAGTGGTAGTGGGGTGGTAGATGTCTAGTCTCCCTTATGGCTCTAATTTGATAGTGGTAGTGGGGTGGTAGATGTCTAGTCTCCCTTATGGCTCTAATCGGATAGTGGTAGTGGGGTTGTAGATGTCTAGTCTCCCTTATGGCTCTAATCTGATAGTGGTAGGGGGGTGGTAGATGTCTAGTGTCCCTTATGGCTCTAATTTGATAGTGGTAGTGGGGTGGTAGATGTCTAGTCTCCCGTATGGCTCTAATCTGATAGTGGGTTGGTAGATGTCTAGTCTCGCTTATGGCTCTAATCTGATAGTGGTAGTGGGGTGGTAGATGTCTAGTCTCCCTTATGGCTCTAATCTGATAGTGGTAGAGGGGTGGTAGATGTCTAGTCTCCCTTATGGCTCTAATTTGATAGTGGTAGTGGGTTGGTAGATGTCTACTCTCCCTTATGGCTCTAATCTGATAGTGGTAGTGGGGTGGTAGATGTCTAGTCTCCCTTATGGCTCTAATTTGATAGTGGTAGTGGGGTGGTAGATGTCTAGTCTCCCTTATGGCTCTAATCTGATAGTGGTAGTGGGGTTGTAGATGTCTAGTCTCCCTTATGGCTCTAATCTGATAGTGGTAGGGGGTTGGTAGATGTCTAGTCTCCCTTATGGCTCTAATCTGATAGTGGTAGTGGGGTGGTAGATGTCTAATCTCCCTTATGGCTCTAATTTGATAGTGGTAGTGGGGTGGTAGATGTCTAGTCTCCCGTATGGCTCTAATCTGATAGTGGGTTGGTAGATGTCTAGTCTCCCTTATGGCTCTAATCTGATAGTGGTAGTGGGGTGGTAGATGTCTAGTCTCCCTTATGGCTCTAATGTGATAGTGGTAGAGGGGTGGTAGATGTCTTGTCTCCCTTATGGCTCTAATTTGATAGTGGTAGGGGGTTGGTAGATGTCTAGTCTCCCTTATGGCTCTAATCTGATAGTGGTAGTGGGGTGGTAGATGTCTAGTCTCCCTTATGGCTCTAATTTGATAGTGGTAGTGGGGTGGTAGATGTCTAGTCTCCCGTATGGCTCTAATCTGATAGTGGGTTGGTAGATGTCTAGTCTCCCTTATGGCTCTAATCTGATAGTGGTAGTGGGGTGGTAGATGTCTAGTCTCCCTTATGGCTCTAATGTGATAGTGGTAGAGGGGTGGTAGATGTCTTGTCTCCCTTATGGCTCTAATTTGATAGTGGTAGTGGGGTGGTAGATGTCTAGTCTCCCTTATGGCTCTAATCTGGTAGTGGTAGTGGGGTGGTAGATGTCTAGTCTCCCTTATGGCTCTAATCTGATAGTGGTAGGGGGGTGGTAGATGTCTAGTCTCCCTTATGGCTCTAATCTGATAGTGGTAGAGGGGTGGTAGATGTCTAGTCTCCCTTATGGCTCTAATTTGATAGTGGTAGTGGGGTGGTAGATGTCTAGTCTCCCTTATGGCTCTAATCTGATAGTGGTAGTGGGTTGGTAGATGTCTAGTCTCCCTTATGGCTCTAATCTGATAGTGGTAGTGGGGTGGTAGATGTCTAGTCTCCCTTATGGCTCTAATCTGATAGTGGTAGTGGGATGGTATATGTCTAGTCTCCCTTATGGCTCTAATCTGATAGTGGTAGTGGGGTGGTAGATGTCTAGTCTCCCTTACGGCTCTAATCTAATAGTGGTAGTTGGGTGGTAGATGTCTAGTCTCCCTTATGGCTCTAATCTGATAGTGGTAGTGGGGTGGTAGATGTCTAGTCTCCCTTATGGCTCTAATTTGATAGTGGTAGTGGGGTGATAGATGTCTAGTCTCCCTTATGGCTCTAATCTGATAGTGGTAGGGGGGTGGTAGATGTCTAGTCTCCCTTATGGCTCTAATCTGATAGTGGTAGAGGGGTGGTAGATGTCTAGTCTCCCTTATGGCACTAATTTGATAGTGGTAGTGGGGTGGTAGAGGTCTAGTCTCCCTTATGGCTCTAATCTGATAGTGGGGTGGCAGATGTCTAGTCTCCCTTATGGCTCTAATCTTATAGTGGTAGTGGGGTGGTAGATGTCTAGTCTCCCTTATGGCTCTAATTTGATAGTGGTAGTGGGGTGGTAGATGTCTAGTCTCCCTTATGGCTCTAATCGGATAGTGGTAGTGGGGTTGTAGATGTCTAGTCTCCCTTATGGCTCTAATCTGATAGTGGTAGGGGGGTGGTAGATGTCTAGTCTCCCTTATGGCTCTAATCTGATAGTGGTAGTGGGGTGGTAGATGTCTAGTCTCCCTTATGGCTCTAATTTGATAGTGGTAGTGGGGTGGTAGATGTCTAGTCTCCCGTATGGCTCTAATCTGATAGTGGGTTGGTAGATGTCTAGTCTCGCTTATGGCTCTAATCTGATAGTGGTAGTGGGGTGGTAGATGTCTAGTCTCCCTTATGGCTCTAATCTGATAGTGGTAGAGGGGTGGTAGATGTCTAGTCTCCCTTATGGCTCTAATTTGATAGTGGTTGTGGGTTGGTAGATGTCTACTCTCCCTTATGGCTCTAATCTGATAGTGGTAGTGGGGTGGTAGATGTCTAGTCTCCCTTATGGCTCTAATTTGATAGTGGTAGTGGGGTGGTAGATGTCTAGTCTCCCTTATGGCTCTAATCTGATAGTGGTAGTGGGGTTGTAGATGTCTAGTCTCCCTTATGGCTCTAATCTGATAGTGGTAGGGGGTTGGTAGATGTCTAGTCTCCCTTATGGCTCTAATCTGATAGTGGTAGTGGGGTGGTAGATGTCTAATCTCCCTTATGGCTCTAATTTGATAGTGGTAGTGGGGTGGTAGATGTCTAGTCTCCCGTATGGCTCTAATCTGATAGTGGGTTGGTAGATGTCTAGTCTCCCTTATGGCTCTAATCTGATAGTGGTAGTGGGGTGGTAGATGTCTAGTCTCCCTTATGGCTCTAATGTGATAGTGGTAGAGGGGTGGTAGATGTCTTGTCTCCCTTATGGCTCTAATTTGATAGTGGTAGGGGGTTGGTAGATGTCTAGTCTCCCTTATGGCTCTAATCTGATAGTGGTAGTGGGGTGGTAGATGTCTAGTCTCCCTTATGGCTCTAATTTGATAGTGGTAGTGGGGTGGTAGATGTCTAGTCTCCCGTATGGCTCTAATCTGATAGTGGGTTGGTAGATGTCTAGTCTCCCTTATGGCTCTAGTCTGATAGTGGTAGTGGGGTGGTAGATGTCTAGTCTCCCTTATGGCTCTAATCTGATAGTGGGTTGGTAGATGTCTAGTCTCCCGTATGGCTCTAATCTGATAGTGGGTTGGTAGATGTCTAGTCTCCCTTATGGCTCTAATCTGATAGTGGTAGTGGGGTGGTAGATGTCTAGTCTCCCTTATGGCTCTAATGTGATAGTGGTAGAGGGGTGGTAGATGTCTTGTCTCCCTTATGGCTCTAATTTGATAGTGGTAGGGGGTTGGTAGATGTCTAGTCTCCCTTATGGCTCTAATCTGATAGTGGTAGTGGGGTGGTAGATGTCTAGTCTCCCTTATGGCTCTAATTTGATAGTGGTAGTGGGGTGGTAGATGTCTAGTCTCCCGTATGGCTCTAATCTGATAGTGGGTTGGTAGATGTCTAGTCTCCCTTATGGCTCTAATCTGATAGTGGTAGTGGGGTGGTAGATGTCTAGTCTCCTTTATGGCTCTAATGTGATAGTGGTAGAGGGGTGGTAGATGTCTTGTCTCCCTTATGGCTCTAATTTGATAGTGGTAGTGGGGTGGTAGATGTCTAGTCTCCCTTATGGCTCTAATCTGGTAGTGGTAGTGGGGTGGTAGATGTCTAGTCTCCCTTACGGCTCTAATCTAATAGTGGTAGTGGGGTGGTAGATGTCTAGTGTCCCTTATGGCTCTAATTTGATAGTGGTAGTGGGGTGGTAGATGTCTAGTCTCCCTTATGGCTCTAATTTGATTGTGGTAGTGGGGTGGTAGATGTCTAGGCTCCCTTATGGCTCTAATCTGATAGTGGTAGAGGGGTGGTAGATGTCTAGTCTCCCTTATGGCTCTAATCTGGTAGTGGTAGTGGGGTGGTAGATGTCTAGTCTCCCTTATGGCTCTAATGTGATAGTGGTAGAGGGGTGGTAGATGTCTTGTCTCCCTTATGGCTCTAATTTGATAGTGGTAGGGGGTTGGTAGATGTCTAGTCTCCCTTATGGCTCTAATCTGATAGTGGTAGTGGGGTGGTAGATGTCTAGTCTCCCTTATGGCTCTAATTTGATAGTGGTAGTGGGGTGGTAGATGTCTAGTCTCCCGTATGGCTCTAATCTGATAGTGGGTTGGTAGATGTCTAGTCTCCCTTATGGCTCTAATCTGATAGTGGTAGTGGGGTGGTAGATGTCTAGTCTCCCTTATGGCTCTAATGTGATAGTGGTAGAGGGGTGGTAGATGTCTTGTCTCCCTTATGGCTCTAATTTGATAGTGGTAGTGGGGTGGTAGATGTCTAGTCTCCCTTATGGCTCTAATCTGGTAGTGGTAGTGGGGTGGTAGATGTCTAGTCTCCCTTACGGCTCTAATCTAATAGTGGTAGTGGGGTGGTAGATGTCTAGTGTCCCTTATGGCTCTAATTTGATAGTGGTAGTGGGGTGGTAGATGTCTAGTCTCCCTTATGGCTCTAATTTGATAGTGGTAGTGGGGTGGTAGATGTCTAGTCTCCCTTATGGCTCTAATCTGATAGTGGTAGGGGGGTGGTAGATGTATAGTCTCCCTTATGGCTCTAATTTGATTGTGGTAGTGGGGTGGTAGATGTCTAGGCTCCCTTATGGCTCTAATCTGATAGTGGTAGAGGGGTGGTAGATGTCTAGTCTCCCTTATGGCTCTAATTTGATAGTGGTAGTGGGGTGGTAGATGTCTAGTCTCCCGTATGGCTCTAATCTGATAGTGGGTTGGTAGATGTCTAGTCTCCCTTATGGCTCTAATCTGATAGTGGTAGTGGGGTGGTAGATGTCTAGTCTCCCTTATGGCTCTAATGTGATAGTGGTAGAGGGGTGGTAGATGTCTTGTCTCCCTTATGGCTCTAATTTGATAGTGGTAGTGGGGTGGTAGATGTCTAGTCTCCCTTATGGCTCTAATCTGGTAGTGGTAGTGGGGGTGGTAGATGTCTAGTCTCCCTTACGGCTCTAATCTAATAGTGGTAGTGGGGTGGTAGATGTCTAGTGTCCCTTATGGCTCTAATTTGATAGTGGTAGTGGGGTGGTAGATGTCTAGTCTCCCTTATGGCTCTAATTTGATAGTGGTAGTGGGGTGGTAGATGTCTAGTCTCCCTTATGGCTCTAATCTGATAGTGGTAGGGGGGTGGTAGATGTATAGTCTCCCTTATGGCTCTAATTTGATTGTGGTAGTGGGGTGGTAGATGTCTAGGCTCCCTTATGGCTCTAATCTGATAGTGGTAGAGGGGTGGTAGATGTCTAGTCTCCCTTATGGCTCTAATCTGATAGTGGTAGTGGGGTGGTAGATGTCTAGTCTCCCTTATGGCTCTAATGTGATAGTGGTAGAGGGGTGGTAGATGTCTTGTCTCCCTTATGGCTCTAATTTGATAGTGGTAGGGGGTTGGTAGATGTCTAGTCTCCCTTATGGCTCTAATCTGATAGTGGTAGTGGGGTGGTAGATGTCTAGTCTCCCTTATGGCTCTAATTTGATAGTGGTAGTGGGGTGGTAGATGTCTAGTCTCCCGTATGGCTCTAATCTGATAGTGGGTTGGTAGATGTCTAGTCTCCCTTATGGCTCTAATCTGATAGTGGTAGTGGGGTGGTAGATGTCTAGTCTCCCTTATGGCTCTAATGTGATAGTGGTAGAGGGGTGGTAGATGTCTTGTCTCCCTTATGGCTCTAATTTGATAGTGGTAGTGGGGTGGTAGATGTCTAGTCTCCCTTATGGCTCTAATCTGGTAGTGGTAGTGGGGTGGTAGATGTCTAGTCTCCCTTACGGCTCTAATCTAATAGTGGTAGTGGGGTGGTAGATGTCTAGTGTCCCTTATGGCTCTAATTTGATAGTGGTAGTGGGGTGGTAGATGTCTAGTCTCCCTTATGGCTCTAATTTGATAGTGGTAGTGGGGTGGTAGATGTCTAGTCTCCCTTATGGCTCTAATCTGATAGTGGTAGGGGGGTGGTAGATGTATAGTCTCCCTTATGGCTCTAATTTGATTGTGGTAGTGGGGTGGTAGATGTCTAGGCTCCCTTATGGCTCTAATCTGATAGTGGTAGAGGGGTGGTAGATGTCTAGTCTCCCTTATGGCTCTAATTTGATAGTGGTAGTGGGGTGGTAGATGTCTAGTCTCCCTTATGGCTCTAATCTGATAGTGTTAGTGGGTTGGTTGATGTCTAGTCTCCCTTTTGGCTCTAATCTGATAGTGGTAGAGGGGTGGTAGATGTCTAGTATCCCTTATGGCTCTAATTTGATAGTGGTAGTGGGGTGGTAGATGTCTAGTCTCCCTTATGGCTCTAATCTGATAGTGGTAGTGGGTTGGTAGATGTCTAGTCTCCCTTATGGCTCTAATCTGATAGTGGTAGTGGGGTGGTAGATGTCTAGTCTCCCTTATGGCTCTAATTTGATAGTGGTAGTGGGGTGGTAGATGTCTAGTCTCCCTTCTGGCTCTAATCTGATAGTGGTAGTGGGGTTGTAGATGTCTAGTCTCCCTTATGGCTGTAATCTGATAGTGGTAGTGGGTTGGTAGATGTCTAGTCTCCCTTATGGCTCTAATCTGGTAGTGGTAGTGGGGTGGTAGATGTCTAGTCTCCCTTACGGCTCTAATCTAATAGTGGTAGTGGGGTGGTAGATGTCTACTCTCCCTTATGGCTCTAATTTGATAGTGGTAGTGGGGTGGTAGATGTCTAGTCTCCCTTATGGCTCTAATCTGATAGTGGTAGTGGGTTGGTAGATGTCTAGTCTCCCTTATGTCTCTAATCTGATAGTGGTAGTGGGGTGCTAGATGTCTAGTCTCCCTTATGGCTCTAATTTGATAGTGGTAGTGGGGTGGTAGATGTCTAGTCTCCCTTATGGCTCTAATCTGATAGTGGTAGGGGGTGGAAGATGTCTAGTCTACCTTATGGTTCTAATCTGGTAGTGGTAGTGGGGTGGTAGATGTCTAGTCTCCCTTATGGCTCTAATCTGATAGTGGTAGTGGGTTGGTAGATGTCTAGTCTCCCTTATGGCTCTAATCTGATAGTGGTAGTGGGGTGGTAGATGTCTAGTCTCCCTTATGGCTCTAATCTGGTAGTGGTAGTGGGGTGGTAGATGTCTAGTCTCCCTTATGGCTCTAATCTGATAGTGTTAGGGGGGTGGTAGATGTCTAGTCTCCCTTATGGCTCTAATTTGATAGTGGTAGTGGGGTGGTAGATGTCTAGTCTCCCTTATGGCTCTAATCTGATAGTGGTAGTGGGGTGGTAGATGTATAGTCTCCCTTATGGCTCTAATTTGATTGTGGTAGTGGGGTGGTAGATGTCTAGGCTCCCTTATGGCTCTAATCTGATAGTGGTAGAGGGGTGGTAGATGTCTAGTCTCCCTTATGGCTCTAATTTGATAGTGGTAGTGGGGTGGTAGATGTCTAGTCTCCCTTATGGCTCTAATCTGATAGTGGTAGGGGGGTGGTAGATGTATAGTCTCCCTTATGGCTCTAATTTGATTGTGGTAGTGGGGTGGTAGATGTCTAGGCTCCCTTATGGCTCTAATCTGATAGTGGTAGAGGGGTGGTAGATGTCTAGTCTCCCTTATGGCTCTAATTTGATAGTGGTAGTGGGGTGGTAGATGTCTAGTCTCCCTTATGGCTCTAATCTGATAGTGGTAGTGGGTTGGTAGATGTCTAGTCTCCCTTATGGCTCTAATCTGATAGTGGTAGTGGGGTGGTAGATGTCTAGTCTCCCTTACGGCTCTAATCTAATAGTGGTAGTGGGGTGGTAGATGTCTAGTCTCCCTTATGGCTATAATTTGATAGTGGTAGTGGGGTGGTAGATGTCTAGTCTCCAGTATGTCTCTAATCTGATAGTGGGTTGGTAGATGTCTAGTCTCCCTTATGGCTCTAATCTGATAGTGGTAGTGGGGTGGTAGATGTCTAGTCTCCCTTATGGCTCTAATCTGATAGTGGTAGAGGGGTGGTAGATGTCTAGTCTCCCTTATGGCTCTAATTTGATAGTGGTAGTGGGGTGGTAGATGTCTAGTCTCCCTTATGGCTCTAATCTGATAGTGGTAGTGGGGTGGTAGATGTCTAGTCTCCCTTATGGCTCTAATTTGATAGTGGTAGTGGGGTGGTAGATGTCTAGTCTCCCTTACGGCTCTAATCTGATAGTGGTAGTGGGGTTGTAGATGTCTAGTCTCCCTTATGGCTCTAATCTGATAGTGGTAATGGGTTGGTAGATGTCTATTCTCCCTTATGGCTCTAATCTGGTAGTGGTAGTGGGGTGGTAGATGTCTAGTCTCCCTTACGGCTCTAATCTAATAGTGGTAGTGGGGTGGTAGATGTCTAGTCTCCCTTATGGCTCTAATCTGATAGTGGTAGTGGGGATGGTAGATGTATAGTCTCCCTTATGGCTCTAATTTGATTGTGGTAGTGGGGTGGTAGATGTCTAGGCTCCCTTATGGCTCTAATCTGATAGTGGAGAGGGGTGGTAGATGTCTAGTCTCCCTTATGGCTCTAATTTGATAGTGGTAGTGGGGTGGTAGATGTCTAGTCTCCCTTATGGCTCTAATCTGATAGTGGTAGTGGGTTGGTAGATGTCTAGTCTCCCTTATGGCTCTAATCTGATAGTGGTAGTGGGGTGGTAGATGTCTAGTCTCCCTTACGGCTCTAATCTAATAGTGGTAGTGGGGTGGTAGATGTCTAGTCTCCCTTATGGCTCTAATTTGATAGTGGTAGTGGGGTGGTAGATGTCTAGTCTCCAGTATGTCTCTAATCTGATAGTGGGTTGGTAGATGTCTAGTCTCCCTTATGGCTCTAATCTGATAGTGGTAGTGGGGTGGTAGATGTCTAGTCTCCCTTATGGCTCTAATCTGATAGTGGTAGAGGGGTGGTAGATGTCTAGTCTCCCTTATGGCTCTAATTTGATAGTGGTAGTGGGGTGGTAGATGTCTAGTCTCCCTTATGGCTCTAATCTGATAGTGGTAGTGGGGTGGTAGATGTCTAGTCTCCCTTATGGCTCTAATTTGATAGTGGTAGTGGGGTGGTAGATGTCTAGTCTCCCTTACGGCTCTAATCTGATAGTGGTAGTGGGGTTGTAGATGTCTAGTCTCCCTTATGGCTCTAATCTGATAGTGGTAATGGGTTGGTAGATGTCTAGTCTCCCTTATGGCTCTAATCTGGTAGTGGTAGTGGGGTGGTAGATGTCTAGTCTCCCTTACGGCTCTAATCTAATAGTGGTAGTGGGGTGGTAGATGTCTAGTCTCCCTTATGGCTCTAATCTGATAGTGGTAGTGGGGATGGTAGATGTCTAGTCTCCCTTATGGCTGTAATTTGATAGTGGTAGTGGGGTGGTAGATGTCTAGTCTCCCTTATGGCTCTAATCTGATAGTGGTAGGGGGGTGGTAGACGTCAAGTCCCCCTTATGGCTCTAATTTGATAGTGGTAGTGGGGTGGTAGATGTCTAGTCTCCCTTATGGCTCTATTCTGATAGTGATAGTGAGTTGGTAGATGTCTAGTCTCCCTTATGGCTCTAATCTGGTAGTGGTAGTGGGGTGGTAGATGTCTAGAATCCCTTATGGCTCTAATCTGATAGTGGAGTGGGGTGGTAGATGTCTAGTCTCTCTTATGGCTCTAATCTGATAGTGGTAGTGGGTTGGTAGATGTCTAGTCTCCCTTATGGCTCTAATCTGGTAGTGGTAGTGGGGTGGTAGATGTCTAGTCTCCCTTATGGCTCTAATTTATAGTGGTAGTGGGGTGGTAGATGTCTAGTCTCCAGTATGTCTCTAATCTGATAGTGGGTTGGTAGATGTCTAGTCTCCCTTATGGCTCTAATCTGATAGTGGTAGTGGGGTGGTAGATGTCTAGTCTCCCTTATGGCTCTAATCTGATAGTGGTAGAGGGGTGGTAGATGTCTAGTCTCCCTTATGGCTCTAATTTGATAGTGGTAGTGGGGTGGTAGATGTCTAGTCTCCCTTATGGCTCTAATCTGATAGTGGTAGTGGGGTGGTAGATGTCTAGTCTCCCTTATGGCTCTAATTTGATAGTGGTAGTGGGGTGGTAGATGTCTAGTCTCCCTTATGGCTCTAATCTGTTAGTGGTAGTGGGGTTGTAGATGTCTGGTCTCCCTTATGGCTCTAATCTGATAGTGGTAGTGGGTTGGTAGATGTCTAGTCTCCCTTATGGCTCTAATCTGGTAGTGGTAGTGGGGTGGTAGATGTCTAGTCTCCCTTACGGCTCTAATCTAATAGTGGTAGTGGGGTGGTAGATGTCTAGTGTCCCTTATGGCTCTAATTTGATAGTGGTAGTGGGGTGGTAGATGTCTAGTCTCCCTTATGGCTCTAATTTGATAGTGGTAGTGGGGTGGTAGATGTCTAGTCTCCCTTATGGCTCTAATCTGATAGTGGTAGGGGGGTGGTAGATGTATAGTCTCCCTTATGGCTCTAATTTGATTGTGGTAGTGGGGTGGTAGATGTCTAGGCTCCCTTACGGCTCTAATCTGATAGTGGTAGAGGGGTGGTAGATGTCTAGTCTCCCTTATGGCTCTAATTTGATAGTGGTAGTGGGGTGGTTGATGTCTAGTCTCCCTTATGGCTCTAATCTGATAGTGGTAGGGGGGTGGTAGATGTATAGTCTCCCTTATTGCTCTAATTTGATTGTGGTAGTGGGGTGGTAGATGTCTAGGCTCCCTTATGGCTCTAATCTGATAGTGGTAGAGGGGTGGTAGATGTCTAGTCTCCCTTATGGCTCTAATTTGATAGTGGTAGTGGGGTGGTAGATGTCTAGTCTCCCTTATGGCTCTAATCTGATAGTGGTAGTGGGTTGGTAGATGTCTAGTCTCCCTTATGGCTCTAATCTGATAGTGGTAGTGGGGTGGTAGATGTCTAGTCTCCCTTACGGCTCTAATCTAATAGTGGTAGTGGGGTGGTAGATGTCTAGTCTCCCTTATGGCTCTAATTTGATAGTGGTAGTGGGGTGGTAGATGTCTAGTCTCCAGTATGTCTCTAATCTGATAGTGGGTTGGTAGATGTCTAGTCTCCCTTATGGCTCTAATCTGATAGTGGTAGTGGGGTGGTAGATGTCTAGTCTCCCTTATGGCTCTAATCTGATAGTGGTAGAGGGGTGGTAGATGTCTAGTCTCCCTTATGGCTCTAATTTGATAGTGGTAGTGGGGTGGTAGATGTCTAGTCTCCCTTATGGCTCTAATCTGATAGTGGTAGTGGGGTGGTAGATGTCTAGTCTCCCTTATGGCTCTAATTTGATAGTGGTAGTGGGGTGGTAGATGTCTAGTCTCCCTTACGGCTCTAATCTGATAGTGGTAGTGGGGTTGTAGATGTCTAGTCTCCCTTATGGCTCTAATCTGATAGTGGTAATGGGTTGGTAGATGTCTAGTCTCCCTTATGGCTCTAATCTGGTAGTGGTAGTGGGGTGGTAGATGTCTAGTCTCCCTTACGGCTCTAATCTAATAGTGGTAGTGGGGTGGTAGATGTCTAGTCTCCCTTATGGCTCTAATCTGATAGTGGTAGTGGGGATGGTAGATGTCTAGTCTCCCTTATGGCTCTAATTTGATAGTGGTAGTGGGGTGGTAGATGTCTAGTCTCCCTTATGGCTCTAATCTGATAGTGGTAGGGGGGTGGTAGACGTCAAGTCCCCCTTATGGCTCTAATTTGATAGTGGTAGTGGGGTGGTAGATGTCTAGTCTCCCTTATGGCTCTATTCTGATAGTGATAGTGAGTTGGTAGATGTCTAGTCTCCCTTATGGCTCTAATCTGGTAGTGGTAGTGGGGTGGTAGATGTCTAGAATCCCTTATGGCTCTAATCTGATAGTGGAGTGGGGTGGTAGATGTCTAGTCTCTCTTATGGCTCTAATCTGATAGTGGTAGTGGGTTGGTAGATGTCTAGTCTCCCTTATGGCTCTAATCTGGTAGTGGTAGTGGGGTGGTAGATGTCTAGTCTCCCTTATGGCTCTAATTTGATAGTGGTAGTGGGGTGGTAGATGTCTAGTCTCCAGTATGTCTCTAATCTGATAGTGGGTTGGTAGATGTCTAGTCTCCCTTATGGCTCTAATCTGATAGTGGTAGTGGGGTGGTAGATGTCTAGTCTCCCTTATGGCTCTAATCTGATAGTGGTAGAGGGGTGGTAGATGTCTAGTCTCCCTTATGGCTCTAATTTGATAGTGGTAGTGGGGTGGTAGATGTCTAGTCTCCCTTATGGCTCTAATCTGATAGTGGTAGTGGGGTGGTAGATGTCTAGTCTCCCTTATGGCTCTAATTTGATAGTGGTAGTGGGGTGGTAGATGTCTAGTCTCCCTTATGGCTCTAATCTGATAGTGGTAGTGGGGTTGTAGATGTCTAGTCTCCCTTATGGCTCTAATCTGATAGTGGTAATGGGTTGGTAGATGTCTAGTCTCCCTTATGGCTCTAATCTGGTAGTGGTAGTGGGGTGGTAGATGTCTAGTCTCCGTTACGGCTCTAATCTAATAGTGGTAGTGGGGTGGTAGATGTCTAGTCTCCCTTATGGCTCTAATCTGATAGTGGTAGTGGGGTGGTAGATGTCTAGTCTCCCTTATGGCTCTAATTTGATAGTGGTAGTGGGGTGGTAGATGTCTAGTCTCCCTTATGGCTCTAATCTGATAGTGGTAGGGGGGTGGTAGATGTCAAGTCTCCCTTATGGCTCTAATTTGATAGTGGTAGTGGGGTGGTAGATGTCTAGTCTCCCTTATGGCTCTATTCTGATAGTGGTAGTGAGTTGGTAGATGTCTATTCTCCCTTATGGCTCTAATCTGATAGTGGTAGTGGGGTGGTAGATGTCTAGTCTTCCTTATGGCTCTAATTTGATAGTGGTAGTAGGGTGGTAGATGTCTAGTCTCCCTTATGGCTCTAATCTGATAGTGGTAGTGGGGTTGTAGATGTCTAGTCTCCCTTATGGCTCTAATTTGATGGTGGTAGTGGGGTGGTAGATGTCTAGTCTCCCTTATGGCTCTAATCTGATAGTGGTAGGGGGGTGGTAGACGTCAAGTCCCCCTTATGGCTCTAATTTGATAGTGGTAGTGGGGTGGTAGATGTCTAGTCTCCCTTATGGCTCTATTCTGATAGTGATAGTGAGTTGGTAGATGTCTAGTCTCCCTTATGGCTCTAATCTGGCAGTGGTAGTGGGGTGGTAGATGTCTAGAATCCCTTATGGCTCTAATCTGATAGTGGAGTGGGGTGGTAGATGTCTAGTCTCTCTTATGGCTCTAATCTGATAGTGGTAGTGGGTTGGTAGATGTCTAGTCTCCCTTATGGCTCTAATCTGGTAGTGGTAGTAGGGTGGTAGATGTCTAGTCTCCCTTATGGCTCTAATTTGATAGTGGTAGTGGGGTGGTAGATGTCTAGTCTCCAGTATGTCTCTAATCTGATAGTGGGTTGGTATATGTCTAGTCTCCCTTATGGCTCTAATCTGATAGTGGTAGTGGGGTGGTAGATGTCTAGTCTCCCTTATGGCTCTAATCTGATAGTGGTAGAGGGGTGGTAGATGTCTAGTCTCCCTTATGGCTCTAATTTGATAGTGGTAGTGGGGTGGTAGATGTCTAGTCTCCCTTATGGCTCTAATCTGATAGTGGTAGTGGGGTGGTAGATGTCTAGTCTCCCTTATGGCTCTAATTTGATAGTGGTAGTGGGGTGGTAGATGTCTAGTCTCCCTTATGGCTCTAATCTGATAGTGGTAGTGGGGTTGTAGATGTCTAGTCTCCCTTATGGCTCTAATCTGATAGTGGTAATGGGTTGGTAGATGTCTAGTCTCCCTTATGGCTCTAATCTGGTAGTGGTAGTGGGGTGGTAGATGTCTAGTCTCCGTTACGGCTCTAATCTAATAGTGGTAGTGGGGTGGTAGATGTCTAGTCTCCCTTATGGCTCTAATCTGATAGTGGTAGTGGGGTGGTAGATGTCTAGTCTCCCTTATGGCTCTAATTTGATAGTGGTAGTGGGGTGGTAGATGTCTAGTCTCCCTTATGGCTCTAATCTGATAGTGGTAGGGGGGTGGTAGATGTCAAGTCTCCCTTATGGCTCTAATTTGATAGTGGTAGTGGGGTGGTAGATGTCTAGTCTCCCTTATGGCTCTATTCTGATAGTGGTAGTGAGTTGGTAGATGTCTATTCTCCCTTATGGCTCTAATCTGATAGTGGTAGTGGGGTGGTAGATGTCTAGTCTTCCTTATGGCTCTAATTTGATAGTGGTAGTAGGGTGGTAGATGTCTAGTCTCCCTTATGGCTCTAATCTGATAGTGGTAGTGGGGTTGTAGATGTCTAGTCTCCCTTATGGCTCTAATCTGATAGTGGTAATGGGTTGGTAGATGTCTAGTCTCCCTTATGGCTCTAATCTGGTAGTGGTAGTGGGGTGGTAGATGTCTAGTCTCCCTTACGGCTCTAATCTAATAGTGGTAGTGGGGTGGTAGATGTCTAGTCTCCCTTATGGCTCTAATCTGATAGTGGTAGTGGGGTGGTAGATGTCTAGTCTCCCTTATGGCTCGAATCTAATAGAGGGGTGGTAGATGCTAGTCTCCCTGATGGCTCTAATCTGATAGTGGTAGTGGGGTGGTAGATGTCTAGTCTCCCTTATGGCTCTAATCTGATAGTGGGGTGGTAGATGTCTAGTCTCCCTTATGGCTCTAATCTGATAGTGGTAGTGGGGTGGTAGATGTCTAGTCTCCCTTATGGCTCTAATTTGATATTGGTAGTGGGTGGTAGATGTCTATTCTCCCTTATGGCTCTAATCTGGTACTGGTAGTGGGGTGGTAGATGTCTAGTCTCCCTTACGGCTCTAATCTAATAGTGGTAGTGGGGTGGTCGATGTCTAGTCTCCCTTATGGCTCTAATCTGATAGTGGTAGTGGGGTGGTAGATGTCTAGTCTCCCTTATGGCTCTAATTTGATAGTGGTAGTGGGGTGGTAGATGTCTAGTCTCCCTTATGGCTCTAATCTGATAGTGGTAGGGGGGTGGTAGATGTCTAGTCTCCCTTATGGCTCTAATCTGATAGTGGTAGAGGGGTGGTAGATGTCTAGTCTCCCTTATGGCTCTAATTTGATAGTGGTAGTGGGGTGGTAGATGTCAAGTCTCCCTTATGGCTCTAACCTGATAGTGGTAGTGGGGTGGTAGATGTCTAGTCTTCCTTATGGCTCTAATCTGATAGTGGGGTGGTAGATGTCTAGTCTCCCTTATGGCTCTAATCTGATAGTGGTAGTGGGGTGGTAGATGTCTAGTCTCCCTTACGGCTCTAATCTAATAGTGGTAGTGGGGTGGTAGATGTCTAGTCTCCCTTATGGCTCTAATCTGATAGTGGTAGTGGGGTGGTAGATGTCTAGTCTCCCTTTTGGCTCTAATTTGATAGTGGTAGTGGGGTGGTAGATGTCTAGTCTCCCTTATGGCTCTAATCTGATAGTTGTAGGGGGGTGGTAGATGTCTAGTCTCCCTTATGGCTCTAGTCTGGTAGTGGTAGTGGGGTGGTAGATGTCTAGTCTCCCTTATGGCTCTAATCTGATAGTGGTAGTGGGGTGGTAGATGTCTAGTCTCCCTTATGGCTCTAATCTGATAGTGGGTGGTAGATGTCTAGTCTCCCTTATGGATCTAATCTGATAGTGGTAGTGGGGTGGTAGATGTCTAGTCTCCCATATGGCTCTAATCTGGTAGTGGTAGTGGGGTGGTAGATGTCTAGACTCCCTTATGGCTCTAATCTGATAGTGGTAGTGGGGTGGTAGATGTCTAGTCTCCCTCATGGCTCTAATCTGATAGTGGTAGTGGGGTGGTAGATGTCTAGTCTCCCTTATGGCTGTAATCTGATAGCGGGGTAGTAGATGTCTAGTCTCCCTTATGGCTCTAATCTGGTAGTGGTAGTGGGGTGGTAGATGTCTAGTCTCCCTTATGGCTCTAATCTGATAGTGGTAGTGGGGTGGTAGATGTCTAGTCTCCCTCATGGCTCTAATCTGATAGTGGTAGTGGGGTGGTAGATGTCTAGTCTCCCTTATGGCTGTAATCTGATAGCGGGGTAGTAGATGTCTAGTCTCCCTTATGGCTCTAATCTGGTAGTGGTAGTGGGGTGGTAGATGTCTAGTCTCCCTTATGTCTCTAATCTGATAGTGGTAGTGGGGTGGTAGATGTCTAGTCTCCCTTATGGCTCTAATCTGGTAGTGGTAGTGGGGTGGTAGATGTCTAGTCTCCCTTATGGCTCTAATCTGATAGTGGGGTGGTAGATGTCTAGTCTCCCTTATGGCTCTAATCTGGTAGTGGGGTGGTAGATGTCTAGTCTCCCTTATTGCTCTAATCTGGTAGTGGTAGATGGGTGGTAGATGTCTAGTCTCCCGTATGGCTCTAATCTGATAGTGGTAGTGGGGTGGTAGATGTCTAGGCTCCCTTATGGCTCTAATCTGATAGTGGTAGTGGGGTGGTAGATGTCTAGTCTCCCTCATGGCTCTAATTTGATAGTGATAGTGGGGTGGTAGATGTCTAGTCTCCCTTATGGCTGTAATCTGACAGTGGGGTAGTAGATGTCTAGTCTCCCTTATGGCTCTAATCTGATAGTGGTAGTGGGGTGGTAGATGTCTAGTCTCCCTTATGGCTCTAATCTGATAGTGGTAGTGGGTGGTAGATGTCTAGTCTCCCTTATGGCTCTAATCTGATAGTGGTAGTGTGGTGGTAGATGTCTAGTCTCCCTTATGGCTCTAATCTGGTAGTGGTAGTGGGGTGGTAGATGTCTAGTCTCCCTTATTGCTCTAATCTGATAGTGGTATTGGGGTGGTAGATGTCTAGTCTCCCTTATGACTCTAATCTGATAGTGGTATTGGGGTGGTAGATGTCTAGTCTCCCTTATCTCTCTAATCTGGTAGTGGTAGTGGTGTGGTAGATGTCTAGTCTCCCTTATTGCTCTAATCTGATAGTGGTAGTGGGGTGGTAGATGTCTAGTCTCCCCTATGGCTCTAATCTGATAGTGGTAGTGGGGTGGTAGATGTCTAGTCTCCCTTATGTCTCTAATCTGATAGTGGTAGTGGGGTGGTAGATGTCTAGTCTCCCTTATGGCTCTAATCTGGTAGTGGTAGTTGGGTGGTAGATGTCTAGTCTCCCTTATGGCTCTAATCTGATAGTGGTAGTGGGGTGGTAGATGTCTAGTCTCCCTTACTGCTCTAATCTGATAGTGGTATTGGGGTGGTAGATGTCTAGTCTCCCTTATGGCTCTAATCTGGTAGTGGCAGTGGGGTGGTAGATGTCTAGTCTCCCTTGTGGCTCTAATCTGATAGTGGTAGTGGGGTGGTAGATGTCTAGTCTCCAGTATGGCTCTAATCTGATAGTGGGTTGGTAGATGTCTAGTCTCCCTTATGGCTCTAATCTGATAGTGGTAGTGGGGTGGTAGATGTCTAGTCTCCCTTATGGCTCTAATCTGATAGTGGTAGAGGGGTGGTAGATGTCTAGTCTCCCTTATGGCTCTAATTTGATAGTGGTGGTGGGGTGGTAGATGTCTAGACTCCCTTATGGCTCTAATCTGATAGTGGTAGTGGGGTGGTAGATGTCTAGTCTCCCTTATGGCTCTAATTTGATAGTGGTAGTGGGGTGGTAGATGTCTAGTCTCCCTTATGGCTCTAATCTGATAGTGGTAGTGGGGTTGTAGATGTCTAGTCTCCCTTATGGCTCTAATCTGATAGTGGTAATGGGTTGGTAGATGTCTAGACTCCCTTATGGCTCTAATCTGGTAGTGGTAGTGGGGTGGTAGATGTCTAGTCTCCCTTACGGCTCTAATCTAATAGTGGTAGTGGGGTGGTAGATGTCTAGTCTCCCTTATGGCTCTAATCTGATAGTGGTAGTGGGGTGGTAGATGTCTAGTCTCCCTTATGGCTCTAATTTGATAGTGGTAGTGGGGTGGTAGATGTCTAGTCTCCCTTATGGCTCTAATCTGATAGTGGTAGGGGGGTGGTAGATGTCAAGTCTCCCTCATGGCTCTAATTTGATAGTGGTAGTGGGGTGGTAGATGTCTAGTCTCCCTTATGGCTCTATTCTGATAGTGGTAGTGAGTTGGTAGATGTCTAGTCTCCCTTATGGCTCTAATCTGATAGTGGTAGTGGGGTGGTAGATGTCTAGTCTCCCTTATGGCTCTAATCTGGTAGTGGTAGTGGGTTGGTAGATGTCTAGTCTCCCTTATGGCTCTAATCTGGTAGTGGTAGTGGGGTGGTCGATGTCTAGTCTCCCTTACGGCTCTAATCTAATAGTGGTAGAGGGGTGGTAGATGTCTAGTCTCCCTTATGGCTCTAATCTGATAGTGGTAGTGGGGTGGTAGATGTCTAGTCTCCCTTATGGCTCTAATTTGATAGTGGTAGTGGGGTGGTAGATGTCTAGTCTCCCTTATGGCTCTAATCTGATAGTGGTAGGGGGGTGGTAGATGTCTAGTCTCCCTTATGGCTCTAATCTGATAGTGGTAGGGGGGTGGTAGATGTCAAGTCTCCCTTATGGCTCTAATTTGATAGTGGTAGTGGGGTGGTAGATGTCTGGTCTCCCTTATGGCTCTATTCTGATAGTGGTAGTGAGTTGGTAGATGTCTAGTCTCCCTTATGGCTCTAATCTGATAGTGGTAGTGGGGTGGTAGATGTCTAGTCTCCCTTATGGCTCTAATTTGATAGTGGTAGTGGGGTGGTAGATGTCTAGTCTCCCTTATGGCTCTAATCTGATAGTGGTAGTGGGGTTGTAGATGTCTAGTCTCCCTTATGGCTCTAATCTGATAGTGGTAGTGGGTTGGTAGATGTCTAGTCTCCCTTATTGCTCTAATCTGGTAGTGGTAGTTGGGTGGTAGATGTCTAGTCTCCCTTATGGCTCTAATCTGATAGTGGTAGTGGGGTGGTAGATGTCTAGGCTCCCTTATGGCTCTAATCTGATAGTGGTAGTGGGGTGGTAGATGTCTAGTCTTCCTCATGGCTCTAATTTGATAGTGGTAGTGGGGTGGTAGATGTCTAGTCTCCCTTATGGCTGTAATCTGATAGTGGGGTAGTAGATGTCTAGGCTCCCTTATGGCTCTAATCTGATAGTGGTAGTGGGGTGGTAGATGTCTAGTCTCCCTTATGGCTCTAATCTGATAGTGGTAGTGGGGTGGTAGATGTCTAGTCTCCCTTATGGCTCTAATCTGGTAGTGGTAGTGGGGTGGTAGATGTCTAGTCTCCCTTATGGCTCTAATTTGATAGTGGTAGGGGGGTGGTAGATGTCTAGGCTCCCTTATGGCTCTAATCTGATAGTGGTAGTGGGGTGGTAGATGTCTAGTTTCCCTTATGGCTCTAATCTGATAGTGGGGTGGTAGATGTCTAGTCTCCCTTATGGCTCTAATCTGATAGTGGTAGTGGGGTGGTAGATGTCTAGTCTCCCTTATGGCTCTAATCTGATAGTGGTAGTGGGTTGGTAGATGTCTAGTCTCCCTTATTGCTCTAATCTGGTAGTGGTAGTTGGGTGGTAGATGTCTAGTCTCCCTTATGGCTCTAATCTGATAGTGGTAGTGGGGTGGTAGATGTCTAGGCTCCCTTATGGCTCTAATCTGATAGTGGTAGTGGGGTGGTAGATGTCTAGTCTCCCTTATGGCTCTAATTTGATAGTGGTAGTGGGGTGGTAGATGTCTAGTCTCCCTTATGGCTCTAATCTGATAGTGGGGTGGTAGATGTCTAGTTTCCCTTATGGCTCTAATCTGATAGTGGTAGTGGGGTGGTAGATGTCTAGTCTCCCTTATGGCTCTAATCTGATAGTGGTAGTGGGTTGGTAGATGTCTAGTCTCCCTTATGGCTCTAATCTGGTAGTGGTAGTGGGGTGGTAGATGTCTAGTCTCCCTTATGGCTCTAATTTGATAGTGGTAGTGGGGTGGTAGATGTCTAGTCTCCAGTATGGCTCTAATCTGATAGTGGGTTGGTAGATGTCTAGTCTCCCTTATGGCTCTAATCTGATAGTGGTAGTGGGGTGGTAGATGTCTAGTCTCCCTTATGGCTCTAATCTGATAGTGGTAGAGGGGTGGTAGATGTCTAGTCTCCCTTATGGCTCTAATTTGATAGTGGTGGTGGGGTGGTAGATGTCTAGTCTCCCTTATGGCTCTAATCTGATAGTGGTAGTGGGGTGGTAGATGTCTAGTCTCCCTTATGGCTCTAATTTGATAGTGGTAGTGGGGTGGTAGATGTCTAGTCTCCCTTATGGCTCTAATCTGATAGTGGTAGTGGGGTTGTAGATGTCTAGTCTCCCTTATGGCTCTAATCTGATAGTGGTAATGGGTTGGTTGATGTCTAGACTCCCTTATGGCTCTAATCTGGTAGTGGTAGTGGGGTGGTAGATGTCTAGTCTCCCTTACGGCTCTAATCTAATAGTGGTAGTGGGGTGGTAGATGTCTAGTCTCCCTTATGGCTCTAATCTGATAGTGGTAGTGGGGTGGTAGATGTCTAGTCTCCCTTATGGCTCTAATTTGATAGTGGTAGTGGGGTGGTAGATGTCTAGTCTCCCTTATGGCTCTAATCTGATAGTGGTAGGGGGGTGGTAGATGTCAAGTCTCCCTTATGGCTCTAATTTGATAGTGGTAGTGGGGTGGTAGATGTCTAGTCTCCCTTATGGCTCTATTCTGATAGTGGTAGTGAGTTGGTAGATGTCTAGTCTCCCTTATGGCTCTAATCTGATAGTGGTAGTGGGGTGGTAGATGTCTAGTCTCCCTTATGGCTCTAATTTGATAGTGGTAGTGGGGTGGTAGATGTCTAGTCTCCCTTATGGCTCTAATCTGATAGTGGTAGTGGGGTTGTAGATGTCTAGTCTCCCTTATGGCTCTAATCTGATAGTGGTAGTGGGTTGGTAGATGTCTAGTCTCCCTTATGGCTCTAATCTGGTAGTGGTAGTGGGGTGGTAGATGTCTAGACTCCCTTACGGCTCTAATCTAATAGTGGTAGAGGGGTGGTAGATGTCTAGTCTCCCTTATGGCTCTAATCTGATAGTGGTAGTGGGGTGGTAGATGTCTAGTCTCCCTTATGGCTCTAATTTGATAGTGGTAGTGGGGTGGTAGATGTCTAGTCTCCCTTATGGCTCTAATCTGATAGTGGTAGGGGGGTGGTAGATGTCTAGTCTCCCTTATGGCTCTAATCTGATAGTGGTAGGGGGGTGGTAGATGTCAAGCCTCCCTTATGGCTCTAATTTGATAGTGGTAGTGGGGTGGTAGATGTCTAGTCTCCCTTATGGCTCTATTCTGATAGTGGTAGTGAGTTGGTAGATGTCTAGTCTCCCTTATGGCTCTAATCTGATAGTGGTAGTGGGGTGGTAGATGTCTAGTCTCCCTTATGGCTCTAATTTGATAGTGGTAGTGGGGTGGTAGATGTCTAGTCTCCCTTATGGCTCTAATCTGATAGTGGTAGTGGGGTTGTAGATGTCTAGTCTCCCTTATGGCTCTAATCTGATAGTGGTAGTGGGTTGGTAGATGTCTAGTCTCCCTTATGGCTCTAATCTGGTAGTGGTAGTGGGGTGGTAGATGTCTAGTCTCCCTTACGGCTCTAATCTAATAGTGGTAGAGGGGTGGTAGATGTCTAGTCTCCCTTATGGCTCTAATCTGATAGTGGTATTGGGGTGGTAGATGTCTAGTCTCCCTTGTGGCTCTAATCTGATAGTGGTAGTGGGGTGGTAGATGTCTAGTCTCCCTTATGGCTCTAATCTGATAGTGGTAGTGGGGTGGTAGATGTCTAGACTCCCTTATGGCTCTAATCTGATAGTGGTAGTGGGGTGGTAGATGTCTAGTCTCCCTTATGGCTCTAATCTGATAGTGGTAGTGGGGTGGTAGATGTCTAGTCTCCCTTATGGCTCTAATTTGATAGTGGTAGTGGGGTGGTAGATGTCTAGTCTCCCTTATGGCTCTAATCTGATAGTGGTAGGGGGGTGGTAGATGTCTAGTCTCCCTTATGGCTCTAATCTGGTAGTGGTAGTGGGGTGGTAGATGTCTAGTCTCCCTTATGGCTCTAATCTGATAGTGCTAGGGGGGTGGTAGATGTCTAGGCTCCCTTATGGCTCTAATCTGATAGTGGTAGTGGGGTGGTAGATGTCTAGTCTCCCTTATGGCTCGAATCTTATAGAGGGGTGGTAGATGTCTAGTCTCCCTGATGGCTCTAATCTGATAGTGGTAGTGGGGTGGTAGATGTCTAGTCTTCCTTATGGCTCTAATTTGATAGTGGTAGTGGGGTGGCAGATGTCTAGTCTCCCTCATGGCTCTAATTTGATAGTGGTAGTGGGGTGGTAGATGTCTAGTCTCCCTTATGGCTCTAATCTGGAAGTGGTATTGGGGTGGTAGATGTATAGTCTCCCTTATGGCTCTAACCTGATAGTCGTAGTGGGGTGGTAGATGTCTAGTCTCCCTTATGGCTCTAATCTGATAGTGGGGTGGTAGATGTCTAGTCTCCCTTATGGCTCTAATCTGATAGTGGTAGTGGGGTGGTAGATGTCTAGTCTCCCTTACGGCTCTAATCTGATAGTGGTAGTGGGGTGGTAGATGTCTAGTCTCCCTTATGGCTCTAATCTGAAAGTGGTAGTGGGGTGGTAGATGTCTAGTCTCCCTTATGGCTCTAATTTGATAGTGGTAGTGGGGTGGTAGATGTCTAGTCTCCCTAATGGCTCTAATCTGATAGTGGTAGGGGGGTGGTAGATGTCTAGTCTCCCTTATGGCTCTAATCTGGTAGTGGTAGTGGGGTGGTAGATGTCTAGTCTCCCTTATGGCTCTAATCTGGTAGTGGTAGTGGGGTGGTAGATGTCTAGTCTCCCTTATGGCTCTAATCTGATAGTGGTAGTGAGGTGGTAGATGTCTAGTCTCCCTTATGGCTCTAATCTGATAGTGGTAGTGGGGTGGTAGATGTCTAGTCTCCCTTATGGCTCTAATTTGATAGTTGTAGTGGGGTGGCAGATGTCTAGTCTCCCTAATGGCTCTAATCTGATAGTGGTATTGGGGTGGTAGATGTCTAGTCTCCCTTATGGCTCTAATCTGGTAGTGGGGTGGTAGATGTCTAGTCTCCCTTATGGCTCTAATCTGGTAGTGGTAGTTGGGTGGTAGATGTCTAGTCTCCCTTATGGCTCTAATCTGATAGTGTTAGTGGGGTGGTAGATGTCTAGGCTCCCTTATGGCTCTAATCTGATAGTGGTAGTGGGGTGGTAGATGTCTAGTCTCCCTCATTTCTCTAATTTGATAGTGGTAGTGGGGTGGTAGATGTCTAGTCTCCCTTATGGCTGTAATCTAATAGTGGGGTAGTAGATGTCTAGACTCCCTTATGGCTCTAATATGGTAGTGGTAGTGGGGTGGTAGATGTCTAGTCTCCCTTATGGCTCTAATCTGATAGTGGTAGTGGGGTGGTAGATGTCTAGACTCCCTTATGGCTCTAATCTGATAGTGGTAGTGGGGTGGTAGATGTCTAGTCTCCCTTATGGCTCTAATCTGGTAGTGGTAGTGGGGTGGTAGATGTCTAGTCTCCCTTATGGCTCTAATCTGATAGTGGTAGGGGGGTGGTAGATGTCTAGGCTCCCTTATGGCTCTAATCTGATAGTGGTAGTGGGGTGGTAGATGTCTAGTCTCCCTAATGGCTCTAATCTGATAGTGGGGTGGTAGATGTCTAGTCTCCCTCATAGCTCTAATCTGATAGTGGTAGTGGGGTGGTAGATGTCTAGTCTCCCTTATGGCTCTAATTTGATAGTGGTAGTGGGGTGGTAGATGTCTATTCTCCCTTATGGCTCTAATCTGATAGTGGTATTGGGGTGGTAGATGTCTAGTCTCCCTTATGGCTCTAATCTGTTATTGGCAGTGGGGTGGTAGATGTCTAGTCTCCCTTGTGGCTCTAATCTGATAGTGGTAGTGGGGTGGTAGATGTCTAGGCTAACTTATGGCTCTAATCTGATAGTGGTAGTGGGGTGGTAGATGTCTAGTCTCTATTATGGCTCTAATCTGGTAGTGGTAGTGGGGTGGTAGATGTCTAGTCTCCATTATGGCTCTAATCTGGTAGTGGTAGTTGGGTGGTAGATGTCTAGTCTCCCTTATGGCTCTAATCTGATAGTGGTAGTGGGGTGGTAGATGTCTAGGCTCCCTTATGGCTCTAATCTGATAGTGGTAGTGGGGTGGTAGATGTCTAGTCTCCCTCATGGCTCTAATTTGATAGTGGTAGTGGGGTGGTAGATGTCTAGTCTCCCTTATGGCTCTAATCTGGTAGTGGTAGTGGGGTTGTAGATGTCTAGTCTCCCTTATGGCTCTAATCTGATAGTGGTAATGGGTTGGTAGATGTCTAGTCTCCCTTATGGCTCTAATCTGGTACTGGTAGTGGGGTGGTAGATGTCTAGTCTCCCTTACGGCTCTAATCTAATAGTGGTAGTGGGGTGGTCGATGTCTAGTCTCCCTTATGGCTCTAATCTGATAGTGGTAGTGGGGTGGTAGATGTCTAGTCTCTATTATGGCTCTAATCTGGTAGTGGTAGTGGGGTGGTAGATGTCTAGTCTCCCTTATGGCTCTAATTTGATAGTGGTAGTGGGGTGGTAGATGTCTAGTCTCCAGTATGGCTCTAATCTGATAGTGGGTTGGTAGATGTCTAGTCTCCCTTATGGCTCTAATCTGATAGTGGTAGTGGAGTGGTAGATGTCTAGTCTCCCTTATGGCTCTAATCTGATAGTGGTAGAGGGGTGGTAGATGTCTAGTCTCCCTTATGGCTCTAATTTGATAGTGGTGGTGGGGTGGTAGATGTCTAGTCTCCCTTATGGCTCTAATCTTATAGTGGTAGTGGGGTGCTAGATGTCTAGTCTCCCTTATGGCTCTAATCTGATAGTGGTAGTGGGGTGGTAGATGTCTAGTCTCCCTTATGGCTCTAATCTGATAGTGGTAGTGGGGTTGTAGATGTCTAGTCTCCCTTATGGCTCTAATCTGATAGTGGTAATGGGTTGGTAGATGTCTAGTCTCCCTTATGGCTCTAATCTGGTACTAGTAGTGGGGTGGTAGATGTCTAGTCTCCCTTACGGCTCTAATCTAATAGTGGTAGTGGGGTGGTCGATGTCTAGTCTCCCTTATGGCTCTAATCTGATAGTGGTAGTGGGGTGGTAGATGTCTAGTCTCCCTTATGGCTCTAATTTGATAGTGGTAGTGGGATGGTAGATGTCTAGTCTCCCTTATGGCTCTAATCTGATAGTGGTAGGGGGGTGGTAGATGTCTAGTCTCCCTTATGGCTCTAATCTGATAGTGGTAGAGGGGTGGTAGATGTCTAGTCTCCCTTATGGCTCTAATTTGATAGTGGTAGTGGGGTGGTAGATGTCTAGTCTCCCTTATGGCTCTAACCTGATAGTGGTAGTGGGGTGGTAGATGTCTAGTCTCCCTTATGGCTCTAATCTGATAGTGGGGTGGTAGATGTCTAGTCTCCCTTATGGCTCTAATCTGATAGTGGTAGTGGGGTGGTAGATGTCTAGTCTCCCTTACGGCTCTAATCTAATAGTGCTAGTGGGGTGGTAGATGTCTTGTCTCCCTTATGGCTCTAATCTGATAGTGGTAGTGGGGTGGTAGATGTCTAGTCTCCCTTATGGCTCTAATTTGATAGTGGTAGTGGGGTGGTAGATGTCTAGTCTCCCTTATGGCTCTAATCTGATAGTTGTAGGGGGGTGGTAGATGTCTAGTCTCCCTTATGGCTCTAGTCTGGTAGTGGTAGTGGGGTGGTAGATGTCTAGTCTCCCTTATGGCTCTAATCTGATAGTGGTAGTGGGGTGGTAGATGTCTAGTCTCCCCTATGGCTCTAATCTGATAGTGGTAGTGGGGTGGTAGATGTCTAGTCTCCCTTATGGCTCTAATCTGATAGTGGTAGTGGGTTGGTAGATGTCTAGTCTCCCTTATGGCTCTAATCTGGTAGTGGTAGTGGGGTGGTAGATGTCTAGTCTCCCTTATGGCTCTAATCTGGTAGTGGTAGTGGGGTGGTAGATGTCTAGTCTCCCTTATGGCTCTAATCTGATAGTGGTAGTGGGGTGGTAGATGTCTAGTCTCCCTTATGGCTCTAATCTGATAGTGGTAGTGGGGTGGTAGATGTCTAGTCTCCCTTATGGCTCTAATTTGATAGTTGTAGTGGGGTGGCAGATGTCTAGTCTCCCTAATGGCTCTAATCTGATAGTGGTATTGGGGTGGTAGATGTCTAGTCTCCCTTATGGCTCTAATCTGGTAGTGGGGTGGTAGATGTCTAGTCTCCCTTATGGCTCTAATCTGGTAGTGGTAGTTGGGTGGTAGATGTCTAGTCTCCCTTATGGCTCTAATCTGATAGTGTTAGTGGGGTGGTAGATGTCTAGGCTCCCTTATGGCTCTAATCTGATAGTGGTAGTGGGGTGGTAGATGTCTAGTCTCCCTCATTTCTCTAATTTGATAGTGGTAGTGGGGTGGTAGATGTCTAGTCTCCCTTATGGCTGTAATCTGATAGTGGGGTAGTAGATGTCTAGACTCCCTTATGGCTCTAATATGGTAGTGGTAGTGGGGTGGTAGATGTCTAGTCTCCCTTATGGCTCTAATCTGATAGTGGTAGTGGGATGGTAGATGTCTAGACTCCCTTATGGCTCTAATCTGATAGTGGTAGTGGGGTGGTAGATGTCTAGTCTCCCTTATGGCTCTAATCTGGTAGTGGTAGTGGGGTGGTAGATGTCTAGTCTCCCTTATGGCTCTAATCTGATAGTGGTAGGGGGGTGGTAGATGTCTAGGCTCCCTTATGGCTCTAATCTGATAGTGGTAGTGGGGTGGTAGATGTCTAGTCTCCCTAATGGCTCTAATCTGATAGTGGGGTGGTAGATGTCTAGTCTCCCTCATAGCTCTAATCTGATAGTGGTAGTGGGGTGGTAGATGTCTAGTCTCCCTTATGGCTCTAATTTGATAGTGGTAGTGGGGTGGTAGATGTCTATTCTCCCTTATGGCTCTAATCTGATAGTGGTATTGGGGTGGTAGATGTCTAGTCTCCCTTATGGCTCTAATCTGGTATTGGCAGTGGGGTGGTAGATGTCTAGTCTCCCTTGTGGCTCTAATCTGATAGTGGTAGTGGGGTGGTAGATGTCTAGGCTAATTTATGGCTCTAATCTGATAGTGGTAGTGGGGTGGTAGATGTCTAGTCTCTATTATGGCTCTAATCTGGTAGTGGTAGTGGGGTGGTAGATGTCTAGTCTCCCTTATGGCTCTAATCTGATAGTGGTAGGGGGGTGGTAGATGTCTAGGCTCCCTTATGGCTCTAATCTGATAGTGGTAGTGGGGTGGTAGATGTCTAGTCTCCCTAATGGCTCTAATCTGATAGTGGGGTGGTAGATGTCTAGTCTCCCTCATAGCTCTAATCTGATAGTGGTAGTGGGGTGGTAGATGTCTAGTCTCCCTTATGGCTCTAATTTGATAGTGGTAGTGGGGTGGTAGATGTCTATTCTCCCTTATGGCTCTAATCTGATAGTGGTATTGGGGTGGTAGATGTCTAGTCTCCCTTATGGCTCTAATCTGGTATTGGCAGTGGGGTGGTAGATGTCTAGTCTCCCTTGTGGCTCTAATCTGATAGTGGTAGTGGGGTGGTAGATGTCTAGGCTAATTTATGGCTCTAATCTGATAGTGGTAGTGGGGTGGTAGATGTCTAGTCTCTATTATGGCTCTAATCTGGTAGTGGTAGTGGGGTGGTAGATGTCTAGTCTCCCTTATGGCTCTAATCTGGTAGTGGTAGTTGGGTGGTAGATGTCTAGTCTCCCTTATGGCTCTAATCTGATAGTGGTAGTGGGGTGGTAGATGTCTAGGCTCCCTTATGTCTCTAATCTGATAGTGGTAGTGGGGTGGTAGATGTCTAGTCTCCCTCATGGCTCTAATTTGATAGTGGTAGTGGGGTGGTAGATGTCTAGTCTCCCTTATGGCTCTAATTTGATAGTGGTAGTGGGGTGGTAGATGTCTAGTCTCCCTTATGGCTCTAATCTGATAGTGGTAGTGGGTGGTAGATGTCTAGTCTCCCTTATGGCTCTAATCTGGTACTGGTAGCAGGGTGGTAGATGTCTAGTCTCCCTTATGGCTCTAATCTGATAGTGGTAGTGGGTGGTAGATGTCTAGTCTCCCTTATGGCTCTAATCTGGTAGTGGTAGTGGGGTGGCAGATGTCTAGTCTCCCTTATGGCTCTAATTTGATAGTGGTAGTGGGGTGGTAGATGTCTAGTCTCCAGTATGGCTGTAATCTGATAGTGGGTTGGTAGATGTCTAGTCTCCCTTATGGCTCTAATCTGATAGTGGTAGTGGGGTGGTAGATGTCTAGTCTCCCTTATGGCTCTAATCTGATAGTGGTAGAGGGGTGGTAGATGTCTAGTCTCCCTTATGGCTCTAATTTGATAGTGGTGGTGGGGTGGTAGATGTCTAGTCTCCCTTATGGCTCTAATCTTATAGTGGTAGTGGGGTGGTAGATGTCTAGTCTCCCTTATGGCTCTAATCTGATAGTGGTAGTGGGGTGGTAGATGTCTAGTCTCCCTTATGGCTCTAATCTGATAGTGGTAGTGGGGTTGTAGATGTCTAGTCTCCCTTATGGCTCTAATCTGATAGTGGTAATGGGTTGGTAGATGTCTAGTCTCCCTTATGGCTCTAATCTGGTACTGGTAGTGGGGTGGTAGATGTCTAGTCTCCCTTACGGCTCTAATCTAATAGTGGTAGTGGGGTGGTCGATGTCTAGTCTCCCTTATGGCTCTAATCTGATAGTGGTAGTGGGGTGGTAGATGTCTAGTCTCTATTATGGCTCTAATCTGGTAGTGGTAGTGGGGTGGTAGATGTCTAGTCTCCCTTATGGCTCTAATTTGATAGTGGTAGTGGGGTGGTAGATGTCTAGTCTCCAGTATGGCTCTAATCTGATAGTGGGTTGGTAGATGTCTAGTCTCCCTTATGGCTCTAATCTGATAGTGGTAGTGGGGTGGTAGATGTCTAGTCTCCCTTATGGCTCTAATCTGATAGTGGTAGAGGGGTGGTAGATGTCTAGTCTCCCTTATGGCTCTAATTTGATAGTGGTGGTGGGGTGGTAGATGTCTAGTCTCCCTTATGGCTCTAATCTTATAGTGGTAGTGGGGTGGTAGATGTCTAGTCTCCCTTATGGCTCTAATCTGATAGTGGTAGTGGGGTGGTAGATGTCTAGTCTCCCTTATGGCTCTAATCTGATAGTGGTAGTGGGGTTGTAGATGTCTAGTCTCCCTTATGGCTCTAATCTGATAGTGGTAATGGGTTGGTAGATGTCTAGTCTCCCTTATGGCTCTAATCTGGTACTGGTAGTGGGGTGGTAGATGTCTAGTCTCCCTTACGGCTCTAATCTAATAGTGGTAGTGGGGTGGTCGATGTCTAGTCTCCCTTATGGCTCTAATCTGATAGTGGTAGTGGGGTGGTAGATGTCTAGTCTCCCTTATGGCTCTAATTTGATAGTGGTAGTGGGATGGTAGATGTCTAGTCTCCCTTATGGCTCTAATCTGATAGTGGTAGGGGGGTGGTAGATGTCTAGTCTCCCTTATGGCTCTAATCTGATAGTGGTAGAGGGGTGGTAGATGTCTAGTCTCCCTTATGGCTCTAATTTGATAGTGGTAGTGGGGTGGTAGATGTCTAGTCTCCCCTATGGCTCTAATCTGATAGTGGTAGTGGGGTGGTAGATGTCTAGTCTCCCTTATGGCTCTAATCTGATAGTGGGTGGTAGATGTCTAGTCTCCCTTATGGATCTAATCTGATAGTGGTAGTGGGGTGGTAGATGTCTAGTCTCCCTTATGGCTCTAATCTGATAGTGGTATTGGGGTGGTAGATGTCTAGTCTCCCTTATGGCTCTAATCTGGTAGTGGTAGTTGGGTGGTAGATGTCTAGTCTCCCTTATGGCTCTAATCTGATAGTGGTAGTGGGGTGGTAGATGTCTAGGCTCCCTTATGGCTCTAATCTGATAGTGGTAGTGGGGTGGTAGATGTCTAGTCTCCATCATGGCTCTAATTTGATAGTGGTAGTGGGGTGGTAGATGTCTAGTCTCCCTTATGGCTGTAATCTGATAGCGGGGTAGTAGATGTCTAGTCTCCCTTATGGCTCTAATCTGGTAGTGGTAGTGGGGTGGTAGATGTCTAGTCTCCCTTATGGCTCTAATCTGATAGTGGTAGTGGGGTGGTAGATGTCTAGACTCCCTTATGTCTCTAATCTGATAGTGGTAGTGGGGTGGTAGATGTCTAGTCTCCTTTATGGCTCTAATCTGGTAGTGGTAGTGGGGTGGTAGATGTCTAGTCTCCCTTATGGCTCTAATCTGATAGTGGGGTGGTAGATGTCTAGTCTCCCTTATGGCTCTAATCTGGTAGTGGGGTTTGTAGATGTCTAGTCTCCCTTATGGCTCTAATCTGGTAGTGTTAGTTGGGTGGTAGATGTCTAGTCTCCCTTATGGCTCTAATCTGATAGTGGTAGTGGGGTGGTAGATGTCTAGGCTCCCTTATGGCTCTAATCTGATAGTGGTAGTGGGGTGGTAGATGTCTAGGCTCCCTTATGGCTCTAATCTGATAGTGGTAGTGGGGTGGTAGATGTCTAGTCTCCCTCATGGCTCTAATTTGATAGTGGTAGTGGGGTGGTAGATGTCTAGTCTCCCTTATGTCTGTAATCTGATAGTGGGGTAGTAGATGTCTAGTCTCCCTTATGGCTCTAATCTGGTAGTGGTAGTGGGGTGGTAGATGTCTAGTCTCCCTTATGGCTCTAATCTGATAGTGGTAGTGGGGTTGTAGATGTCTAGACTCCCTTATGTCTCTAATCTGATAGTGGTAGTGGGTTGGTAGATGTCTAGTCTCCCTTATGGCTCTAATCTGGTAGTGGTAGTGGGGTGGTAGATGTCTAGTCTCCCTTATGGCTCTAATCTGATAGTGGAGTGGGGTGGTAGATGTCTAGGCTCCCTTATGGCTCTAATCTGATAGTGGTAGTGGGGAGGTAGATGTCTAGTCTCTATTATGGCTCTAATCTGGTAGTGGTGGTGGGGTGGTAGATGTCTAGTCTCCCTTATGGCTCTAATCTGATAGTGGTAGGGGGGTGGTAGATGTCTAGCCTCCCTTATGGCTCTAATCTGATAGTGGTAGTGGGGTGGTAGATGTCTAGTCTCCCTTATGGCTCTAATCTGATAGTGGGGTGGTAGATGTCTAGTCTCCTTTATGGCTCTAATCTGGTAGTGGTAGTGGGGTGGTAGATGTCTAGTCTCCCTTATTGCTCTAATCAGGTAGTGGTAGTTGGGTGGTAGATGTCTAGTCTCCCTTATGGCTCTAATCTGATAGTGGTAGTGGGGTGGTAGATGTCTAGGCTCCCTTATGGCTCTAATCTGATAGTGGTAGTGGGGTGGTAGATGTCTAGTCTCCCTCATGGCTCAAATTTGATAGTGGTAGTGGGGTGGTAGATGTCTAGTCTCCCTTATGGCTGTAATCTGATAGTGGGGTAGTAGATGTCTAGTCTCCCTTATGGCTCTAATCTGATAGTGGTAGTGGGGTGGTAGATGTCTAGTCTCCCTTATGGCTCTAATCTGATAGTGGTAGTGGGGTGGTAGATGTCTAGTCTCCCTTATGGCTCTAATCTGGTAGTGGTAGTGGGGTGGTAGATGTCTAGTCTCCCTTATGGCTCTAATCTGATAGTGGTAGTGGGGGTGGTAGATGTCTAGTCTCCCTTATGGCTCTAATCTGATAGTGGTAGTGGGGTGGTAGATGTCTAGTCTCCCTTATGGCTCTAATCTGATAGTGGAGTGGTAGATGTCTAGTCTCCCTTATGGCTCTAATCTGATAGTGGTAGTGGGGTGGTAGATGTCTAGTCTCCCTTATGGCTCTAATTTGATAGTGGTAGTGGGGTGGTAGATGTCTATTCTCCCTTATGGCTCTAATCTGATAGTGGTATTGGGGTGGTAGATGTCTAGTCTCCCTTATGGCTCTAATCTGGTAGTGGCAGTGGGGTGGTAGATGTCTAGTCTCCCTTATGGCTCTAATCTGGTAGTGGTAGTGGGGTGGTAGATGTCTAGGCTCCCTTATGGCTCTAATCTGATAGTGGTAGTGGGGTGGTAGATGTCTAGTCTCCCTTATGGCTCTAATCTGATAGTGGTAGTGGGGTGGTAGATGTCTAGGCTCCCTTATGGCTCTAATCTGATAGTGGTAGTGGGGTGGTAGATGTCTAGTCTCCCTCATGGCTCAAATTTTATAGTGGTAGTGGGGTGGTAGATGTCTAGTCTCCCTTATGGCTGTAATCTGATAGTGGGGTAGTAGATGTCTAGTCTCCCTTATGGCTCTAATCTGATAGTAGTAGTGGGGTGGTAGATGTCTAGTCTCCCTTATGGCTCTAATCTGATAGTGGTAGTGGGGTGGTAGATGTCTAGACTCCCTTATGTCTCTAATCTGATAGTGGTAGTGGGGTGGTAGATGTCTAGTCTCCTTTATGGCTCTAATCTGGTAGTGGTAGTGGGGTGGTAGATGTCTAGTCTCCCTTATGGCTCTAATCTGATAGTGGGGTGGTAGATGTCTAGTCTCCCTTATGGCTCTAATCTGGTAGTGGGGTTTGTAGATGTCTAGTCTCCCTTATGGCTCTAATCTGGTAGTGGTAGTTGGGTGGTAGATGTCTAGTCTCCCTTATGGCTCTAATCTGATAGTGGTAGTGGGGTGGTAGATGTCTAGGCTCCCTTATGGCTCTAATCTGATAGTGGTAGTGGGGTGGTAGATGTCTAGGCTCCCTTATGGCTCTAATCTGATAGTGGTAGTGGGGTGGTAGATGTCTAGTCTCCCTCATGGCTCTAATTTGATAGTGGTAGTGGGGTGGTAGATGTCTAGTCTCCCTTATGTCTGTAATCTGATAGTGGGGTAGTAGATGTCTAGTCTCCCTTATGGCTCTAATCTGGTAGTGGTAGTGGGGTGGTAGATGTCTAGTCTCCCTTATGGCTCTATTCTGATAGTGGTAGTGGGGTTGTAGATGTCTAGACTCCCTTATGTCTCTAATCTGATAGTGGTAGTGGGGTGGTAGATGTCTAGTCTCCCTTATGGCTCTAATCTGGTAGTGGTAGTGGGGTGGTAGATGTCTAGTCTCCCTTATGGCTCTAATCTGATAGTGGAGTGGGGTGGTAGATGTCTAGGCTCCCTTATGGCTCTAATCTGATAGTGGTAGTGGGGAGGTAGATGTCTAGTCTCTATTATGGCTCTAATCTGGTAGTGGTGGTGGGGTGGTAGATGTCTAGTCTCCCTTATGGCTCTAATCTGATTGTGGTAGGGGGGTGGTAGATGTCTAGCCTCCCTTATGGCTCTAATCTGATAGTGGTAGTGGGGTGGTAGATGTCTAGTCTCCCTTATGGCTCTAATCTGATAGTGGGGTGGTAGATGTCTAGTCTCCCTTATGGCTCTAATCTGGTAGTGGTAGTGGGGTGGTAGATGTCTAGTCTCCCTTATTGCTCTAATCTGGTAGTGGTAGTTGGGTGGTAGATGTCTAGTCTCCCTTGTGGCTCTAATCTGATAGTGGTAGTGGGGTGGTAGATGTCTAGGCTCCCTTATGGCTCTAATCTGATAGTGGTAGTGGGGTGGTAGATGTCTAGTCTCCCTCATGGCTCAAATTTGATAGTGGTAGTGGGGTGGTAGATGTCTAGTCTCCCTTATGGCTGTAATCTGATAGTGGGGTAGTAGATGTCTAGTCTCCCTTATGGCTCTAATCTGATAGTGGTAGTGGGGTGGTAGATGTCTAGTCTCCCTTATGGCTCTAATCTGATAGTGGTAGTGGGGTGGTAGATGTCTAGTCTCCCTTATGTCTGTAATCTGATAGTGGGGTAGTAGATGTCTAGTCTCCCTTATGGCTCTAATCTGGTAGTGGTAGTGGGGTGGTAGATGTCTAGTCTCCCTTATGGCTCTAATCTGATAGTGGAGTGGGGTGGTAGATGTCTAGGCTCCCTTATGGCTCTAATCTGATAGTGGTAGTGGGGAGGTAGATGTCTAGTCTCTATTATGGCTCTAATCTGGTAGTGGTGGTGGGGTGGTAGATGTCTAGTCTCCCTTATGGCTCTAATCTGATAGTGGTAGGGGGGTGGTAGATGTCTAGCCTCCCTTATGGCTCTAATCTGATAGTGGTAGTGGGGTGGTAGATGTCTAGTCTCCCTTATGGCTCTAATCTGGTAGTGGTAGTGGGGTGGTAGATGTCTAGTCTCCCTTATGGCTCTAATCTGATAGTGGAGTGGGGTGGTAGATGTCTAAGCTCCCTTATGGCTCTAATCTGATAGTGGTAGTGGGGAGGTAGATGTCTAGTCTCTATTATGGCTCTAATCTGGTAGTGGTGGTGGGGTGGTAGATGTCTAGTCTCCCTTATGGCTCTAATCTGATAGTGGTAGGGGGGTGGTAGATGTCTAGCCTCCCTTATGGCTCTAATCTGATAGTGGTAGTGGGGTGGTAGATGTCTAGTCTCCCTTATGGCTCTAATCTGATAGTGGGGTGGTAGATGTCTAGTCTCCCTTATGGCTCTAATCTGGTAGTGGTAGTGGGGTGGTAGATGTCTAGTCTCCCTTATTGCTCTAATCTGGTAGTGGTAGTTGGGTGGTAGATGTCTAGTCTCCCTTATGGCTCTAATCTGATAGTGGTAGTGGGGTGGTAGATGTCTAGGCTCCCTTATGGCTCTAATCTGATAGTGGTAGTGGGGTGGTAGATGTCTAGTCTCCCTCATGGCTCAAATTTGATAGTGGTAGTGGGGTGGTAGATGTCTAGTCTCCCTTATGGCTGTAATCTGATAGTGGGGTAGTAGATGTCTAGTCTCCCTTATGGCTCTAATCTGATAGTGGTAGTGGGGTGGTAGATGTCTAGTCTCCCTTATGGCTCTAATCTGATAGTGGTAGTGGGGTGGTAGATGTCTAGTCTCCCTTATGGCTCTAATCTGATAGTGGTAGTGGGGTGGTAGATGTCTAGTCTCCCTTATGGCTCTAATCTGGTAGTGGTAGTGGGGTGGTAGATGTCTAGTCTCCCTTATGGCTCTAATCTGATAGTGGTAGGGGGGTGGTAGATGTCTAGTCTCCCTTATGGCTCTAATCTGATAGTGGTAGTGGGGTGGTAGATGTCTAGTCTCCCTTATGGCTCTAATCTGATAGTGGGGTGGTAGATGTCTAGTCTCCCTTATGGCTCTAATCTGATAGTGGTAGTGGGGTGGTAGATGTCTAGTCTCCCTTATGGCTCTAATTTGATAGTGGTAGTGGGGTGGTAGATGTCTGTTCTCCCTTATGGCTCTAATCTGATAGTGGTATTGGGGTGGTAGATGTCTAGTCTCCCTTATGGCTCTAATCTGGTAGTGGCAGTGGGGTGGTAGATGTCTAGTCTCCCTTATGGCTCTAATCTGGTAGTGGTAGTGGGGTGGTAGATGTCTAGGCTCCCTTATGGCTCTAATCTGATAGTGGTAGTGGGGTGGTAGATGTCTAGTCTCCCTTATGGCTCTAATCTGATAGTGGTAGTGGGGTGGTAGATGTCTAGGCTCCCTTATGGCTCTAATCTGATAGTGGTAGTGGGGTGGTAGATGTCTAGTCTCCCTTATGGCTGTAATCTGATAGTGGGGTAGTAGATGTCTAGTCTCCCTTATGGCTCTAATCTGATAGTGGTAGTGGGGTGGTAGATGTCTAGACTCCCATATGTCTCTAATATGATAGTGGTAGTGGGGTGGTAGATGTCTAGTCTCCCTTATGGCTCTAATCTGGTAGTGGTAGTGGGGTGGTAGATGTCTAGTCTCCCTTATGGCTCTAATCTGATAGAGGTAGGGGGGTGGTAGATGTCTAGGCTCCCTTATGGCTCTAATCTGATAGTGGTAGTGGGGTGGAAGATGTCTAGTCTCCCTTATGGCTCTAATCTGATAGTGGGGTGGTAGATGTCTAGTCTCCCTTATGGCTCTAATCTGATAGTGGTAGTTGGGTGGTAGATGTCTAGTCTCCCTTATGGATCTAATCTGATAGTGGAGTGGGGTGGTAGATGTCTAGGCTCCCTTATGGCTCTAATCTGATAGTGGTAGTGGGGTGGTAGATGTCTAGTCTCTATTATGGCTCTAATCTGGTAGTGGTAGTGGGGTGGTAGATGTCTTGTCTCCCTTATGGCTCTAATCTGATAGTGGTAGTGGGGTGGTAGATGTCTAATCTCCCTTATGGCTCTAATCTGATAGTGGGGTGGTAAATGTCTAGTCTCCCTTATGGCTCTAATCTGGTAGTGGTAGTCGGGTGGTAGATGTCTAGTCTCCCTTATTGCTCTAATCTGGTAGTGGTAGTTGGGTGGTAGATGTCTAGTCTCCCTTATGGCTCTAATCTGATAGTGGTAGTGGGGTGGTAGATGTCTAGGCTCCCTTATGGCTCTAATCTGATAGTGGTAGTGGGGTGGTAGATGTCTAGTCTCCCTCATGGCTCTAATTTGATAGTGGTAGTAGGCTGGTAGATGTCTAGTCTTCCTTATGGCTGTAATCTGATAGTGGGGTGGTAGATGTCTAGTCTCCCTTATGGCTCTAATCTGATAGTGGTAGTGGGGTGGTAGATGTCTTGTCTCCCTTATGGCTCTAATCTGATAGTGGTAGTGGGGTGGTAGATGTCTAGTCTCCCTTATGGCTCTAATCTGATAGTGGTAGTGGGGTGGTAGATGTCTAGTCTCCCTTATGGCTCTAATCTGGTAGTGGTAGTGGGGTGGTAGATGTCTAGTCTCCCTTATGGCTCTAATCTGATAGTGGTAGGGGGGTGGTAGATGTCTAGGCTCCCTTATGGCTCTAATCTGAAAGTGGTAGTGGGGTGGTAGATGTCTAGTCTCCCTTATGGCTCTAATCTGATAGTGGGGTGGTAGATGTCTAGTCTCCATTATGGCTCTAATCTGATAGTGGTAGTGGGGTGGTAGATGTCTAGTCTCCCTTATGGCTCTAATTTGATAGTGGTAGTGGGGTGGTAGATGTCTATTCTCCCTTATGGCTCTAATCTGATAGTGGTATTGGGGTGGTAGATGTCTAGTCTCCCTTATGGCTCTAATCTGGTAGTGGCAGTGGGGTGGTAGATGTCTAGTCTCCCTTATGGCTCTAATCTGGTAGTGGTAGTGGGGTGGTAGATGTCTAGTCTCCCTTATGGCTCTAATCTGATAGTGGTAGTGGGGTGGTAGATGTCTTGTCTCCCTTATGGCTCTAATCTGATAGTGGTAGTGGGGTGGTAGATGTCTAGTCTCCCTTATGGCTCTAATCTGATAGTGGTAGTGGGGTGGTAGATGTCTAGTCTCCCTTATGGCTCTAATCTGGTAGTGGTAGTGGGGTGGTAGATGTCTAGTCTCCCTTATGGCTCTAATCTGATAGTGGTAGGGGGGTGGTAGATGTCTAGGCTCCCTTATGGCTCTAATCTGAAAGTGGTAGTGGGGTGGTAGATGTCTAGTCTCCCTTATGGCTCTAATCTGATAGTGGGGTGGTAGATGTCTAGTCTCCATTATGGCTCTAATCTGATAGTGGTAGTGGGGTGGTAGATGTCTAGTCTCCCTTATGGCTCTAATTTGATAGTGGTAGTGGGGTGGTAGATGTCTATTCTCCCTTATGGCTCTAATCTGATAGTGGTATTGGGGTGGTAGATGTCTAGTCTCCCTTATGGCTCTAATCTGGTAGTGGCAGTGGGGTGGTAGATGTCTAGTCTCCCTTATGGCTCTAATCTGGTAGTGGTAGTGGGGTGGTAGATGTCTAGGCTCCCTTATGGCTCTAATCTGATAGTGGTAGTGGGGTGGTAGATGTCTAGTCTCCGTTATGGCTCTAATCTGATAGTGTTAGTGGGGTGGTAGATGTCTAGTCTCCCTTATGGCTCTAATCTGATAGTGGTAGTGGGGTGGTAGATGTCTAGGCTCCCTTATGGCTCTAATCTGATAGTGGTAGTGGGGTGGTAGATGTCTAGTCTCCCTTATGGCTCTAATCTGGTAGTGGTAGTGGGGTGGTAGATGTCTAGTCTCCCTTATGGCTCTAATCTGATAGTGGTAGTGGGGTGGTAGATGTCTAGTCTCCCTTATGGCTCTAATCTGATAGTGGTAGTGGGGTGGTAGATGTCTAGGCTCCCTTATGGCTCTAATCTGAAAGTGGTAGTGGGGTGGTAGATGTCTAGTCTCCCTTATGGCTCTAATCTGATAGTGGGGTGGTAGATGTCTAGTCTCCCTTATGGCTCTAATCTGATAGTGGTAGTGGGGTGGTAGATGTCTAGTCTCCCTTATGGCTCTAATTTGATAGTGGTAGTGGGGTGGTAGATGTCTATTCTCCCTTATGGCTCTAATCTGATAGTGGTATTGGGGTGGTAGATGTCTAGTCTCCCTTATGGCTCTAATCTGGTAGTGGCAGTGGGGTGGTAGATGTCTAGTCTCCCTTATGGCTCTAATCTGGTAGTGGTAGTGGGGTGGTAGATGTCTAGGCTCCCTTATGGCTCTAATCTGATAGTGGTAGTGGGGTGGTAGATGTCTAGTCTCCCTTATGGCTCTAATCTGATAGTGTTAGTGGGGTGGTAGATGTCTAGTCTCCCTTATGGCTCTAATCTGATAGTGGTAGTGGGGTGGTAGATGTCTAGGCTCCCTTATGGCTCTAATCTGATAGTGGTAGTGGGGTGGTAGATGTCTAGTCTCCCTTATGGCTCTAATCTGGTAGTGGTAGTGGGGTGGTAGATGTCTAGTCTCCCTTATGGCTCTAATCTGATAGTGGTAGTGGGGTGGTAGATGTCTAGTCTCCCTTATGGCTCTAATCTGATAGTGGTAGTGGGGTGGTAGATGTCTAGTCTCCCTTATGGCTCTAATCTGATAGTGGGGTGGTAGATGTCTAGTCTCCCTTATGGCTCTAATCTGATAGTGGTAGTGGGGTGGTAGATGTCTAGTCTCCCTTATGGCTCTAATCTGATAGTGGTAGAGGGGTGGTAGGTGTCTAGTCTCCCTTATGGCTCTAATTTGATAGTGGCAGTGTTGTGGTAGATGTCTAGTCTCCCTTATGGCTCTAATCTGATAGTGGTAGGGGGGTGGTAGATGTCTAGTCTCCCTTATGGCTCTAATCTGGTAGTGGTAGTGGGGTGGTAGATGTCTAGTCTCCCTTATGACTCTAATCTTATAGTGGCAGTGGGGTGGTAGATGTCAAGTCTCCCCTATGGCTCTAATCTGATAGTGGTAGTGGGGTGGTAGATGTCTAGTCTCCCTTATGGCTCTAATCTGATAGTGGTTGGTAGATTTCTAGTCTCCCTTATGGCTCTAATCTGATAGTGGTAGTGGGGTGGTAGATGTCTAGTCTCCCTTATGGCTCTAATTTGATAGTTGTAGTGGGGTGGCAGATGTCTAGTCTCCCTTATGGCTCTAATCTGATAGTGGTATTGGGGTGGTAGATGTCTAGTCTCCCTAATGTCTCTAATCTGGTAGTGGTAGTAGGGTGGTAGATGTCTAGTCTCCCTTATGGCTCTAATCTGATAGTGGTAGTGGGGTGGTAGATGTCTAGTCTCCCTTATGGCTCTAATCTGATAGTGGTAGTTGCGTGGTAGATGTCTAGTCTCCCTTATGGCTCTAATCTGATAGTGGTAGGGGGGTGGTAGATGTCTAGTCTCCCTTATGGCTCTAATCTGGTAGTGGTAGTGGGGTGGTAGATGTCTAGTCTCCCTTATGGCTCTAATCTGATAGTGGTAGTGGGGTGGTAGATGTCTAGTCTCCCCTATGGCTCTAATCTGATAGTGGTAGTGGGGTGGTAGATGTCTAGTCTCCCTTATGGCTCTAATTTGATAGTTGTAGTGGGGTGGCAGATGTCTAGTCTCCCTTATGGCTCTAATCTGATAGTGGTATTGCGGTGGTAGATGTCTAGTCTCCCTTATGTCTCTAATCTGGTAGTGGTAGTAGGGTGGTAGATGTCTAGTCTCCCTTATGGCTCTAATCTGATAGTGGTAGTTGCGTGGTAGATGTCTAGTCTCTCTTATGGCTCTAATCTGATAGTGGTAGTGGGGTGGTAGATGTCTAGGCTCCCTTATGGCTCTAATCTGATAGTGGTAGTGGGGTGGTAGATGTCTAGTCTCCCTTATGGCTCTAATCTGATAGTGGTAGTGGGGTGGTAGATGTCTAGCCTCCCTTATGGCTCTAATCTGATAGTGGTGGGGGGGTGGTAGATGTCTAGGTTCCCTTATGGCTCTAATCTGATAGTGGTAGTGGGGTGGTAGATGTCTAGTCTCCCTTATGGCTCTAATCTGATAGTGGGGTGGTAGATGTCTAGTCTCTCTTATGGCTCTAGTCTGATAGTGGTAGTGGGGTGGTAGATGTCTAGTCTCCCTTATGGTTCTAATTTGATAGTGGTAGTGGGGTGGTAGATGTCTAGTCTCCCTTATGGCTCTAATCTGATAGTGGTATTGGGGTGGTAGATGTCTAGTCTCCCTTATGGCTCTAATCTGGTAGTGGCAGTGGGGTGGTAAATGTCTAGTCTCCCTTATGGCTCTAATCTGATAGTGGTAGTCGGGTGGTAGATGTCTAGTCTCCCTTATGGCTCTAATCTGATAGTGGTAGTGTGGTGGTAGATGTCTAGTCTCCCTTATGGCTCTAATCTGGTAGTGGTAGTGGGTTGGTAGATGTCTAGTCTCCCTCGTGGCTCTAATCTGATAGTGGGGTGGCAGATGTCTAGTCTCCCTTTTGGCTCTAATCTGATAGTGGTAGTGGGGTGGTAGATGTCTAGTCTCCCTTATGGCTCTAATTTGATAGTGGTAGTGGGGTGGTAGATGTCTAGTCTCCCTTATGGCTCTAATCTGATAGTGTTAGTGGGGTGGTAGATGTCTAGTCTCCCTTATGGCTCTAATCTGATAGTGGTAGTGGGGTGGTAGATGTCTAGGCTCCCTTATGGCTCTAATCTGATAGTGGTAGTGGGGTGGTAGATGTCTAGTCTCCCTTATGGCTCTAATCTGGTAGTGGTAGTGGGGTGGTAGATGTCTAGTCTCCCTTATGGCTCTAATCTGATAGTGGTAGTGGGGTGGTAGATGTCTAGTCTCCCTTATGGCTCTAATCTGATAGTGGTAGTGGGGTGGTAGATGTCTAGTCTCCCTTATGGCTCTAATCTGATAGTGGGGTGGTAGATGTCTAGTCTCCCTTATGGCTCTAATCTGATAGTGGTAGTGGGGTGGTAGATGTCTAGTCTCCCTTATGGCTCTAATCTGATAGTGGTAGAGGGGTGGTAGGTGTCTAGTCTCCCTTATGGCTCTAATTTGATAGTGGCAGTGTTGTGGTAGATGTCTAGTCTCCCTTATGGCTCTAATCTGATAGTGGTAGGGGGGTGGTAGATGTCTAGTCTCCCTTATGGCTCTAATCTGGTAGTGGTAGTGGGGTGGTAGATGTCTAGTCTCCCTTATGGCTCTAATCTTATAGTGGCAGTGGGGTGGTAGATGTCAAGTCTCCCCTATGGCTCTAATCTGATAGTGGTAGTGGGGTGGTAGATGTCTAGTCTCCCTTATGGCTCTAATCTGATAGTGGGGTGGTAGATGTCTAGTCTCTCTTATGGCTCTAGTCTGATAGTGGTAGTGGGGTGGTAGATGTCTAGTCTCCCTTATGGTTCTAATTTGATAGTGGTAGTGGGGTGGTAGATGTCTAGTCTCCCTTATGGCTCTAATCTGATAGTGGTATTGGGGTGGTAGATGTCTAGTCTCCCTTATGGCTCTAATCTGGTAGTGGCAGTGGGGTGGTAAATGTCTAGTCTCCCTTATGGCTCTAATCTGATAGTGGTAGTCGGGTGGTAGATGTCTAGTCTCCCTTATGGCTCTAATCTGATAGTGGTAGTGTGGTGGTAGATGTCTAGTCTCCCTTATGGCTCTAATCTGGTAGTGGTAGTGGGTTGGTAGATGTCTAGTCTCCCTCGTGGCTCTAATCTGATAGTGGGGTGGCAGATGTCTAGTCTCCCTTTTGGCTCTAATCTGATAGTGGTAGTGGGGTGGTAGATGTCTAGTCTCCCTTATGGCTCTAATTTGATAGTGGTAGTGGGGTGGTAGATGTCTAGTCTCCCTTATGGCTCTAATCTGATAGTGTTAGTGGGGTGGTAGATGTCTAGTCTCCCTTATGGCTCTAATCTGATAGTGGTAGTGGGGTGGTAGATGTCTAGGCTCCCTTATGGCTCTAATCTGATAGTGGTAGTGGGGTGGTAGATGTCTAGTCTCCCTTATGGCTCTAATCTGGTAGTGGTAGTGGGGTGGTAGATGTCTAGTCTCCCTTATGGCTCTAATCTGATAGTGGTAGTGGGGTGGTAGATGTCTAGTCTCCCTTATGGCTCTAATCTGATAGTGGTAGTGGGGTGGTAGATGTCTAGTCTCCCTTATGGCTCTAATCTGATAGTGGGGTGGTAGATGTCTAGTCTCCCTTATGGCTCTAATCTGATAGTGGTAGTGGGGTGGTAGATGTCTAGTCTCCCTTATGGCTCTAATCTGATAGTGGTAGAGGGGTGGTAGGTGTCTAGTCTCCCTTATGGCTCTAATTTGATAGTGGCAGTGTTGTGGTAGATGTCTAGTCTCCCTTATGGCTCTAATCTGATAGTGGTAGGGGGGTGGTAGATGTCTAGTCTCCCTTATGGCTCTAATCTGGTAGTGGTAGTGGGGTGGTAGATGTCTAGTCTCCCTTATGGCTCTAATCTTATAGTGGCAGTGGGGTGGTAGATGTCAAGTCTCCCCTATGGCTCTAATCTGATAGTGGTAGTGGGGTGGTAGATGTCTAGTCTCCCTTATGGCTCTAATCTGATAGTGGTTGGTAGATTTCTAGTCTCCCTTATGGCTCTAATCTGATAGTGGTAGTGGGGTGGTAGATGTCTAGTCTCCCTTATGGCTCTAATTTGATAGTTGTAGTGGGGTGGCAGATGTCTAGTCTCCCTTATGGCTCTAATCTGATAGTGGTATTGGGGTGGTAGATGTCTAGTCTCCCTTATGTCTCTAATCTGGTAGTGGTAGTAGGGTGGTAGATGTCTAGTCTCCCTTATGGCTCTAATCTGATAGTGGTAGTGGGGTGGTAGATGTCTAGTCTCCCTTATGGCTCTAATTTGATAGTGGCAGTGTTGTGGTAGATGTCTAGTCTCCCTTATGGCTCTAATCTGATAGTGGTAGGGGGGTGGTAGATGTCTAGTCTCCCTTATGGCTCTAATCTGGTAGTGGTAGTGGGGTGGTAGATGTCTAGTCTCCCTTATGGCTCTAATCTGATAGTGGTAGTGGGGTGGTAGATGTCTAGTCTCCCCTATGGCTCTAATCTGATAGTGGTATTGGGGTGGTAGATGTCTAGTCTCCCTTATGGCTCTAATTTGATAGTTGTAGTGGGGTGGCAGATGTCTAGTCTCCCTTATGGCTCTAATCTGATAGTGGTATTGCGGTGGTAGATGTCTAGTCTCCCTTATGTCTCTAATCTGGTAGTGGTAGTAGGGTGGTAGATGTCTAGTCTCCCTTATGGCTCTAATCTGATAGTGGTAGTTGCGTGGTAGATGTCTAGTCTCTCTTATGGCTCTAATCTGATAGTGGTAGTGGGGTGGTAGATGTCTAGGCTCCCTTATGGCTCTAATCTGATAGTGGTAGTGGGGTGGTAGATGTCTAGTCTCCCTTATGGCTCTAATCTGATAGTGGTAGTGGGGTGGTAGATGTCTAGCCTCCCTTATGGCTCTAATCTGATAGTGGTGGGGGGGTGGTAGATGTCTAGGTTCCCTTATGGCTCTAATCTGATAGTGGTAGTGGGGTGGTAGATGTCTAGTCTCCCTTATGGCTCTAATCTGATAGTGGGGTGGTAGATGTCTAGTCTCTCTTATGGCTCTAGTCTGATAGTGGTAGTGGGGTGGTAGATGTCTAGTCTCCCTTATGGTTCTAATTTGATAGTGGTAGTGGGGTGGTAGATGTCTAGTCTCCCTTATGGCTCTAATCTGATAGTGGTATTGGGGTGGTAGATGTCTAGTCTCCCTTATGGCTCTAATCTGGTAGTGGCAGTGGGGTGGTAAATGTCTAGTCTCCCTTATGGCTCTAATCTGATAGTGGTAGTCGGGTGGTAGATGTCTAGTCTCCCTTATGGCTCTAATCTGATAGTGGTAGTGTGGTGGTAGATGTCTAGTCTCCCTTATGGCTCTAATCTGGTAGTGGTAGTGGGTTGGTAGATGTCTAGTCTCCCTCGTGGCTCTAATCTGATAGTGGGGTGGCAGATGTCTAGTCTCCCTTTTGGCTCTAATCTGATAGTGGTAGTGGGGTGGTAGATGTCTAGTCTCCCTTATGGCTCTAATTTGATAGTGGTAGTGGGGTGGTAGATGTCTCGTCTCCCTTATGGCTCTAATCTGATAGTGGTAGTGGGGTGGTAGATGTCTAGTCTCCCTTTTGGCTCTAATTTGATAGTGGTAGTGGGGTGGTAGATGTCTAGTCTCCCTTATGGCTCTAATCTGATAGTGGTAGTGGGGTGATAAATGTCTAGTCTCCCTTATGGCTATAATTTGATAGTGGTAGTGGGGTGGTAGATGTATCGTCTCCCTTATGACTCTAATCTGATAGTGGTAGTGGGGTGGTAGATGTCTAGGGTCCCTTTTGGCTCTAATTTGATAGTGGTAGTGGGGTGGTAGATGTCTAGTCTCCCTTATGGCTCTAATTTGATAGTGGTAGTGGGGTGGTAGATGTCTATTCTCCCTTATGGCTCTAATCTGATAGTGGGGTGGTAGATGTCTAGTCTCCCTTATGGCTCTAATCTGATAGTGGTAGTGGGCTTGTAGATGTCTAGTCTCCCTTATGGCTCTAATCTGATAGTGGTAGTGGGGTGGTAGATGTCTAGTCTCCCTTATGGCTCTAATCTGATAGTGGTAGTGGGGTGGTAGATGTCTAGTCTCCCGTATGTCTCTAATCTGATAGTGGGTTGGTAGATGTCTAGTCTCCCTTATGGCTCTAATCTGATAGTGGTAGTGGGGTGGTAGATGTCTAGTCTCCCTTATGGCTCTAATCTGATAGTGGTAGAGGGGTGGTAGATGTCTAGTCTCCCTTATGGCTCTAATTTGATAGTGGTAGTGGGGTGGTAGATGTCTAGTCTCCCTTATGGCTCTAATCTGATAGTGGTAGTGGGTTGGTAGATGTCTAGTCTCCCTTATGGCTCTAATCTGATAGTGGTAGTGTGGTGGTAGATGTCTAGTCTCCCTTGTGGCTCTAATTTGATAGTGGTAGTGGGGTGGTAGATGTCTAGTCTCCCTTATGGCTCTAATCTGATAGTGGTAGTGGGTTGGTAGATGTCTAGTCTCCCTTATGGCTCTAATCTGGTAGTGGTAGTGTGGTGGTAGATGTCTAGTCTCCCTTATGGCTCTAATCTGATAGTGGTAGTGGGGTTGTAGATGTCTAGTCTCCCTTATGGCTCTAATCTGATTGTGGTAGTGGGTGGTAGATGTATAGTCTCCCTTATGGCTCTAATTTGATAGTGGTAGTTGGGTGGTAGATGTCTAGTCTCCCGTATGGCTCTAATCTGATAGTGGGTTGGTAGATGTCTAGTCTCCCTTATGGCTCTAATCTGATAGTGGTAGTGGGGTGGTAGATGTCTAGTCTCCCTTATGGCTCTAATCTGATAGTGGTAGAGGGGTGGTAGATGTCTGGTCTCCCTTATGGCTCTAATTTGATAGTGGTAGTGGGGTGGTCGATGTCTAGTCTCCCTTATGGCTCTAATCTGATAGTGGTAGTGGGTTGGTAGATGTCTTGTCTCCCTTATGGCTCTAATCTGATAGTGGTAGTGTGGTGGTAGATGTCTAGTCTCCCTTATGGCTCTAATTTGATAGTGGTAGTGGGGTGGTAGATGTCTAGTCTCCCTTATGGCTCTAATCTGATAGTGGTAGTGGGTTGGTAGATGTATAGTCTCCCTTATGGCTCTAATCTGGTAGTGGTAGTGGGGTGGTAGATGTCTAGTCTCCCTTATGGCTCTAATCTGATAGTGGTAGTGGGGTGGTAGATGTCTAGTCTCCCTTATGGCTCTAATCTTATAGTGGTAGTGGGGTGGTAGATGTCTAGTCTCCCTTATGGCTCTAATCTGGTAGTGGTAGTGGGGTGGTAGATGTATAGTCTCCCTTATGGCTGTAATCTGATAGTGGGGTGGTAGATGTCTAGTCTCCCTTATGGCTCTAATCTGATAGTGGGGTGGGAGATGTCTAGTCTCCCTTATGGCTCTAATCTGATAGTGGTAGTGGGGTGGTAGATGTCTATTCTCCCTTATGGCTCTAATCTGATAGTGGGTGGTAGATGTCTAGTCTCCCTTATGGCTCTAATCTGGTAGTGGTAGTGGGGTGGTAGATGTCTAGTCTCCCTTTTGGCTCTAATTTGATAGTGGTAGTGGGGTGGTAGATGTCTAGTCTCCCTTATGGCTCTAATCTGATAGTGGTAGTGGGGTGATAAATGTCTAGTCTCCCTTATGGCTCTAATTTGATAGTGGTAGTGGGGTGGTAGATGTATCGTCTCCCTTATGGCTCTAATCTGATAGTGGTAGTGGGGTGGTAGATGTCTAGGGTCCCTTTTGGCTCTAATTTGATAGTGGTAGTGGGGTGGTAGATGTCTAGTCTCCCTTATGGCTCTAATTTGATAGTGGTAGTGGGGTGGTAGATGTCTATTCTCCCTTATGGCTCTAATCTGATAGTGGGGTGGTAGATGTCTAGTCTCCCTTATGGCTCTAATCTGATAGTGGTAGTGGGCTTGTAGATGTCTAGTCTCCCTTATGGCTCTAATCTGATAGTGGTAGTGGGGTGGTAGATGTCTAGTCTCCCTTATGGCTCTAATTTGATAGTGGTAGTGGGGTGGTAGATGTCTAGTCTCCCGTATGTCTCTAATCTGATAGTGGGTTGGTAGATGTCTAGTCTCCCTTATGGCTCTAATCTGATAGTGGTAGTGGGGTGATAAATGTCTAGTCTCCCTTATGGCTCTAATTTGATAGTGGTAGTGGGGTGGTAGATGTATCGTCTCCCTTATGACTCTAATCTGATAGTGGTAGTGGGGTGGTAGATGTCTAGGGTCCCTTTTGGCTCTAATTTGATAGTGGTAGTGGGGTGGTAGATGTCTAGTCTCCCTTATGGCTCTAATTTGATAGTGGTAGTGGGGTGGTAGATGTCTATTCTCCCTTATGGCTCTAATCTGATAGTGGGGTGGTAGATGTCTAGTCTCCCTTATGGCTCTAATCTGATAGTGGTAGTGGGCTTGTAGATGTCTAGTCTCCCTTATGGCTCTAATCTGATAGTGGTAGTGGGGTGGTAGATGTCTAGTCTCCCTTATGGCTCTAATCTGATAGTGGTAGTGGGGTGGTAGATGTCTAGTCTCCCGTATGTCTCTAATCTGATAGTGGGTTGGTAGATGTCTAGTCTCCCTTATGGCTCTAATCTGATAGTGGTAGTGGGGTGGTAGATGTCTAGTCTCCCTTATGGCTCTAATCTGATAGTGGTAGAGGGGTGGTAGATGTCTAGTCTCCCTTATGGCTCTAATTTGATAGTGGTAGTGGGGTGGTAGATGTCTAGTCTCCCTTATGGCTCTAATCTGATAGTGGTAGTGGGTTGGTAGATGTCTAGTCTCCCTTATGGCTCTAATCTGATAGTGGTAGTGTGGTGGTAGATGTCTAGTCTCCCTTGTGGCTCTAATTTGATAGTGGTAGTGGGGTGGTAGATGTCTAGTCTCCCTTATGGCTCTAATCTGATAGTGGTAGTGGGTTGGTAGATGTCTAGTCTCCCTTATGGCTCTAATCTGGTAGTGGTAGTGTGGTGGTAGATGTCTAGTCTCCCTTATGGCTCTAATCTGATAGTGGTAGTGGGGTTGTAGATGTCTAGTCTCCCTTATGGCTCTAATCTGATTGTGGTAGTGGGTGGTAGATGTATAGTCTCCCTTATGGCTCTAATTTGATAGTGGTAGTTGGGTGGTAGATGTCTAGTCTCCCGTATGGCTCTAATCTGATAGTGGGTTGGTAGATGTCTAGTCTCCCTTATGGCTCTAATCTGATAGTGGTAGTGGGGTGGTAGATGTCTAGTCTCCCTTATGGCTCTAATCTGATAGTGGTAGAGGGGTGGTAGATGTCTGGTCTCCCTTATGGCTCTAATTTGATAGTGGTAGTGGGGTGGTCGATGTCTAGTCTCCCTTATGGCTCTAATCTGATAGTGGTAGTGGGTTGGTAGATGTCTTGTCTCCCTTATGGCTCTAATCTGATAGTGGTAGTGTGGTGGTAGATGTCTAGTCTCCCTTATGGCTCTAATTTGATAGTGGTAGTGGGGTGGTAGATGTCTAGTCTCCCTTATGGCTCTAATCTGATAGTGGTAGTGGGTTGGTAGATGTATAGTCTCCCTTATGGCTCTAATCTGGTAGTGGTAGTGGGGTGGTAGATGTCTAGTCTCCCTTATGGCTCTAATCTGATAGTGGTAGTGGGGTGGTAGATGTCTAGTCTCCCTTATGGCTCTAATCTTATAGTGGTAGTGGGGTGGTAGATGTCTAGTCTCCCTTATGGCTCTAATCTGGTAGTGGTAGTGGGGTGGTAGATGTATAGTCTCCCTTATGGCTGTAATCTGATAGTGGGGTGGTAGATGTCTAGTCTCCCTTATGGCTCTAATCTGATAGTGGGGTGGTAGATGTCTAGTCTCCCTTATGGCTCTAATCTGATAGTGGTAGTGGGTTGGTAGATGTCTAGTCTCCCTTATGGCTCTAATCTGATAGTGGTAGTGTGGTGGTAGATGTCTAGTCTCCCTTGTGGCTCTAATTTGATAGTGGTAGTGGGGTGGTAGATGTCTAGTCTCCCTTATGGCTCTAATCTGATAGTGGTAGTGGGTTGGTAGATGTCTAGTCTCCCTTATGGCTCTAATCTGGTAGTGGTAGTGTGGTGGTAGATGTCTAGTCTCCCTTATGGCTCTAATCTGATAGTGGTAGTGGGGTTGTAGATGTCTAGTCTCCCTTATGGCTCTAATCTGATTGTGGTAGTGGGTGGTAGATGTATAGTCTCCCTTATGGCTCTAATTTGATAGTGGTAGTTGGGTGGTAGATGTCTAGTCTCCCGTATGGCTCTAATCTGATAGTGGGTTGGTAGATGTCTAGTCTCCCTTATGGCTCTAATCTGATAGTGGTAGTGGGGTGGTAGATGTCTAGTCTCCCTTATGGCTCTAATCTGATAGTGGTAGAGGGGTGGTAGATGTCTGGTCTCCCTTATGGCTCTAATTTGATAGTGGTAGTGGGGTGGTCGATGTCTAGTCTCCCTTATGGCTCTAATCTGATAGTGGTAGTGGGTTGGTAGATGTCTTGTCTCCCTTATGGCTCTAATCTGATAGTGGTAGTGTGGTGGTAGATGTCTAGTCTCCCTTATGGCTCTAATTTGATAGTGGTAGTGGGGTGGTAGATGTCTAGTCTCCCTTATGGCTCTAATCTGATAGTGGTAGTGGGTTGGTAGATGTATAGTCTCCCTTATGGCTCTAATCTGGTAGTGGTAGTGGGGTGGTAGATGTCTAGTCTCCCTTATGGCTCTAATCTGATAGTGGTAGTGGGGTGGTAGATGTCTAGTCTCCCTTATGGCTCTAATCTTATAGTGGTAGTGGGGTGGTAGATGTCTAGTCTCCCTTATGGCTCTAATCTGGTAGTGGTAGTGGGGTGGTAGATGTATAGTCTCCCTTATGGCTGTAATCTGATAGTGGGGTGGTAGATGTCTAGTCTCCCTTATGCTTCTAATCTGATAGTGGGGTGGGAGATGTCTAGTCTCCCTTATGGCTCTAATCTGATAGTGGTAGTGGGGTGGTAGATGTCTATTCTCCCTTATGGCTCTAATCTGATAGTGGGTGGTAGATGTCTAGTCTCCCTTATGGCTCTAATCTGGTAGTGGTAGTGGGGTGGTAGATGTCTAGTCTCCCTTTTGGCTCTAATTTGATAGTGGTAGTGGGGTGGTAGATGTCTAGTCTCCCTTATGGCTCTAATCTGATAGTGGTAGTGGGGTGATAAATGTCTAGTCTCCCTTATGGCTCTAATTTGATAGTGGTAGTGGGGTGGTAGATGTATCGTCTCCCTTATGGCTCTAATCTGATAGTGGTAGTGGGGTGGTAGATGTCTAGGGTCCCTTTTGGCTCTAATTTGATAGTGGTAGTGGGGTGGTAGATGTCTAGTCTCCCTTATGGCTCTAATTTGATAGTGGTAGTGGGGTGGTAGATGTCTATTCTCCCTTATGGCTCTAATCTGATAGTGGGGTGGTAGATGTCTAGTCTCCCTTATGGCTCTAATCTGATAGTGGTAGTGGGCTTGTAGATGTCTAGTCTCCCTTATGGCTCTAATCTGATAGTGGTAGTGGGGTGGTAGATGTCTAGTCTCCCTTATGGCTCTAATTTGATAGTGGTAGTGGGGTGGTAGATGTCTAGTCTCCCGTATGTCTCTAATCTGATAGTGGGTTGGTAGATGTCTAGTCTCCCTTATGGCTCTAATCTGATAGTGGTAGTGGGGTGATAAATGTCTAGTCTCCCTTATGGCTCTAATTTGATAGTGGTAGTGGGGTGGTAGATGTATCGTCTCCCTTATGACTCTAATCTGATAGTGGTAGTGGGGTGGTAGATGTCTAGGGTCCCTTTTGGCTCTAATTTGATAGTGGTAGTGGGGTGGTAGATGTCTAGTCTCCCTTATGGCTCTAATTTGATAGTGGTAGTGGGGTGGTAGATGTCTATTCTCCCTTATGGCTCTAATCTGATAGTGGGGTGGTAGATGTCTAGTCTCCCTTATGGCTCTAATCTGATAGTGGTAGTGGGCTTGTAGATGTCTAGTCTCCCTTATGGCTCTAATCTGATAGTGGTAGTGGGGTGGTAGATGTCTAGTCTCCCTTATGGCTCTAATCTGATAGTGGTAGTGGGGTGGTAGATGTCTAGTCTCCCGTATGTCTCTAATCTGATAGTGGGTTGGTAGATGTCTAGTCTCCCTTATGGCTCTAATCTGATAGTGGTAGTGGGGTGGTAGATGTCTAGTCTCCCTTATGGCTCTAATCTGATAGTGGTAGAGGGGTGGTAGATGTCTAGTCTCCCTTATGGCTCTAATTTGATAGTGGTAGTGGGGTGGTAGATGTCTAGTCTCCCTTATGGCTCTAATCTGATAGTGGTAGTGGGTTGGTAGATGTCTAGTCTCCCTTATGGCTCTAATCTGATAGTGGTAGTGTGGTGGTAGATGTCTAGTCTCCCTTGTGGCTCTAATTTGATAGTGGTAGTGGGGTGGTAGATGTCTAGTCTCCCTTATGGCTCTAATCTGATAGTGGTAGTGGGTTGGTAGATGTCTAGTCTCCCTTATGGCTCTAATCTGGTAGTGGTAGTGTGGTGGTAGATGTCTAGTCTCCCTTATGGCTCTAATCTGATAGTGGTAGTGGGGTTGTAGATGTCTAGTCTCCCTTATGGCTCTAATCTGATTGTGGTAGTGGGTGGTAGATGTATAGTCTCCCTTATGGCTCTAATTTGATAGTGGTAGTTGGGTGGTAGATGTCTAGTCTCCCGTATGGCTCTAATCTGATAGTGGGTTGGTAGATGTCTAGTCTCCCTTATGGCTCTAATCTGATAGTGGTAGTGGGGTGGTAGATGTCTAGTCTCCCTTATGGCTCTAATCTGATAGTGGTAGAGGGGTGGTAGATGTCTGGTCTCCCTTATGGCTCTAATTTGATAGTGGTAGTGGGGTGGTCGATGTCTAGTCTCCCTTATGGCTCTAATCTGATAGTGGTAGTGGGTTGGTAGATGTCTTGTCTCCCTTATGGCTCTAATCTGATAGTGGTAGTGTGGTGGTAGATGTCTAGTCTCCCTTATGGCTCTAATTTGATAGTGGTAGTGGGGTGGTAGATGTCTAGTCTCCCTTATGGCTCTAATCTGATAGTGGTAGTGGGTTGGTAGATGTATAGTCTCCCTTATGGCTCTAATCTGGTAGTGGTAGTGGGGTGGTAGATGTCTAGTCTCCCTTATGGCTCTAATCTGATAGTGGTAGTGGGGTGGTAGATGTCTAGTCTCCCTTATGGCTCTAATCTTATAGTGGTAGTGGGGTGGTAGATGTCTAGTCTCCCTTATGGCTCTAATCTGGTAGTGGTAGTGGGGTGGTAGATGTATAGTCTCCCTTATGGCTGTAATCTGATAGTGGGGTGGTAGATGTCTAGTCTCCCTTATGGCTCTAATCTGATAGTGGGGTGGTAGATGTCTAGTCTCCCTTATGGCTCTAATCTGATAGTGGTAGTGGGTTGGTAGATGTCTAGTCTCCCTTATGGCTCTAATCTGATAGTGGTAGTGTGGTGGTAGATGTCTAGTCTCCCTTGTGGCTCTAATTTGATAGTGGTAGTGGGGTGGTAGATGTCTAGTCTCCCTTATGGCTCTAATCTGATAGTGGTAGTGGGTTGGTAGATGTCTAGTCTCCCTTATGGCTCTAATCTGGTAGTGGTAGTGTGGTGGTAGATGTCTAGTCTCCCTTATGGCTCTAATCTGATAGTGGTAGTGGGGTTGTAGATGTCTAGTCTCCCTTATGGCTCTAATCTGATTGTGGTAGTGGGTGGTAGATGTATAGTCTCCCTTATGGCTCTAATTTGATAGTGGTAGTTGGGTGGTAGATGTCTAGTCTCCCGTATGGCTCTAATCTGATAGTGGGTTGGTAGATGTCTAGTCTCCCTTATGGCTCTAATCTGATAGTGGTAGTGGGGTGGTAGATGTCTAGTCTCCCTTATGGCTCTAATCTGATAGTGGTAGAGGGGTGGTAGATGTCTGGTCTCCCTTATGGCTCTAATTTGATAGTGGTAGTGGGGTGGTCGATGTCTAGTCTCCCTTATGGCTCTAATCTGATAGTGGTAGTGGGTTGGTAGATGTCTTGTCTCCCTTATGGCTCTAATCTGATAGTGGTAGTGTGGTGGTAGATGTCTAGTCTCCCTTATGGCTCTAATTTGATAGTGGTAGTGGGGTGGTAGATGTCTAGTCTCCCTTATGGCTCTAATCTGATAGTGGTAGTGGGTTGGTAGATGTATAGTCTCCCTTATGGCTCTAATCTGGTAGTGGTAGTGGGGTGGTAGATGTCTAGTCTCCCTTATGGCTCTAATCTGATAGTGGTAGTGGGGTGGTAGATGTCTAGTCTCCCTTATGGCTCTAATCTTATAGTGGTAGTGGGGTGGTAGATGTCTAGTCTCCCTTATGGCTCTAATCTGGTAGTGGTAGTGGGGTGGTAGATGTATAGTCTCCCTTATGGCTGTAATCTGATAGTGGGGTGGTAGATGTCTAGTCTCCCTTATGCTTCTAATCTGATAGTGGGGTGGGAGATGTCTAGTCTCCCTTATGGCTCTAATCTGATAGTGGTAGTGGGGTGGTAGATGTCTATTCTCCCTTATGGCTCTAATCTGATAGTGGGTGGTAGATGTCTAGTCTCCCTTATGGCTCTAATCTGGTAGTGGTAGTGGGGTGGTAGATGTCTAGTCTCCCTTTTGGCTCTAATTTGATAGTGGTAGTGGGGTGGTAGATGTCTAGTCTCCCTTATGGCTCTAATCTGATAGTGGTAGTGGGGTGATAAATGTCTAGTCTCCCTTATGGCTCTAATTTGATAGTGGTAGTGGGGTGGTAGATGTATCGTCTCCCTTATGGCTCTAATCTGATAGTGGTAGTGGGGTGGTAGATGTCTAGGGTCCCTTTTGGCTCTAATTTGATAGTGGTAGTGGGGTGGTAGATGTCTAGTCTCCCTTATGGCTCTAATTTGATAGTGGTAGTGGGGTGGTAGATGTCTATTCTCCCTTATGGCTCTAATCTGATAGTGGGGTGGTAGATGTCTAGTCTCCCTTATGGCTCTAATCTGATAGTGGTAGTGGGCTTGTAGATGTCTAGTCTCCCTTATGGCTCTAATCTGATAGTGGTAGTGGGGTGGTAGATGTCTAGTCTCCCTTATGGCTCTAATTTGATAGTGGTAGTGGGGTGGTAGATGTCTAGTCTCCCGTATGTCTCTAATCTGATAGTGGGTTGGTAGATGTCTAGTCTCCCTTATGGCTCTAATCTGATAGTGGTAGTGGGGTGGTAGATGTCTAGTCTCCCTTATGGCTCTAATCTGATAGTGGTAGAGGGGTGGTAGATGTCTAGTCTCCCTTATGGCTCTAATTTGATAGTGGTAGTGGGGTGGTAGAGGTCTAGTCTCCCTTTTGGCTCTAATCTGATAGTGGTAGTGGGTTGGTAGATGTCTAGTCTCCCTTATGGCTCTAATCTGATAGTGGTAGTGTGGTGGTAGATGTCTAGTCTCCCTTGTGGCTCTAATTTGATAGTGGTAGTGGGGTGGTAGATGTCTAGTCTCCCTTATGGCTCTAATCTGATAGTGGTAGTGGGTTGGTAGATGTCTAGTCTCCCTTATGGCTCTAATCTGGTAGTGGTAGTGGGGTGGTAGATGTCTAGTCTCCCTTATGGCTCTAATCTGATAGTGGTAGTGGGGTTGTAGATGTCTAGTCTCCCTTATGGCTCTAATCTGATTGTGGTAGTGGGTGGTAGATGTATAGTCTCCCTTATGGCTCTAATTTGATAGTGGTAGTGGGGTGGTAGATGTCTAGTCTCCCGTATGGCTCTAATCTGATAGTGGGTTGGTAGATGTCTAGTCTCCCTTATGGCTCTAATCTGATAGTGGTAGTGGGGTGGTAGATGTCTAGTCTCCCTTATGGCTCTAATCTGATAGTGGTAGAGGGGTGGTAGATGTCTGGTCTCCCTTATGGCTCTAATTTGATAGTGGTAGTGGGGTGGTCGATGTCTAGTCTCCCTTATGGCTCTAATCTAATAGTGGTAGTGGGTTGGTAGATGTCTAGTCTCCCTTATGGCTCTAATCTGGTAGTGGTAGTGGGGTGGTAGATGTCTAGTCTCCCTTATGGCTCTAATCTTATAGTGGTAGTGGGGTGGTAGATATCTAGTCTCCCTTATGGCTCTAATCTGGTAGTGGTAGTGGGGTGGTAGATGTATAGTCTCCCTTATGGCTGTAATCTGATAGTGGGTTGGTAGATGTATAGTCTCCCTTATGGCTCTAATCTGATAGTGGTAGTGGGTTGGTAGATGTCTAGTCTCCCTTATGGCTCTAATCTGGTAGTGGTAGTGGGGTGGTAGATGTATAGTCTCCCTTATGGCTCTAACCTGATAGTGGTAGTGGGGTGGTAGATGTCTAGTCTCCCTTATGGCTCTAATCTGATAGTGGGTGGGAGATGTCTAGTCTCCCTTAAGGCTCTAATCTGATAGTGGGAGTGGGGTGGTAGATGTCTATTCTCCCTTATGGCTCTAATCTGATAGTGGGTGGTAGATGTCTAGTCTCCCTTATGGCTCTAATCTGGTAGTGGTAGTGGGGTGGTAGATGTATAGTCTCCCTTATGGCTGTAATCTGATAGTGGGGTGGTAGATGTCTAGTCTCCCTTATGGCTCTAATCTGATAATGGTAGTGGGGTGGTAGATGTCTAGTCTCCCTTATGGCTCTAATCTGGTAGTGGTAGTGGGGTGGTAGATGTATAGTCTCCCTTATGGCTCTAACCTGATAGTGGTAGTGGGGTGGTAGATGTCTAGTCTCCCTTATGGCTCTAATCTGATAGTGGGGTGGTAGAGGTCTAGTCTCCCTTATGGCTCTAATCTGATAGTGGTAGTTGGGTGGTAGATGTCTAGTCTCCCTTATGGCTCTAATCTGATAGTGGGTGGTAGATGTCTAGTCTCCCTTATGGCTCTAATCTGATAGTGGTAGTGGGGTGGTAGATGTCTAGTCTCCCTTATGGCTCTAATTGATAGTTGTAGTGGGGTGGCAGATGTCTAGTCTCCCTTATGGCTCTAATCTGATAGTGGTATTGCGGTGGTAGATGTCTAGTCTCCCTTATGTCTCTAATCTGGTAGTGGTAGTAGGGTGGTAGATGTCTAGTCTCCCTTATGGCTCTAATCTGATAGTGGTAGTTGCGTGGTAGATGTCTAGTCTCTCTTATGGCTCTAATCTGATAGTGGTAGTGGGGTGGTAGATGTCTAGGCTCCCTTATGGCTCTAATCTGATAGTGGTAGTGGGGTGGTAGATGTCTAGTCTCCCTTATGGCTCTAATCTGATAGTGGTAGTGGGGTGGTAGATGTCTAGCCTCCCTTATGGCTCTAATCTGATAGTGGTGGGGGGGTGGTAGATGTCTAGGCTCCCTTATGGCTCTAATCTGATAGTGGTAGTGGGGTGGTAGATGTCTAGTCTCCCTTATGGCTCTAATCTGATAGTGGGGTGGTAGATGTCTAGTCTCTCTTATGGCTCTAGTCTGATAGTGGTAGTGGGGTGGTAGATGTCTAGTCTCCCTTATGGTTCTAATTTGATAGTGGTAGTGGGGTGGTAGATGTCTAGTCTCCCTTATGGCTCTAATCTGTTAGTGGTATTGGGGTGGTAGATGTCTAGTCTCCCTTATGGCTCTAATCTGGTAGTGGCAGTGGGGTGGTAAATGTCTAGTCTCCCTTATGGCTCTAATCTGATAGTGGTAGTCGGGTGGTAGATGTCTAGTCTCCCTTATGGCTCTAATTTGATAGTGGTAGTGGGGTGGTAGATGTCTAGTCTCCCTTATGGCTCTAATCTGATAGTGGTAGTGGGGTGATAAATGTCTAGTCTCCCTTATGGCTCTAATTTGATAGTGGTAGTGGGGTGGTAGATGTATCGTCTCCCTTATGGCTCTAATCTGATAGTGGTAGTGGGGTGGTAGATGTCTAGGGTCCCTTTTGGCTCTAATTTGATAGTGGTAGTGGGGTGGTAGATGTCTAGTCTCCCTTATGGCTCTAATTTGATAGTGGTAGTGGGGTGGTAGATGTCTATTCTCCCTTATGGCTCTAATCTGATAGTGGGGTGGTAGATGTCTAGTCTCCCTTATGGCTCTAATCTGATAGTGGTAGTGGGCTTGTAGATGTCTAGTCTCCCTTATGGCTCTAATCTGATAGTGGTAGTGGGGTGGTAGATGTCTAGTCTCCCTTATGGCTCTAATTTGATAGTGGTAGTGGGGTGGTAGATGTCTAGTCTCCCGTATGTCTCTAATCTGATAGTGGGTTGGTAGATGTCTAGTCTCCCTTATGGCTCTAATCTGATAGTAGTAGTGGGGTGGTAGATGTCTAGTCTCCCTTATGGCTCTAATCTGATAGTGGTAGAGGGGTGGTAGATGTCTAGTCTCCCTTATGGCTCTAATTTGATAGTGGTAGTGGGGTGGTAGAGGTCTAGTCTCCCTTATGGCTCTAATCTGATAGTGGTAGTGGGTTGGTAGATGTCTAGTCTCCCTTATGGCTCTAATCTGATAGTGGTAGAGGGGTGGTAGATGTCTAGTCTCCCTTATGGCTCTAATCTGATAGTGGGGTGGTAGATGTCTAGTCTTCCTTGTGGCTCTAATTTGATAGTGGTAAATGTCTAGTCTCTCTTATGGCTCTAATCTAATAGTGATAGAGGGGTGGTAGATGTCTAGTCTCCCTTATGGCTCTAATCTGATAGTGGGGTGGTAGATGTTTAGTCTCCTTTATGGCTCTAATCTGATAGTGGTAGTGGGGTGGAAGATGTCTAGTCTCCCTTATGGCTCTAATCTGATAGTGGTAGATGGGTGGCAGATGTCTAGTCTCCCTTATGGCTCTAATCTGATAGTTGTAGTGGGGTGGTAGATGTCTAGTCTCCCTTATGGCTCTAATCTGATAGTGGTAGTGGGGTGGAAGATGTTTAGTCTCCTTTGTGACTCTAATCTGATAGTGATAGTGCGGTGGTATATTTCTAGTTTCCCTTATGGCTCTAATCTGATAGTGGGGTGGTAGATGTTTAGTCTCCTTTATGGCTCTAATCTGATAGTGGTAGATGTCTAGTCTCTTTTATGACTCTCATCTGATGGTGGTAGTGGGGTGGAAGATGTTTAGTCTCCCTTGTGGCTCTAATCTGATAGTGGTAGTGGGGTGGTATATGTCTAGTCTCCCTTATGGCTCTAATCTGATAGTGGTAGTGGGGTGGTAGATGTCTAGTCTCCCTTATGGCTCTAATCTGATAGTGGTAGTGGGGTGGTAGATGTCTTGTCTCCCTTATGACTCTAATCTGATAGTGGTAGATGTCTAGTCTCCCTTATGGCTCTAATCTGATAGTGGGGTGGTAGATGTCTAGTCTCCCTTATGGCTCTAATCTGATAGTGGGTTGTAGATGTCTAGTCTCCCTTGTGGCTCTAATCTGATAGTGGTAGATTACTAGTCTCCCTTATGACTCTAATCTGATAGTGGTAGTGGGGTGGTAGATGTCTAGGCTCCCTTATGGCTCTAATCTGATAGTGGGTGGTAGATGTCTAGTCTCCCTTATGGCTCTAATCTGATAGTGGGGTGGTAGATGTCTAGTCTCCCTTACGGCTCTAATCTGAGAGTGGTAGTAGGGTGGTAGATGTCTAGTCTCCTTTATGGCTCTAATCTGATAGTGGGGTGGTAGATGTCTATTCTCCCTTATGACTCTAATCTGATAGTGGTAGTGGGGTGGTAGATGTCTAGTCTCATTTATGGCTCTAATCTGATAGTGGTAGTGGGGTGGTAGATGTCTTGTCTCCCTTGGGGCTCTAATCTGATAGTGGTAGATGTCTAGTCTCCCTTATGGCTCTAATCTGATAGTGGTAGTGGGGTGGTAGATGTCTAGTCTCCCTCATGGCTCTAATCTGATAGTGGTAGATCTTTGGTAGATGTCTAGTCTCCCTTATGGCTCTAATCTGATAGTGGGGTGGAAGATGTCTACTCTCCCTTATGGCTCTAATCTGATAGTGGTAGTGGGGTGGTAGATGTCTAGTCTCCCTTATGGCTCTAATCTGATAGTGGTAGTGGGGTGGTAGATGTCTAGTCTCCCTTATGGCTCTAATCTGATAGTGGCAGTGGGGTGGTAGATGTCTAGTCTCCCTTATGGCTGTATTCTCATAGTGGTAGTGGGGTGGTAGATGTCTAGTCTCCCTTATGGCTCTAATCTGATAGTGGTAGTGGGGTGGTAGATGTCTAGTCTCCCTTATGGCTCTAATCTGATAGTGGTAGTGGGGTGGTAGATGTCTAGTCTCCCTTATGGCTCTAATCTGATAGTGGGGTGGTAGATGTCTAGTCTCCCTTATGGCTCTAATCTGATAGTGGTAGATGTCTAGACTCCCTTATGGCTCTAATCTGATAGTGGTAGAGGGGTGGTAGATGTCTAGTCTGACTTATGGCTCTAATCTGATAGTGGTAGATGTCTAGTCTCTTTTATGACTCTCATCTGATCGTGGTAGTGGGGTGGAAGATGTTTAGGCTCCCTTGTGGCTCTAATCTGATAGTCGTAGTGGGGTGGTAGATGTCTAGTCTCCCTTATGGCTCTAATCTGATAGTGGGGTGGTAGATGTTTAGTCTCCTTTATGGCTCTAATCTGATAGTGGTAGATGTCTAGTCTCTTTTATGACTCTCATCTGATAGTGGTAGTGGGGTGGAAGATGTTTAGGCTCCCTTGTGGCTCTAATCTGATAGTCGTAGTGGGGTGGTAGATGTCTAGTCTCCCTTATGGCTCTAATCTGATGGTGGTAGTGGGGTGGTAGATGTCTAGTCTCCCTTATGGCTCTAATCTGATAGTGGTAGTGGGGTGTTAGATGTCTTGTCTCCCTTGTGGCTCTAATCTGATAGTGGTAGATGTCTAGTCTCCCTTATGGCTCTAATCTTATAGTGGTAGTGGGGTGGTAGATGTCTAGTCTCCCTTATGGCTCTAGTCTGATAGTGGGGTGGTAGATGTCTAGTCTCCCTTATGGCTCTAATCTTATAGTGGTAGTGGAGTGGTAGATGTCTTGTCTTCCTTGTGGCTCTAATCTGATAGTGGTAGATGTCTAGTTTCTCTTATGGCTCTAATCTGATAGTGATAGAGGGGTGGTAGATGTCTAGTCTCCCTTATGGCTCTAATCTGATAGTGGTAGTGGGGTGGTAGATGTATAGTCTCTCTTATGGCTCTAATCTGATAGTGGTAGAGCGGTGATAGATGTCTAGTCTCCCTTATGGCTCTAATCTGATAGTGGGCTGGAAGATGTCTACTCTCCCTTATGGCTCTAATCTGATAGTGGTAGTGGGGTGGTAGATGTCTAGTTTCATTTATGGCTCTAATCTGATAGTGGTAGTGGGGTGGTAGATGTCTTGTCTCCCTTGGGGCTCTAATCTGATAGTGGTAGATGTCTAGTCTCCCTTATGGCTCTAATCTGATAGTGGTAGTGGGGTGGTAGATGTCTAGTCTTCCTTGTGGCTCTAATTTGATAGTGGTAGTGGGTTGGTAAATGTCTAGTCTCTCTTATGGCTCTAATCTGATAGTGATAGAGGGGTGGTAGATGTCTAGTCTCCCTTATGGCTCTAATCTGATAGTGGGGTGGTAGATGTTTAGTCTCCTTTATGGCTCTAATCTGATAGTGGTAGTGGGGTGGAAGATGTCTAGTCTCACTTATGGCTCTATTCTCATAGTGGTTTTGTGGTGGTAGATGTCTAGTCTCCCTTATGGCTCTAATCTGATAGTGGTAGATGGGTGGTAGATGTCTAGTCTCCCTTATGGCTCTAATCTGATAGTTGTAGTGGGGTGGTAGATGTCTAGTCTCCCTTATGGCTCTAATCTGATAGTGGTAGTGGGGTGGAAGATGTTTAGTCTCCTTTGTGACTCTAATCTGATAGTGATAGTGCGGTGGTATATTTCTAGTTTCCCTAATGGCTCTAATCTGATAGTGGGGTGGTAGATGTTTAGTCTCCTTTATGGCTCTAATCTGATAGTGGTAGATGTCTAGTCTCTTTTATGACTCTCATCTGATAGTGGTAGTGGGGTGGAAGATGTTTAGTCTCCCTTGTGGCTCTAATCTGATAGTGGTAGTGGGGTGGTATATGTCTAGTCTCCCTTATGGCTCTAATCTGATAGTGGTAGTGGGGTGGTAGATGTCTAGTCTCCCTTATGGCTCTAATCTGATAGTGGTAGTGGGGTGGTAGATGTCTTGTCTCCCTTATGACTCTAATCTGATAGTGGTAGATGTCTAGTCTCCCTTATGGCTCTAATCTGATAGTGGGGTGGTAGATGTCTAGTCTCCCTTATGGCTCTAATCTGATAGTGGTAGTGGGGTGGTAGATGTCTAGTCTCCCTTATGGCTCTAATCTGATAGTGTTAGTGGGGTGGTAGATGTCTAGTCTCCCTTATGGCTCTAATCTGATAGTGGGTTGTAGATGTCTAGTCTCCCTTGTGGCTCTAATCTGATAGTGGTAGATTACTAGTCTCCCTTATGACTCTAATCTGATAGTGGTAGTGGGGTGGTAGATGTCTAGGCTCCCTTATGGCTCTAATCTGATAGTGGGTGGTAGATGTCTAGTCTCCCTTATGGCTCTAATCTGATAGTGGGGTGGTAGATGTCTAGTCTCCCTTACGGCTCTAATCTGAGAGTGGTAGTAGGGTGGTAGATGTCTAGTCTCCTTTATGGCTCTAATCTGATAGTGGGGTGGTAGATGTCTATTCTCCCTTATGACTCTAATCTGATAGTGGTAGTGGGGTGGTAGATGTCTAGTCTCATTTATGGCTCTAATCTGATAGAGGTAGTGGGGTGGTAGATGTCTTGTCTCCCTTGGGGCTCTAATCTGATAGTGGTAGATGTCTAGTCTCCCTTATGGCTCTAATCTGATAGTGGTAGTGGGGTGGTAGATGTCTAGTCTTCCTTGTGGCTCTAATCTGATAGTGGTAGATGTCTAGTCTCTCTTATGGCTCTAATCTGATAGTGATAGAGGGGTGGTAGATGTCTAGTCTCCCTTATGGCTCTAATCTGATAGTGGGGTGGTAGATGTTTAGTCTCCTTTATGGCTCTAATCTGATAGTGGTAGTGGGGTGGAAGATGTCTAGTCTCCCTTATGGCTCTATTCTCATAGTGGTTTTGTGGTGGTAGATGTCTAGTCTCCCTTATGGCTCTAATCTGATAGTGGTAGAGGGGTGGTAGATGTCTAGTCTCCCTTATGGCTCTAATCTGATAGTTGTAGTGGGGTGGTAGATGTCTAGTCTCCCTTATGGCTCTAATCTGATAGTGGTAGTGGGGTGGAAGATGTTTAGTCTCCCTTGTGACTCTAATCTGATAGTGGTAGTGGGGTGGTAGATGTCTAGTCTCCCTCATGGCTCTAATCTGATAGTGGTAGATCTTTGGTAGATGTCTAGTCTCCCTTATCGCTCTAATCTGATAGTGGTAGAGCGGTGGTAGATGTCTAGTCTCCCTTATGGCTCTAATCTGATAGTGGGGTGGAAGATGTCTACTCTCCCTTATGGCTCAAATCTGATAGTGGTAGTGGGGTGGTAGATGTCTAGTCTCCCTTATGGCTCTAATCTGATAGTGGTAGTGGGGTGGTAGATGTCAAGACTCCCTTATGGCTCTAATCTGATAGTGGTAGTGGGGTGGTAGATGTCTAGTCTCCCTTATGGCTCTAATCTGATAGTGGGGTGGTAGATGTCTAGTCTCCCTTATGGCTCTAATCTGACAGTGGTAGAGGGGTGGTAGATGTCTAGACTCCCTTATGGCTCTAATCTGATGGTGGTAGAGGGGTGGTAGATGTCTAGTCTCCCTTGTGGCTCTAATCTGATAGTGGTAGTGGAAGATGTTTAGTCTCCCTTGTGACTCTAATCTGATAGTGATAGTGCGGTGGTATATTTCTAGTGTCCCTTATGGCTCTAATCTGATAGTGGGGTGGTAGATGTTTATCCTCCTTTATGGCTCTAATCTGATAGTGGTAGATGTCTCGTCTCTTTTATGGCTCTAATCTGATAGTGGGGTGGTAGATGTTTAGTCTCCCTTATGACTCTAATCTGGTAGTGGTAGTGGGGTGGTAGATGACTAGTCTCCCTTATGGCTCTATTCTCATAGTGGTAGTGGGGTGGTAGATGTCTAGTCTCCTTTATGGCTCTAATCTGATAGTGGTAGTGGGGTGGTAGATGTCTAGTCTCCCTTATGACTCTAATCTGATAGTGGTAGATGTCTAGTCTCCCTTATGGCTCTAATCTGATAGTGGGGTGGTAGATGTCTAGTCTCCCTTATGGCTCTAATCTGATAGTGGTAGTGGGGTGGTAGATGTCTAGTCTCCCTTATGGCTCTAATCTGATAGTGTTAGTGGGGTGGTAGATGTCTAGTCTCCCTTATGGCTCTAATCTGATAGTGGGTTGTAGATGTCTAGTCTCCCTTGTGGCTCTAATCTGATAGTGGTAGATTACTAGTCTCCCTTATGACTCTAATCTGATAGTGGTAGTGGGGTGGTAGATGTCTAGGCTCCCTTATGGCTCTAATCTGATAGTGGGTGGTAGATGTCTAGTCTCCCTTATGGCTCTAATCTGATAGTGGGTTGGTAGATGTCTAGTCTCCCTTACGGCTCTAATCTGATAGTGGTAGTAGGGTGGTAGATGTCTAGTCTCCTTTATGGCTCTAATCTGATAGTGGGGTGGTAGATGTCTATTCTCCCTTATGACTCTAATCTGATAGTGGTAGTAGGGTGGTAGATGTCTAGTCTCTTTTATGCCTCTAATCTGATAGTGGCAGTAGGGTGGTAGATGTCTAGTCTCCCTTATGGCTCTATTCTCATAGTGGTAGTGGGGTGGTAGATGTCTAGTCTCCCTTATGGCTCTAATCTGATAGTGGTAGTGGGGTGGTAGATGTCTAGTCTCCCTTATGGCTCTATTCTGATAGTGGTAGATGTCTAGTCTCCCTTATGGCTCTAATCTGATAGTGGGGTGGTAGATGTCTAGTCTCCCTTATGGCTATAATCTGATAGTGGTAGAGGGGTGGTAGATGTCCAGACTCCCTTATGGCTCTAATCTGATAGTGGTAGAGGGGTGGTAGATGTCTAGCCTCCCTTATGGCTCTAATCTGATAGTGGGTGGTAGATGTCTATTCTCCCTTATGGCTCTAATCTGATAGTGGTAGTGGGGTGGAAGATGTTTAGTCTCCCTTGTGACTCTAATCTGATAGTGGTAGTGGGGTTGTAGATTTCTAGTCTCACTTATGGCTCTAATCTGATAGTGGGGTGGTAGATGTTTAGTCTCCTTTATGGCTCTAATCTGATAGTGGTAGATGTCTAGTCTCTTTTATGACTCTCATCTGATAGTGGTAGTGGGGTGGTAGATGTTTAGTCTCCCTTGTGACTTTAATCTGATAGTGATAGTGCGGTGGTATATTTCTAGTTTCCCTTATGGCTATAATCTGATAGTGGGGTGGTAGATGTTTAGCCTCCTTTATGGCTCTAATCTGATAGTGGTAGATGTCTAGTCTCTTTTATGACTCTCATCTGATAGTGGTAGTGGGGTGGTAGATGTCTAGTCTCCTTTATGGCTCTAATCTGATAGTGGTAGTGGGGTGGTAGATGTCTTGTCTCCCTTGTGGCTCTAATCTGATAGTGGTAGATGTCTAGTCTCCCTTATTGCTCTAATCTGATAGTGGTAGTGGGGTGGTAGATGTCTAGTCTCCATTATGGCTCTAATCTGATAGTGGTAGTGGGGTGGTAGATGTCTAGTCTTCCTTGTGGCTCTAATCTGATAGTGGTAGTGGGGTGGTAGATGTCTAATCTCCCTTATGGCTCTAATTTGATAGTGGTAGTGGGGTGGTAGATGTCTAGTCTCCCGTATGGCTCTAATCTGATAGTGGGTTGGTAGATGTCTAGTCTCCCTTATGGCTCTAATTTGATAGTGATACTGCGGTGGTATATTTCTAGTTTCCCTTATGGCTCTAATCTGATAGTGGGGTGGTAGATGTCTAGTCTCCCTCATGGCTCTAATCTGATAGTGGTAGATCTTTGGTAGATGTCTAGTCTCCCTTATGGCTCTAATCTGATAGTGGGGTGGAAGATGTCTACTCTCCCTTATGGCTCTAATCTGATAGTGGTAGTGGGGTGGTAGATGTCTAGTCTCCCTTATGGCTCTAATCTGATAGTGGTAGTGGGGTGGTAGATGTCTAGTCTCCCTTATGGCTCTAATCTGATAGTGGTAGTGGGGTGGTAGATGTCTAGTCTCCCTTATGGCTCTAATCTGATAGTGGGGTGGTAGATGTCTAGTCTCCCTTATGGCTCTAATCTGATAGTGGTAGAGGGGTGGTAGATGTCTAGTCTCCCTTATGGCTCTAATCTGATAGTGGTAGTGGGGTGGAAGATGTTTAGTCTCCCTTGTGACTCTAATCTGATAGTGATAGTGCGGTGGTATATTTCTAGTTTCACTTATGGCTCTAATCTGATAGTGGGGTGGTAGATGTTTAGTCTCCTTTATGGCTCTAATCTGATAGTGGTAGATGTCTAGTCTCTTTTATGACTCTCATCTGATAGTGGTAGTGGGGTGGAAGATGTTTAGGCTCCCTTGTGGCTCTAATCTGATAGTGGTAGTGGGGTGGAAGATGTTTAGGCTCCCTTATGGCTCTAATTTGATAGTGGTAGAGGGGTGGTAGATGTCTAGTCTCCCTTATGGCTCTAATCTGATAGTGGTAGTGGGGTGGTAGATGTCTAGTCTCCCTTATGGCTCTAATCTGATAGTGGTAGTGGGGTGGTAGATGTCTAGTCTCCCTTATGGCTCTAATCTGATAGTGGTAGTGGAGTGGTAGATGTCTTGTCTTCCTTGTGGCTCTAATCTGATAGTGGTAGATGTCTAGTTTCTCTTATGGCTCTAATCTGATAGTGATAGAGGGGTGGTAGATGTCTAGTCTCCCTTATGGCTCTAATCTGATAGTGGTAGTGGGTTGGTAGATGTATAGTCTCTCTTATGGCTCTAATCTGATAGTGGTAGAGCGGTGATAGATGTCTAGTCTCCCTTATGGCTCTAATCTGATAGTGGGCTGGAAGATGTCTACTCTCCCTTATGGCTCTAATCTGATAGTGGTAGTGGGGTGGTAGATGTCTAGTCTCATTTATGGCTCTAATCTGATAGTGGTAGTGGGGTGGTAGATGTCTTGTCTCCCTTGGGGCTCTAATCTGATAGTGGTAGATGTCTAGTCTCCCTTATGGCTCTAATCTGATAGTTGTAGTGGGGTGGTAGATGTCTAGTCTTCCTTGTGGCTCTAATCTGATAGTGGTAGATGTCTAGTCTCTCTTATGGCTCTAATCTGATAGTGATAGAGGGGTGGTAGATGTCTAGTCTCCCTTATGGCACTAATCTGATAGTGGGGTGGTAGATGTTTAGTCTCCTTTATGGCTCTAATCTGATAGTGGTAGTGGGGTGGAAGATGTCTAGTCTCCCTTATGGCTCTATTCTCATAGTGGTTTTGTGGTGGTAGATGTCTAGTCTCCCTTATGGCTCTAATCTGATAGTGGTAGAGGGGTGGTAGATGTCTAGTCTCCCTTATGGCTCTAATCTGATAGTTGTAGTGGGGTGGTAGATGTCTAGTCTCCCTTATGGCTCTAATCTGATAGTGGTAGTGGGGTGGAAGATGTTTAGTCTCCCTTGTGACTCTAATCTGATAGTGATAGTGCGGTGGTATATTTCTAGTTTCCCTTATGGCTCTAATCTGATAGTGGGGTGGTAGATGTTTAGTCTCCTTTATGGCTCTAATCTGATAGTGGTAGATGTCTAGTCTCTTTTATGACTCTCATCTGATAGTGGTAGTGGGGTGGAAGATGTTTAGTCTCCCTTGTGGCTCTAATCTGATAGTGGTAGTGGGGTGGTAGATGTCTAGTCTCCCTTATGGCTCTAATCTGATAGTGGTAGATGTCTAGTCTCCCTCATGGCTCTAATCTGATAGTGGGGTGGTAGATGTCTAGTCTCCCTTATGGCTATAATCTGATAGTGGTAGAGGGGTGGTAGATGTCCAGACTCCCTTATGGCTCTAATCTGATAGTGGTAGAGGGGTGGTAGATGTCTAGCCTCCCTTATGGCTCTAATCTGATAGTGGGTGGTAGATGTCTATTCTCCCTTATGGCTCTAATCTGATAGTGGTAGTGGGGTGGAAGATGTTTAGTCTCCCTTGTGACTCTAATCTGATAGTGGTAGTGGGGTTGTAGATTTCTAGTCTCACTTATGGCTCTAATCTGATAGTGGGGTGGTAGATGTTTAGTCTCCTTTATGGCTCTAATCTGATAGTGGTAGATGTCTAGTCTCTTTTATGACTCTCATCTGATAGTGGTAGTGGGGTGGTAGATGTCTAGTCTCCTTTATGGCTCTAATCTGATAGTGGTAGTTTGGTGGTAGATGTCTTGTATCCCTTGTGGCTCTAATCTGATAGTGGTAGATGTCTACTCTCCCTTATGTCTCTAATCTGATAGTGGTAGTGGGGTGGTAGATGTCTAGTCTCCATTATGGCTCTAATCTGATAGTGGTAGTGGGGTGGTAGATGTCTAGTCTTCCTTGTGGCTCTAATCTGATAGTGGTAGATGTCTAGTCTCCCTCATGGCTCTAATCTGATAGTGGTAGATCTTTGGTAGATGTCTAGTCTCCCTTATGGCTCTAATCTGATAGTGGGGTGGAAGATGTCTACTCTCCCTTATGGCTCTAATCTGATAGTGGTAGTGGGGTGGTAGATGTCTAGTCTCCCTTATGGCTCTAATCTGATAGTGGTAGTGGGGTGGTAGATGTCTAGTCTCCCTTATGGCTCTAATCTGATAGTGGTAGTGGGGTGGTAGATGTCTAGTCTCCCTTATGGCTCTAATCTGATAGTGGGGTGGTAGATGTCTAGTCTCCCTTATGGCTCTAATCTGATAGTGGTAGAGGGGTGGTAGATGTCTAGACTCCCTTATGGCTCTAATCTGATAGTGGTAGAGGGGTGGTAGATGTCTAGTCTCCCTTATGGCTCTAATCTGATAGTGGGGTGGAAGATGTTTAGTCTCCCTTGTGACTCTAATCTGATAGTGATAGTGCGGTGGTATATTTCTAGTTTCACTTATGGCTCTAATCTGATAGTGGGGTGGTAGATGTTTAGTCTCCTTTATGGCTCTAATGTGATAGTGGTAGATGTCTAGTCTCTTTTATGACTCTCATCTGATAGTGGTAGTGGGGTGGAAGATGTTTAGGCTCCCTTGTGGCTCTAATCTGATAGTGGTAGTGGGGTGGTAGATGTCTAGTCTCCCTTATGGCTCTAATCTGATAGTGGTAGTGGGGTGGTAGATGTCTAGTCTCCCTTATGGCTCTAATCTGATAGTGGTAGTGGGGTGTTAGATGTCTTGTCTCCCTTGTGGCTCTAATCTGATAGTGGTAGATGTCTAGTCTCCCTTATGGCTCTAATCTTATAGTGGTAGTGGGGTGGTAGATGTCTAATCTCCCTTATGGCTCTAGTCTGATAGTGGGGTGGTAGATGTCTAGTCTCCCTTATGGCTCTAATCTGATAGTGGTAGTGGAGTGGTAGATGTCTTGTCTTCCTTGTGGCTCTAATCTGATAGTGGTAGATGTCTAGTTTCTCTTATGGCTCTAATCTGATAGTGATAGAGGGGTGGTAGATGTCTAGTCTCCCTTATGGCTCTAATCTGATAGTGGTAGTGGGGTGGTAGATGTATAGTCTCTCTTATGGCTCTAATCTGATAGTGGTAGAGCGGTGATAGATGTCTAGTCTCCCTTATGGCTCTAATCTGATAGTGGGCTGGAAGATGTCTACTCTCCCTTATGGCTCTAATCTGATAGTGGTAGTGGGGTGGTAGATGTCTAGTCTCATTTATGGCTCTAATCTGATAGTGGTAGTGGGGTGGTAGATGTCTTGTCTCCCTTGGGGCTCTAATCTGATAGTGGTAGATGTCTAGCCTCCCTTATGGCTCTAATCTGATAGTGGTAGTGGGGTGGTAGATGTCTAGTCTTCCTTGTGGCTCTAATCTGATAGTGGTAGATGTCTAGTCTCTCTTATGGCTCTAATCTGATAGTGATAGAGGGGTGGTAGATGTCTAGTCTCCCTTATGGCTCTAATCTGATAGTGGGGTGATAGATGTCTAGTCTCCCTTATGGCTCTAATCTGATAGTGGGCTGGAAGATGTCTACTCTCCCTTATGGCTCTAATCTGATAGTGGTAGTGGGGTGGTAGATGTCTAGTCTCATTTATGGCTCTAATCTGATAGTGGTAGTGGGGTGGTAGATGTCTTGTCTCCCTTGGGGCTCTAATCTGATAGTGGTAGATGTCTAGTCTCCCTTATGGCTCTAATCTGATAGTGGTAGTGGGGTGGTAGATGTCTAGTCTTCCTTGTGGCTCTAATCTGATAGTGGTAGATGTCTAGTCTCTCTTATGGCTCTAATCTGATAGTGATAGAGGGGTGGTAGATGTCTAGTCTCCCTTATGGCTCTAATCTGATAGTGGGGTGGTAGATGTTTAGTCTCCTTTATGGCTCTAATCTGATAGTGGTAGTGGGGTGGAAGATGTCTAGTCTCCCTTATGGCTCTATTCTCATAGTGGTTTTGTGGTGGTAGATGTCTAGTCTCCCTTATGGCTCTAATCTGATAGTGGTAGAGGGGTGGTAGATGTCTAGTCTCCCTTATGGCTCTAATCTGATAGTTGTAGTGGGGTGGTAGATGTCTAGTCTCCCTTATGGCTCTAATCTGATAGTGGTAGTGGGGTGGAAGATGTTTAGTCTCCCTTGTGACTCTAATCTGATAGTGATAGTGCGGTGGTATATTTCTAGTTTCCCTTATGGCTCTAATCTGATAGTGGGGTGGTAGATGTTTAGTCTCCTTTATGGCTCTAATCTGATAGTGGTAGATGTCTAGTCTCTTTTATGACTCTCATCTGATAGTGGTAGTGGGGTGGAAGATGTTTAGTCTCCCTTGTGGCTCTAATCTGATAGTGGTAGTGGGGTGGTAGATGTCTAGTCTCCCTTATGGCTCTAATCTGATAGTGTTAGTGGGGTGGTAGATGTCTAGTCTCCCTTGTGGCTCTAATCTGATAGTGGTAGATTACTAGTCTCCCTTATGACTCTAATCTGATAGTGGTAGTGGGGTGGTAGATGTCTAGGCTCCCTTATGGCTCTAATCTGATAGTGGGTGGTAGATGTCTAGTCTCCCTTATGGCTCTAATCTGATAGTGGGGTGGTAGATGTCTAGTCTCCCTTACGGCTCTAATCTGATAGTGGTAGTAGGGTGGTAGATGTCTAGTCTCCTTTATGGCTCTACTCTGATAGTGGGGTGGTAGATGTCTATTCTCCCTTATGACTCTAATCTGATAGTGGTAGTGGGGTGGTAGATGTCTAGTCTCATTTATGGCTCTAATCTGATAGTGGTAGTGGGGTGGTAGATGTCTTGTCTCCCTTGGGGCTCTAATCTGATAGTGGTAGATGTCTAGTCTCCCTTATGGCTCTAATCTGATAGTGGTAGTGGGGTGGTAGATGTCTAGTCTTCCTTGTGGCTCTAATCTGATAGTGGTAGATGTCTAGTCTCTCTTATGGCTCTAATCTGATAGTGATAGAGGGGTGGTAGACGTCTAGTCTCCCTTATGGCTCTAATCTGATAGTGGGGTGGTAGATGTTTAGTCTCCTTTATGGCTCTAATCTGATAGTGGTAGTGGGGTGGAAGATGTCTAGTCTCCCTTATGGCTCTATTCTCATAGTGGTTTTGTGGTGGTAGATGTCTAGTCTCCCTTATGGCTCTAATCTGATAGTGGTAGTGGGGTGGAAGATGTTTAGTCTCCCTTGTGACTCTAATCTGATAGTGATAGTGCAGTGGTATATTTCTAGTTTCCCTTATGGCTCTAATCTTATAGTGGGGTGGTAGATGTTTAGTCTCCCTTATGGCTCTAATCTGATAGTGGTAGTGGGGTGGAAGATGTTTAGTCTCCCTTGTGGCTCTAATCTGATAGTGGTAGTGGGGTGGTAGATGTCTAGTCTCCCTTATGGCTCTAATCTGATAGTGGTAGTGGGGTGGTAGATGTCTAGTCTCCCTTATGGCTCTAATCTGATAGTGGTAGTGGGGTGGTAGATGTCTTGTCTCCCTTATGACTCTAATCTGATAGTGGTAGATGTCTAGTCTCCCTTATGGCTCTAATCTGATAGTGGGGTGGTAGATGTCTAGTCTCCCTTATGGCTCTAATCTGATAGTGGTAGTGGGGTGGTAGATGTCTAGTCTCCCTTATGGCTCTAATCTGATAGTGTTAGTGGGGTGGTAGATGTCTAGTCTCCCTTATGGCTCTAATCTGATAGTGGGTTGTAGATGTCTAGTCTCCCTTGTGGCTCTAATCTGATAGTGGTAGATTACTAGTCTCCCTTATGACTCTAATCTGATAGTGGTAGTGGGGTGGTAGATGTCTAGGCTCCCTTATGGCTCTAATCTGATAGTGGGTGGTAGATGTCTAGTCTCCCTTATGGCTCTAATCTGATAGTGGGGTGGTAGATGTCTAGTCTCCCTTACAGCTCTAATCTGATAGTGGTAGTAGGGTGGTAGATGTCTATTCTCCTTTATGGCTCTAATCTGATAGTGGGGTGGTAGATGTCTATTCTCCCTTATGACTCTAATCTGATAGTGGTAGAGGGGTGGTAGGTGTCTAGTCTCTTTTATGCCTCTAATCTGATAGTGGCAGTGGGGTGGTAGATGTCTAGTCTCCCTTATGGCTTTATTCTCATAGTGGTAGTGGGGTGGTAGATGTCTAGTCTCCCTTATGGCTCTAATCTGATAGTGGTAGTGGGGTGGTAGATGTCTAGTCTCCCTTATGGCTCTAATCTGATAGTGTTAGTGGGGTGGTAGATGTCTAGTCTCCCTTATGGCTCTAATCTGATAGTGGGTTGTAGATGTCTAGTCTCCCTTGTGGCTCTAATCTGATAGTGGTAGATTACTAGTCTCCCTTTTGACTCTAATCTGATAGTGGTAGTGGGGTGGTAGATGTCTAGGCTCCCTTATGGCTCTAATCTGATAGTGGGTGGTAGATGTCTAGTCTCCCTTATGGATCTAATCTGATAGAGGGGTGGAAGATGTCTAGTCTCCCTTACGGCTCTAATCTGATAGTGGTAGTAGGGTGGTAGATGTCTAGTCTCCTTTATGGCTCTAATCTGATAGTGGGGTGGTAGATGTCTATTCTCCCTTATGACTCTAATCTGATAGTGGTATTTTGGTGGTAGATGTCTAGTCTCATTTATGGCTCTAATCTGATAGTGGTAGTGGGGTGGTAGATGTCTTGTCTCCCTTGGGGCTCTAATCTGATAGTGGTAGATGTCTAGTCTCCCTTATGGCTCTAATCTGATAGTGGTAGTGGGGTGGTAGATGTCTAGTCTTCCTTGTGGCTCTAATCTGATAGTGGTAGATGTCTAGTCTCTCTTATGGCTCTAATCTGATAGTGATAGAGGGGTGGTAGATGTCTAGTCTCCCTTATGGCTCTAATCTGATAGTGGGGTGGTAGATGTTTAGTCTCCTTTATGGCTCTAATCTGATAGTGGTAGTGGGGTGGAAGATGTCTAGTCTCCCTTATGGCTCTATTCTCATAGTGGTTTTGTGGTGGTAGATGTCTAGTCTCCCTTATGGCTCTAATCTGATAGTGGTAGAGGGGTGGTAGATGTCTAGTCTCCCTTATGGCTCTAATCTGATAGTGGTAGTGGGGTGGAAGATGTTTAGTCTCCCTTGTGACTCTAATCTGATAGTGATAGTGCAGTGGTATATTTCTAGTTTCCCTTATGGCTCTAATCTTATAGTGGGGTGGTAGATGTTTAGTCTCCTTTATGGCTCTAATCTGATAGTGGTAGATGTCTAGTCTCTTTTATGACTCTCATCTGATAGTGGTAGTGGGGTGGAAGATGTTTAGTCTCCCTTGTGGCTCTAATCTGATAGTGGTAGTGGGGTGGTAGATGTCTAGTCTCCCTTATGGCTCTAATCTGATAGTGGTAGTGGGGTGGTAGATGTCTAGTCTCCCTTATGGCTCTAATCTGATAGTGGTAGTGGGGTGGTAGATGTCTTGTCTCCCTTATGACTCTAATCTGATAGTGGTAGATGTCTAGTCTCCCTTATGGCTCTAATCTGATAGTGGGGTGGTAGATGTCTAGTCTCCCTTATGGCTCTAATCTGATAGTGGTAGTGGGGTGGTAGATGTCTAGTCTCCCTTATGGCTCTAATCTGATAGTGTTAGTGGGGTGGTAGATGTCTAGTCTCCCTTATGGCTCTAATCTGATAGTGGGTTGTAGATGTCTAGTCTCCCTTGTGGCTCTAATCTGATAGTGGTAGATTACTAGTCTCCCTTATGACTCTAATCTGATAGTGGTAGTGGGGTGGTAGATGTCTAGGCTCCCTTATGGCTCTAATCTGATAGTGGGTGGTAGATGTCTAGTCTCCCTTATGGCTCTAATCTGATAGTGGGGTGGTAGATGTCTAGTCTCCCTTACAGCTCTAATCTGATAGTGGTAGTAGGGTGGTAGATGTCTAGTCTCCTTTATGGCTCTAATCTGATAGTGGGGTGGTAGATGTCTATTCTCCCTTATGACTCTAATCTGATAGTGGTAGAGGGGTGGTAGGTGTCTAGTCTCTTTTATGCCTCTAATCTGATAGTGGCAGTGGGGTGGTAGATGTCTAGTCTCCCTTATGGCTTTATTCTCATAGTGGTAGTGGGGTGGTAGATGTCTAGTCTCCCTTATGGCTCTAATCTGATAGTGGTAGTGGGGTGGTAGATGTCTAGTCTCCCTTATGGCTCTAATCCGATAGTGGTAGATGTCTAGTCTCCCTTATGGCTCTAATCTGATAGTGGGGTGGTAGATGTCTAGTCTCCCTTATGGCTATAATCTGATAGTGGTAGAGGGGTGGTAGATGTCCAGACTCCCTTATGGCTCTAATCTGATAGTGGTAGAGGGGTGGTAGATGTCTAGCCTCCCTTATGGCTCTAATCTGATAGTGGGTGGTAGATGTCTATTCTCCCTTATGGCTCTAATCTGATAGTGGTAGTGGGGTGGAAGATGTTTTGTCTCCCTTGTGACTCTAATCTGATAGTGGTAGTGGGGTTGTAGATTTCTAGTCTCACTTATGGCTCTAATCTGATAGTGGGGTGGTAGATGTTTAGTCTCCTTTATGGCTCTAATCTGATAGTGGTAGATGTCTAGTCTCTTTTATGACTCTCATCTGATAGTGGTAGTGGGGTGGTAGATGTCTAGTCTCCTTTATGGCTCTAATCTGATAGTGGTAGTGGGGTGGTAGATGTCTTGTCTCCCTTGTGGCTCTAATCTGATAGTGGTAGATGTCTAGTCTCCCTTATGGCTCTAATCTGATAGTGGTAGTGGGGTGGTAGATGTCTAGTCTCCATTATGGCTCTAATCTGATAGTGGTAGTGGGGTGGTAGATGTCTAGTCTTCCTTGTGGCTCTAATCTGATAGTGGTAGATGTCTAGTCTCCCTTATGGCTCTAATCTGATAGTGGGGTGGTAGATGTTTAGTCTCCTTTATGGCTCTAATCTGATAGTGGTAGATGTCTAGTCTCTTTTATGACTCTCATCTGATAGTGGTAGTGGGGTGGAAGATGTTTAGTCTCCCTTGTGGCTCTAATCTGATAGTGGTAGTGGGGTGGTAGATGTCTAGTCTCCCTTATGGCTCTAATCTGATAGTGGTAGTGGGGTGGTAGATGTCTAGTCTCCCTTATGGCTCTAATCTGATAGTGGTAGTGGGGTGGTAGATGTCTTGTCTCCCTTATGACTCTAATCTGATAGTGGTAGATGTCTAGTCTCCCTTATGGCTCTAATCTGATAGTGGGGTGGTAGATGTCTAGTCTCCCTTATGGCTCTAATCTGATAGTGGTAGTGGGGTGGTAGATGTCTAGTCTCCCTTATGGCTCTAATCTGATAGTGTTAGTGGGGTGGTAGATGTCTAGTCTCCCTTATGGCTCTAATCTGATAGTGGGTTGTAGATGTCTAGTCTCCCTTGTGGCTCTAATCTGATAGTGGTAGATTACTAGTCTCCCTTATGACTCTAATCTGATAGTGGTAGTGGGGTGGTAGATGTCTAGGCTCCCTTATGGCTCTAATCTGATAGTGGGTGGTAGATGTCTAGTCTCCCTTATGGCTCTAATCTGATAGTGGGGTGGTAGATGTCTAGTCTCCCTTACAGCTCTAATCTGATAGTGGTAGTAGGGTGGTAGATGTCTAGTCTCCTTTATGGCTCTAATCTGATAGTGGGGTGGTAGATGTCTATTCTCCCTTATGACTCTAATCTGATAGTGGTAGAGGGGTGGTAGGTGTCTAGTCTCTTTTATGCCTCTAATCTGTTAGTGGCAGTGGGGTGGTAGATGTCTAGTCTCCCTTATGGCTTTATTCTCATAGTGGTAGTGGGGTGGTAGATGTCTAGTCTCCCTTATGGCGCTAATCTGATAGTGGTAGTGGGGTGGTAGATGTCTAGTCTCCCTTATGGCTCTAATCTGATAGTGGTAGATGTCTAGTCTCCCTTATGGCTCTAATCTGATAGTGGGGTGGTAGATGTCTAGTCTCCCTTATGGCTATAATCTGATAGTGGTAGAGGGGTGGTAGATGTCCAGACTCCCTTATGGCTCTAATCTGATAGTGGTAGAGGGGTGGTAGATGTCTAGCCTCCCTTATGGCTCTAATCTGATAGTGGGTGGTAGATGTCTATTCTCCCTTATGGCTCTAATCTGATAGTGGTAGTGGGGTGGAAGATGTTTTGTCTCCCTTGTGACTCTAATCTGATAGTGGTAGTGGGGTTGTAGATTTCTAGTCTCACTTATGGCTCTAATCTGATAGTGGGGTGGTAGATGTTTAGTCTCCTTTATGGCTCTAATCTGATAGTGGTAGATGTCTAGTCTCTTTTATGACTCTCATCTGATAGTGGTAGTGGGGTGGTAGATGTCTAGTCTCCTTTATGGCTCTAATCTGATAGTGGTAGTGGGGTGGTAGATGTCTTGTCTCCCTTGTGGCTCTAATCTGATAGTGGTAGATGTCTAGTCTCCCTTATGGCTCTAATCTGATAGTGGTAGTGGGGTGGTAGATGTCTAGTCTCCATTATGGCTCTAATCTGATAGTGGTAGTGGGGTGGTAGATGTCTAGTCTTCCTTGTGGCTCTAATCTGATAGTGGTAGATGTCTAGTCTCCCTTATGGCTCTAATCTGATAGTGGTAGTGGGGTGGTAGATGTCTAGTCTCCATTATGGCTCTAATCTGATAGTGGTAGTGGGGTGGTAGATGTCTAGTCTTCCTTGTGGCTCTAATCTGATAGTGGTAGATGTCTAGTCTCCCTCATGGCTCTAATCTGATAGTGGTAGATCTTTGGTAGATGTCTAGTCTCCCTTATGGCTCTAATCTGATAGTGGTAGAGCGTTGGTAGATGTCTAGTCTCCCTTATGGCTCTAATCTGATAGTGGGGTGGAAGATGTCTACTCTCCCTTATGGCTCTAATCTGATAGTGGTAGTGGGGTGGTAGATGTCTAGTCTCCCTTTTGGCTCTAATCTGATAGTGGTAGTGGGGTGGTAGATGTCTAGTCTCCCTTATGGCTCTAATCTGATAGTGGTAGTGGGGTGGTAGATGTCTAGTCTCCCTTATGGCTCTAATCTGATAGTGGGGTGGTAGATGTCTAGTCTCCCTTATGGCTCTAATCTGACAGTGGTAGAGGGGTGGTAGATGTCTAGACTCCCTTATGGCTCTAATCTGATAGTGGTAGAGGGGTGGTAGATGTCTAGTCTCCCTTATGGCTCTAATCTGATAGTGGTAGTGGGGTGGAAGATGTTTAGTCTCCCTTGTGACTCTAATCTGATAGTGATAGTGCGGTGGTATATTTCTAGTTTCACTTATGGCTCTAATCTGATAGTGGGGTGGTAGATGTTTAGTCTCCTTTATGGCTCTAATCTGATAGTGGTAGTGGGGTGGAAGATGTCTAGTCTCCCTTATGGCTCTATTCTCATAGTGGTTTTGTGGTGGTAGATGTCTAGTCTCCCTTATGGCTCTAATCTGATAGTGGTAGAGGGGTGGTAGATGTCTAGTCTCCCTTATGGCTCTAATCTGATAGTTGTAGTGGGGTGGTAGATGTCTAGTCTCCCTTATGGCTCTAATCTGATAGTGATCTCTCTTTTGACGAACATATCAAGACTGTTTCAAGGACAGCTTTTTTCCATCTACGTAACATTGCAAAAATCAGAAATTTTCTGTCCAAAAAATGATGCAGCAAAATTAATCCATGCATTTGTTACTTCTAGGTTAGACTACTGCAATGCTCTACTTTCCGGCTACCCGGATAAAGCACTAAATAAACTTCAGTTAGTGCTAAATACGGCTGCTAGAATCCTGACTAGAACCAAGAAATTTGATCATATTACTCCAGTGCTAGCTTCCCTACACTGGCTTCCCGTTAAGGCAAGGGCTGATTTCAAGGTTTTACTGTTAACCTTTAAAGCGTTACATGGGCTTGCTCCTACCTATCTTTCCGAGTTGGTCCTGCCGTACATACCTACACGTACGCTACGGTCACAAGACGCAGGCCTCCTAATTGTCCCTAAAATTTCTAAGCAAACAGCTGGAGGCAGGGCTTTCTCCTATAGATCTCCATTTTTATGGAACAGTCTGCCTACCCATGTGAGAGACGCAGACTCAGTCTCAACCTTTAAGTCTTTACTGAAGACTTATCTCTTCAGTAGGTCATATGATTGAGTGTAGTCTGGCCCAGGAGTGTGAAGGTGAACGGAAAGGCTCTGGAGCAACGAACCGCCCTTGCTGTCTCTCCAGGGCCGGTTCCCCTCTCTCCACTGGGATTCTCTGCCTCTAACCCTGTTACTGGGGCTGAGTCACTGGCTTGCTGGTGCTCTTTCATGCCGTCCCTAGGAGGGGTGCGTCACTTGAGTGGGTTGAGTTACTGACGTGAACTTCCTGTCTGGGTTGGCGCCCCCCCTTGGTTGTGCTGTGATGGAGACCTTTGTGGGCTATACTCGGCCTTGTCTCAGGATTGTAAGTTGGTGGTTGAGGATATCCCTCTAGTGGTGTGGGGGCTGTGCTTTGGCAGAGTGGGTGGGGTTATATCCTTCCTGTTTGGCCCTGTCCGGGGGTTTCTTCGGATGGGGCCACAGTGTCTCCTGACCGCTCCTGTCTCAGCCTCCAGTATTTATGCTGCAGTAGTTTATGTGTCGGGGGGCTAGGGTCAGTTGGTTATACCTGGAATACTTCTCCTGTCTTATCCAGTGTCCTGTGTGAATTTAAGTATGCTCTCTCTAATTCTCTCGTTCTCTCTTTCTCTCTGAGAACCTGAGCCCTAGGACCATACGTCGGGACTACCGGCCGTGGTGACACCTTGCTGTCCCCAGTCCGCCCGGCCTTGCTGTTATTCCAGTTTCAACTCTTCTGCCTGCGGTTATGGAACCCCTACCTGTCCCAGACCTGCTGTTTTCAACTCTTAATGATCGGCTATGAAAAGCCAACTGAGATTTATTCCTGATTATTATTTGACCATGCTTGTCACTTATGAACATTTTTGAACATCTTGGCATAGTTCTGTTATAATCTCCACCCGGCACAGCCAGAAGAGGACTGGCCACCCCTCATAGCCTGGTTCCTCTCTAGGTTTCTTCCTAGGTTTTGGCCTTTCTAGGGAGTTTTTCCTAGCCACCGTGCTTCTACACCTGCATTCTAGCTGTTTGGGGTTTTAGGCTGGGTTTCTGTACAGCACTTCGAGATATTATCTGATGTACGAAGGGCTATATAAAATAAAATTGATTGATTGATTGGTAGTGGGGTGGAAGATGTTTAGTCTCCCTCATGGCTCTAATCTGGTAGTTGTAGTGGGGTGGTAGATGTCTAGTCTCCCTTATGGCTCTAATCTGATAGTGGTAGTGGGGTGGAAGATGTTTAGTCTCCCTTGTGACTCTAATCTGATAGTGATAGTGCGGTGGTATATTTCTAGTTTCCCTTATGGCTCTAATCTGATAGTGGGGTGGTAGATGTTTAGTCTCCTTTATGGCTCTAATCTGATAGTGGTAGATGTCTAGTCTCTTTTATGACTCTCATCTGATAGTGGTAGTGGGGTGGAAGATGTTTAGTCTCCCTTGTGGCTCTAATTTGATAGTGGTAGTGGGGTGGTAGATGTCTAGTCTCCCTTATGGCTCTAATCTGATAGTGGTAGTGGGGTGGTAGATGTCTAGTCTCCCTTATGGCTCTAATCTGATAGTGGTAGTGGGGTGGTAGATTACTTGTCTCCCTTATGACTCTAATCTGATAGTGGTAGATGTCTAGTCTCCCTTATGGCTCTAATCTGATAGTGGGGTGGTAGATGTCTAGTCTCCCTTATGGCTCTAATCTGATAGTGGTAGTGGGGTGGTAGATGTCTAGTCTCCCTTATGGCTCTAATCTGATAGTGTTAGTGGGGTGGTAGATGTCTAGTCTCCCTTATGGCTCTAATCTGATAGTGGGTTGTAGATGTCTAGTCTCCCTTGTGGCTCTAATCTGATAGTGGTAGATTACTAGTCTCCCTTATGACTCTAATCTGATAGTGGTAGTGGGGTGGTAGATGTCTAGGCTCCCTTATGGCTCTAATCTGATAGTGGGTGGTAGATGTCTAGTCTCCCTTACGGCTCTAATCTGATAGTGGTAGTAGGGTGGTAGATGTCTAGTCTCCTTTATGGCTCTAATCTGAAAGTGGGGTGGTAGATGTCTATTCTCCCTTATGACTCTAATCTGATAGTGGTAGAGGGGTGGTAGGTGTCTCGTCTCTTTTATGCCTCTAATCTGATAGTGGCAGTGGGGTGGTAGATGTCTAGTCTCCCTTATGGCTCTATTCTCATAGTGGTAGTGGGGTGGTAGATGTCTAGTCTCCCTTATGGCTCTAATCTGATAGTGGTAGTGGGGTGGTAGATGTCTAGTCTCCCTTATGGCTCTAATCTGAAAGTGGTAGATGTCTAGTCTCCCTTATGGCTCTAATATGATAGTGGGGTGGTAGATGTCTAGTCTCCCTTATGGCTATAATCTGATAGTGGTAGAGGGGTGGTAGATGTCCAGACTCCCTTATTGCTCTAATCTGATAGTGGTAGAGGGGTGGTAGACGTCTAGCCTCCATTATGGCTCTAATCTGATAGTGGGTGGTAGATGTCTATTCTCCCTTATGGCTCTAATCTGATAGTGGTAGTGGGGTGGAAGATTTCTAGTCTCACTTATGGCTCTAATCTGATAGTGGGGTGGTAGATGTTTAGTCTCCTTTATGGCTCTAATCTGATAGTGGTAGATGTCTAGTCTCTTTTATGACTCTCATCTGATAGTGGTAGTGGGGTGGTAGATGTCTAGTCTCCTTTATGGCTCTAATCTGATAGTGGTAGTGGGGTGGTAGATGTCTTGTCTCCCTTGTGGCTCTAATCTGATAGTGGTAGATGTCTAGTCTCCCTTATGGCTCTAATCTGATAGTGGTAGTGGGGTGGTAGATGTCTAGTCTCCATTATGGCTCTAATCTGACAGTGGTAGTGGGGTGGTAGATGTCTAGTCTTCCTTGTGGCTCTAATCTGATAGTGGTAGATGTCTAGTCTCTCTTATGGCTCTAATCTGATAGTGATAGAGGGGTGGTAGATGTCTAGTCTCCCTTATGGCTCTAATCTGATAGTGGTAGTGGGGTGGTAGATGTCTAGTCTCCCTCATGGCTCTAATCTGATAGTGGTAGATCTTTGGTAGATGTCTAGTCTCCCTTATGGCTCTAATCTGATAGTGGTAGAGCGGTGGTAGATGTCTAGTCTCCCTTATGGCTCTAATCTGATAGTGGGGTGGAAGATGTCTACTCTCCCTTATGGCTCTAATCTGATAGTGGTAGTGGGGTGGTAGATGTCTAGTCTCCCTTATGGCTCTAATCTGATAGTGGTAGTGGGGTGGTAGATGTCTAGTCTCCCTTATGGCTCTAATCTGATAGTGGTAGTGGGGTGGTAGATGTCTAGTCTCCCTAATGGCTCTAATCTGATAGTGGGGTGGTAGATGTCTAGTCTCCCTTATGGCTCTAATCTGATAGTGGTAGAGGGGTGGTAGATGTCTAGACTCCCTTATGGCTCTAATCTGATAGTGGTAGAGGGGTGGTAGATGTCTGGTCTCCCTTATGGCTCTAATCTGATAGTGGTAGTGGGGTGGAAGATGTTTAGTCTCCCTTGTGACTCTAATCTGATAGTGATAGTGCGGTGGTATATTTCTAGTTTCCCATATGGCTCTAATCTGATAGTGGGGTGGTAGATGTTTAGTCTCCTTTATGGCTCTAATCTGATAGTGGTAGATGTCTAGTCTCTTTTATGACTCTTATCTGATAGTGGTAGTGGGGTGGAAGATGTTTAGTCTCCCTTGTGGCTCTAATCTGATAGTGGTAGTGGGGTGGTAGATGTCTAGTCTCCCTTATGGCTCTAATCTGATAGTGGTAGTGGGGTGGTAGATGTCTAGTCTCCCTTATGGCTCTAATCTGATAGTGGTAATGGGGTGGTAGATGTCTAGTCTCCCTTTTGGCTCTAGTCTGATAGTGGGGTGGTAGATGTCTAGTCTCCCTTATGGCTCTAATCTGATAGTGGTAGTGGAGTGGTAGAAGTCTTGTCTTCCTTGTGGCTCTAATCTGATAGTGGTAGATGTCTAGTTTCTCTTATGGCTCTAATCTGATAGTGATAGAGGGGTGGTAGATGTCTAGTCTCCCTTATGGCTCTAATCTGATAGTGGTAGTGGGGTGGTAGATGTATAGTCTCCCTTATGGCTCTAATCTGATAGTGGTAGAGCGGTGATAGATGTCTAGTCTCCCTTATGGCTTTAATCTGATAGTGGTAGAGCGGTGGTAGATGTCTAGTCTCCCTTATGGCTCTAATCTGATAGTGGGGTGGAAGATGTCTACTCTCCCTTATGGCTCTAATCTGATAGTGGTAGTGGGGTGGTAGATGTCTAGTCTCATTTATGGCTCTAATCTGATAGTGGTAGTGGGGTGGTAGATGTCTTGTCTCCCTTGGGGCTCTAATCTGATAGTGGTAGATGTCTAGTCTCCCTTATGGCTCTAATCTGATAGTGGGGTGGTAGATGTCTAGTCTCCCTTATGGCTCTAATTTGATAGTGGTAGTGGGGTGGTAGATGTCTAGTCTCCCTTATGGCTCTAATCTGATAGTGTTAGTGGGGTGGTAGATGTCTAGTCTCCCTTATGGCTCTAATCTGATAGTGGGTTGTAGATGTCTAGTCTCCCTTGTGGCTCTAATCTGATAGTGGTAGATTACTAGTCTCCCTTATGACTCTAATCTGATAGTGGTAGTGGGGTGGTAGATGTCTAGGCTCCCTTATGGCTCTAATCTGATAGTGGGTGGTAGATGTCTAGTCTCCCTTATGGCTCTAATCTGATAGTGGGGTGGTAGATGTCTAGTCTCCCTTACGGCTCTAATCTGATAGTGGTAGTAGGGTGGTAGATGTCTAGTCTCCTTTATGGCTCTAATCTGATAGTGGGGTGGTAGATGTCTATTCTCCCTTATGACTCTAATCTGATAGTGGTAGAGGGGTGGTAGGTGTCTCGTCTCTTTTATGCCTCTAATCTGATAGTGGCAGTGGGGTGGTAGATGTCTAGTCTCCCTTATGGCTCTATTCTCATAGTGGTAGTGGGGTGGTAGATGTCTAGTCTCCCTTATGGCTCTAATCTGATAGTGGTAGTGGGGTGGTAGATGTCTAGTCTCCCTTATGGCTCTAATCTGAAAGTGGTAGATGTCTAGTCTCCCTTATGGCTCTAATATGATAGTGGGGTGGTAGATGTCTAGTCTCCCTTATGGCTATAATCTGATAGTGGTAGAGGGGTGGTAGATGTCCAGACTCCCTTATTGCTCTAATCTGATAGTGGTAGAGGGGTGGTAGACGTCTAGCCTCCATTATGGCTCTAATCTGATAGTGGGTGGTAGATGTCTATTCTCCCTTATGGCTCTAATCTGATAGTGGTAGTGGGGTGGAAGATTTCTAGTCTCACTTATGGCTCTAATCTGATAGTGGGGTGGTAGATGTTTAGTCTCCTTTATGGCTCTAATCTGATAGTGGTAGATGTCTAGTCTCTTTTATGACTCTCATCTGATAGTGGTAGTGGGGTGGTAGATGTCTAGTCTCCTTTATGGCTCTAATCTGATAGTGGTAGTGGGGTGGTAGATGTCTTGTCTCCCTTGTGGCTCTAATCTGATAGTGGTAGATGTCTAGTCTCCCTTATGGCTCTAATCTGATAGTGGTAGTGGGGTGGTAGATGTCTAGTCTCCATTATGGCTCTAATCTGACAGTGGTAGTGGGGTGGTAGATGTCTAGTCTTCCTTGTGGCTCTAATCTGATAGTGGTAGATGTCTAGTCTCTCTTATGGCTCTAATCTGATAGTGATAGAGGGGTGGTAGATGTCTAGTCTCCCTTATGGCTCTAATCTGATAGTGGTAGTGGGGTGGTAGATGTCTAGTCTCCCTCATGGCTCTAATCTGATAGTGGTAGATCTTTGGTAGATGTCTAGTCTCCCTTATGGCTCTAATCTGATAGTGGTAGAGCGGTGGTAGATGTCTAGTCTCCCTTATGGCTCTAATCTGATAGTGGGGTGGAAGATGTCTACTCTCCCTTATGGCTCTAATCTGATAGTGGTAGTGGGGTGGTAGATGTCTAGTCTCCCTTATGGCTCTAATCTGATAGTGGTAGTGGGGTGGTAGATGTCTAGTCTCCCTTATGGCTCTAATCTGATAGTGGTAGTGGGGTGGTAGATGTCTAGTCTCCCTTATGGCTCTAATCTGATAGTGGGGTGGTAGATGTCTAGTCTCCCTTATGGCTCTAATCTGATAGTGGTAGAGGGGTGGTAGATGTCTAGACTCCCTTATGGCTCTAATCTGATAGTGGTAGAGGGGTGGTAGATGTCTGGTCTCCCTTATGGCTCTAATCTGATAGTGGTAGTGGGGTGGAAGATGTTTAGTCTCCCTTGTGACTCTAATCTGATAGTGATAGTGCGGTGGTATATTTCTAGTTTCCCATATGGCTCTAATCTGATAGTGGGGTGGTAGATGTTTAGTCTCCTTTATGGCTCTAATCTGATAGTGGTAGATGTCTAGTCTCTTTTATGACTCTTATCTGATAGTGGTAGTGGGGTGGAAGATGTTTAGTCTCCCTTGTGGCTCTAATCTGATAGTGGTAGTGGGGTGGTAGATGTCTAGTCTCCCTTATGGCTCTAATCTGATAGTGGTAGTGGGGTGGTAGATGTCTAGTCTCCCTTATGGCTCTAATCTGATAGTGGTAATGGGGTGGTAGATGTCTAGTCTCCCTTTTGGCTCTAGTCTGATAGTGGGGTGGTAGATGTCTAGTCTCCCTTATGGCTCTAATCTGATAGTGGTAGTGGAGTGGTAGAAGTCTTGTCTTCCTTGTGGCTCTAATCTGATAGTGGTAGATGTCTAGTTTCTCTTATGGCTCTAATCTGATAGTGATAGAGGGGTGGTAGATGTCTAGTCTCCCTTATGGCTCTAATCTGATAGTGGTAGTGGGGTGGTAGATGTATAGTCTCCCTTATGGCTCTAATCTGATAGTGGTAGAGCGGTGATAGATGTCTAGTCTCCCTTATGGCTTTAATCTGATAGTGGTAGAGCGGTGGTAGATGTCTAGTCTCCCTTATGGCTCTAATCTGATAGTGGGGTGGAAGATGTCTACTCTCCCTTATGGCTCTAATCTGATAGTGGTAGTGGGGTGGTAGATGTCTAGTCTCATTTATGGCTCTAATCTGATAGTGGTAGTGGGGTGGTAGATGTCTTGTCTCCCTTGGGGCTCTAATCTGATAGTGGTAGATGTCTAGTCTCCCTTATGGCTCTAATCTGATAGTGGGGTGGTAGATGTCTAGTCTCCCTTATGGCTCTAATTTGATAGTGGTAGTGGGGTGGTAGATGTCTAGTCTCCCTTATGGCTCTAATCTGATAGTGTTAGTGGGGTGGTAGATGTCTAGTCTCCCTTATGGCTCTAATCTGATAGTGGGTTGTAGATGTCTAGTCTCCCTTGTGGCTCTAATCTGATAGTGGTAGATTACTAGTCTCCCTTATGACTCTAATCTGATAGTGGTAGTGGGGTGGTAGATGTCTAGGCTCCCTTATGGCTCTAATCTGATAGTGGGTGGTAGATGTCTAGTCTCCCTTATGGCTCTAATCTGATAGTGGGGTGGTAGATGTCTAGTCTCCCTTACGGCTCTAATCTGATAGTGGTAGTAGGGTGGTAGATGTCTAGTCTCCTTTATGGCTCTAATCTGATAGTGGGGTGGTAGATGTCTATTCTCCCTTATGACTCTAATCTGATAGTGGTAGAGGGGTGGTAGGTGTCTCGTCTCTTTTATGCCTCTAATCTGATAGTGGCAGTGGGGTGGTAGATGTCTAGTCTCCCTTATGGCTCTATTCTCATAGTGGTAGTGGGGTGGTAGATGTCTAGTCTCCCTTATGGCTCTAATCTGATAGTGGTAGTGGGGTGGTAGATGTCTAGTCTCCCTTATGGCTCTAATCTGAAAGTGGTAGATGTCTAGTCTCCCTTATGGCTCTAATATGATAGTGGGGTGGTAGATGTCTAGTCTCCCTTATGGCTATAATCTGATAGTGGTAGAGGGGTGGTAGATGTCCAGACTCCCTTATTGCTCTAATCTGATAGTGGTAGAGGGGTGGTAGACGTCTAGCCTCCCTTATGGCTCTAATCTGATAGTGGGTGGTAGATGTCTATTCTCCCTTATGGCTCTAATCTGATAGTGGTAGTGGGGTGGAAGATTTCTAGTCTCACTTATGGCTCTAATCTGATAGTGGGGTGGTAGATGTTTAGTCTCCTTTATGGCTCTAATCTGATAGTGGTAGATGTCTAGTCTCTTTTATGACTCTCATCTGATAGTGGTAGTGGGGTGGTAGATGTCTAGTCTCCTTTATGGCTCTAATCTGATAGTGGTAGTGGGGTGGTAGATGTCTTGTCTCCCTTGTGGCTCTAATCTGATAGTGGTAGATGTCTAGTCTCCCTTATGGCTCTAATCTGATAGTGGTAGTGGGGTGGTAGATGTCTAGTCTCCATTATGGCTCTAATCTGACAGTGGTAGTGGGGTGGTAGATGTCTAGTCTTCCTTGTGGCTCTAATCTGATAGTGGTAGATGTCTAGTCTCTCTTATGGCTCTAATCTGATAGTGATAGAGGGGTGGTAGATGTCTAGTCTCCCTTATGGCTCTAATCTGATAGTGGTAGTGGGGTGGTAGATGTCTAGTCTCCCTCATGGCTCTAATCTGATAGTGGTAGATCTTTGGCAGATGTCTAGTCTCCCTTATGGCTCTAATCTGATAGTGGTAGAGCGGTGGTAGATGTCTAGTCTCCCTTATGGCTCTAATCTGATAGTGGGGTGGAAGATGTCTACTCTCCCTTATGGCTCTAATCTGATAGTGGTAGTGGGGTGGTAGATGTCTAGTCTCCCTTATGGCTCTAATCTGATAGTGGTAGTGGGGTGGTAGATGTCTAGTCTCCCTTATGGCTCTAATCTGATAGTGGTAGTGGGGTGGTAGATGTCTAGTCTCCCTTATGGCTCTAATCTGATAGTGGGGTGGTAGATGTCTAGTCTCCCTTATGGCTCTAATCTGATAGTGGTAGAGGGGTGGTAGATGTCTAGACTCCCTTATGGCTCTAATCTGATAGTGGTAGAGGGGTGGTAGATGTCTGGTCTCCCTTATGGCTCTAATCTGATAGTGGTAGTGGGGTGGAAGATGTTTAGTCTCCCTTGTGACTCTAATCTGATAGTGATAGTGCGGTGGTATATTTCTAGTTTCCCATATGGCTCTAATCTGATAGTGGGGTGGTAGATGTTTAGTCTCCTTTATGGCTCTAATCTGATAGTGGTAGATGTCTAGTCTCTTTTATGACTCTTATCTGATAGTGGTAGTGGGGTGGAAGATGTTTAGTCTCCCTTGTGGCTCTAATCTGATAGTGGTAGTGGGGTGGTAGATGTCTAGTCTCCCTTATGGCTCTAATCTGATAGTGGTAGTGGGGTGGTAGATGTCTAGTCTCCCTTATGGCTCTAATCTGATAGTGGTAATGGGGTGGTAGATGTCTAGTCTCCCTTTTGGCTCTAGTCTGATAGTGGGGTGGTAGATGTCTAGTCTCCCTTATGGCTCTAATCTGATAGTGGTAGTGGAGTGGTAGAAGTCTTGTCTTCCTTGTGGCTCTAATCTGATAGTGGTAGATGTCTAGTTTCACTTATGGCTCTAATCTGATAGTGATAGAGGGGTGGTAGATGTCTAGTCTCCCTTATGGCTCTAATCTGATAGTGGTAGTGGGGTGGTAGATGTATAGTCTCCCTTATGGCTCTAATCTGATAGTGGTAGAGCGGTGATAGATGTCTAGTCTCCCTTATGGCTTTAATCTGATAGTGGTAGAGCGGTGGTAGATGTCTAGTCTCCCTTATGGCTCTAATCTGATAGTGGGGTGGAAGATGTCTACTCTCCCTTATGGCTCTAATCTGATAGTGGTAGTGGGGTGGTAGATGTCTAGTCTCATTTATGGCTCTAATCTGATAGTGGTAGTGGGGTGGTAGATGTCTTGTCTCCCTTGGGGCTCTAATCTGATAGTGGTAGATGTCTAGTCTCCCTTATGGCTCTAATCTGATAGTGGTAGTGGGGTGGTAGATGTCTAGTCTTCCTTGTGGCTCTAATCTGATAGTGGTAGATGTCTAGTCTCTCTTATGGCTCTAATCTGATAGTGATAGAGGGGTGGTAGATGTCTAGTCTCCCTTATGGCTCTAATCTGATAGTGGGGTGGTAGATGTTTAGTCTCCTTTATGGCTCTAATCTGATAGTGGTAGTGGGGTGGTAGATGTCTAGTCTCCCTTATGGCTCTATTCTCATAGTGGTTTTGTGGTGGTAGATGTCTAGTCTCCCTTATGGCTCTAATCTGATAGTGGTAGAGGGGTGGTAGATGTCTAGTCTACCTTATGGCTCTAATCTGATAGTTGTAGTGGGGTGGTAGATGTCTAGTCTCCCTTATGGCTCTAATCTGATAGTGGTAGTGGGGTGGAAGATGTTTAGTCTCCCTTGTGACTCTAATCTGATAGTGATAGTGCGGTGGTATATTTCTAGTTTCCCTTATGGCTCTAATCTGATAGTGGGGTGGTAGATGTTTAGTCTCCTTTATGGCTCTAATCTGATAGTGGTAGATGTCTAGTCTCTTTTATGACTCTCATCTGATAGTGGTAGTGGGGTGGAAGATGTTTAGTCTCCCTTGTGGCTCTAATCTGATAGTGGTAGTGGGGTGGTAGATGTCTAGTCTCCCTTATGGCTCTAATCTGATAGTGGTAGTGGGGTGGTAGAAGTCTAGTCTCCCTTAAGGCTCTATTCTGATAGTGGTAGTGGGGTGGTAGATGTCTTGTCTCCCTTGTGGCTCTAATCTGATAGTGGTAGATGTCTAGTCTCCCTTATGGCTCTAATCTTCTAGTGGTAGTGGGGTGGTAGATGTCTAGTCTCCCTTATGGCTCTAGTCTGATAGTGGGGTGGTAGATGTCTAGTCTCCCTTATGGCTCTAATCTGATAGTGGTAGTGGAGTGGTAGATGTCTTGTCTTCCTTGTGGCTCTAATCTGATAGTGGTAGATGTCTAGTTTCTCTTATGGCTCTAATCTGATAGTGATAGAGGGGTGGTAGATGTCTAGTCTCCCTTATGGCTCTAATCTGATAGTGGTAGTGGGGTGTTAGATGAATAGTCTCCCTTATGGCTCTAATCTGATAGTGGTAGAGCGGTGATAGATGTCTAGTCTCCCTTATGGCTCTAATCTGATAGTGGTAGTGGGGTGGTAGATGTATAGGCTCCCTTATGGCTCTAATCTGATAGTGGTAGAGCGGTGGTAGATGTATAGTCTCCCTTATGGCTCTAATCTGATAGTGGTAGAGTGGTGATAGATGTCTAGTCTCCCTTATGGCTCTAATCTGATAGTGGTAGTGGGGTGGTAGATGTCTAGTCTCCCTTTTGGCTCTAGTCTGATAGTGGGGTGGTAGATGTCTAGTCTCCCTTATGGCTCTAATCTGATAGTGGTAGTGGAGTGGTAGATGTCTTGTCTTCCTTGTGGCTTTAATCTGATAGTGGTAGATGTCTAGTTTCTCTTATGGCTCTAATCTGATAGTGATAGAGGGGTGGTAGATGTCTAGTCTCCCTTATGGCTCTAATCTGATAGTGGTAGTGGGGTGGTAGATGTGTAGGCTCCCTTATGGCTCTAATCTGATAGTGGTAGAGGGGTGGTAGATGTCTAGTCTCCCTTATGGCTCTAATCTGATAGTGGGGTGGAAGATGTCTACTCTCCCTTATGGCTCTAATCTGATAGTGGTAGTGGGGTGGTAGATGTCTAGTCTCATTTATGGCTCTAATCTGATAGTGGTAGTGGGGTGGTAGATGTCTTGTCTCCCTTGGGGCTCTAATCTGATAGTGGTAGATGTCTAGTCTCTCTTATGGCTCTAATCTGATAGTGATAGAGGGGTGGTAGATGTCTAGTCTCCCTTATGGCTCTAATCTGATAGTGGGGTGGTAGATGTTTAGTCTCCTTTATGGCTCTAATCTGATAGTGGTAGTGGGGTGGTAGATGTCTAGTCTCCCTTATGGCTCTATTCTCATAGTGGTTTTGCGGTGGTAGATGTCTAGTCTCCCTTATGGCTCTAATCTGATAGTGGTAGAGGGGTGGTAGATGTCTAGTCTACCTTATGGCTCTAATCTGATAGTTGTAGTGGGGTGGTAGATGTCTAGTCTCCCTTATGGCTCTAATCTGATAGTGGTAGTGGGGTGGAAGATGTTTAGTCTCCCTTGTGACTCTAATCTGATAGTGATAGTGCGGTGGTATATTTCTAGTTTCCCTTATGGCTCTAATCTGATAGTGGGGTGGTAGATGTTTAGTCTCCTTTATGGCTCTAATCTGATAGTGGTAGATGTCTAGTCTCTTTTATGACTCTCATCTGATAGTGGTAGTGGGGTGGAAGATGTTTAGTCTCCCTTGTGGCTCTAATCTGATAGTGGTAGTGGGGTGGTAGATGTCTAGTCTCCCTTATGGCTCTAATCTGATAGTGGTAGTGGGGTGGTAGAAGTCTAGTCTCCCTTATGCCTCTAATCTGAAAGTGGTAGTGGGGTGGTAGATGTCTAGTCTCCCTTATGGCTATAATCTGATAGTGGTAGAGGGGTGGTAGATGTCCAGACTCCCTTATTGCTCTAATCTGATAGTGGTAGAGGGGTGGTAGACGTCTAGCCTCCCTTATGGCTCTAATCTGATAGTGGGTGGTAGATGTCTATTCTCCCTTATGGCTCTAATCTGATAGTGGTAGTGGGGTGGAAGATTTCTAGTCTCACTTATGGCTCTAATCTGATAGTGGGGTGGTAGATGTTTAGTCTCCTTTATGGCTCTAATCTGATAGTGGTAGATGTCTAGTCTCTTTTATGACTCTCATCTGATAGTGGTAGTGGGGTGGTAGATGTCTAGTCTCCTTTATGGCTCTAATCTGATAGTGGTAGTGGGGTGGTAGATGTCTTGTCTCCCTTGTGGCTCTAATCTGATAGTGGTAGATGTCTAGTCTCCCTTATGGCTCTAATCTGATAGTGGTAGTGGGGTGGTAGATGTCTAGTCTCCATTATGGCTCTAATCTGACAGTGGTAGTGGGGTGGTAGATGTCTAGTCTTCCTTGTGGCTCTAATCTGATAGTGGTAGATGTCTAGTCTCTCTTATGGCTCTAATCTGATAGTGATAGAGGGGTGGTAGATGTCTAGTCTCCCTTATGGCTCTAATCTGATAGTGGTAGTGGGGTGGTAGATGTCTAGTCTCCCTCATGGCTCTAATCTGATAGTGGTAGATCTTTGGTAGATGTCTAGTCTCCCTTATGGCTCTAATCTGATAGTGGTAGAGCGGTGGTAGATGTCTAGTCTCCCTTATGGCTCTAATCTGATAGTGGGGTGGAAGATGTCTACTCTCCCTTATGGCTCTAATCTGATAGTGGTAGAGGGGTGGTAGATGTCTAGACTCCCTTATGGCTCTAATCTGATAGTGGTAGAGGGGTGGTAGATGTCTGGTCTCCCTTATGGCTCTAATCTGATAGTGGTAGTTGGTGGAAGATGTTTAGTCTCCCTTGTGACTCTAATCTGATAGTGATAGTGCGGTGGTATATTTCTAGTTTCCCATATGGCTCTAATCTGATAGTGGGGTGGTAGATGTTTAGTCTCCTTTATGGCTCTAATCTGATAGTGGTAGATGTCTAGTCTCTTTTATGACTCTTATCTGATAGTGGTAGTGGGGTGGAAGATGTTTAGTCTCCCTTGTGGCTCTAATCTGATAGTGGTAGTGGGGTGGTAGATGTCTAGTCTCCCTTATGGCTCTAATCTGATAGTGGTAGTGGGGTGGTAGATGTCTAGTCTCCCTTATGGCTCTAATCTGATAGTGGTAATGGGGTGGTAGATGTCTAGTCTCCCTTTTGGCTCTAGTCTGATAGTGGGGTGGTAGATGTCTAGTCTCCCTTATGGCTCTAATCTGATAGTGGTAGTGGAGTGGTAGAAGTCTTGTCTTCCTTGTGGCTCTAATCTGATAGTGGTAGATGTCTAGTTTCTCTTATGGCTCTAATCTGATAGTGATAGAGGGGTGGTAGATGTCTAGTCTCCCTTATGGCTCTAATCTGATAGTGGTAGTGGGGTGTTAGATGAATAGTCTCCCTTATGGCTCTAATCTGATAGTGGTAGAGCGGTGATAGATGTCTAGTCTCCCTTATGGCTCTAATCTGATAGTGGTAGTGGGGTGGTAGATGTATAGTCTCCCTTATGGCTCTAATCTGATAGTGGTAGAGCGGTGGTAGATGTATAGTCTCCCTTATGGCTCTAATCTGATAGTGGTAGAGCGGTGATAGATGTCTAGTCTCCCTTATGGCTCTAATCTGATAGTGGTAGAGTGGTGATAGATGTCTAGTCTCCCTTATGGCTCTAATCTGATAGTGGTAGTGGGGTGGTAGATGTCTAGTCTCCCTTATGGCTCTAATCTGATAGTGGTAGTTGTCTAGTCTCCCTTATGGCTCTAATCTGATAGTGGGGTGGTAGATGTCTAGTCTCCCTTATGGCTCTAATCTGATAGTGGTAGAGGGGTGGTAGATGTCTAGACTCCCTTATGGCTCTAATATGATAGTGGTAGAGGGGTGGTAGATGTCTAGTCTCCCTTATGGCTCTAATCTGATAGTGGTAGTGGGGTGGTAGATGTCTAGTCTCCCATATGACTCTAATCTGATAGTTGTAGTGGGGTGGTAGATGTCTAGACTCCCTTATGGCTCTAATTTGATAGTGGGTGGTAGAGGTCTAGTCTCCCTTATGGCTCTAATCTGATAGTGGTAGTGGGGTGGAAGATGTTTAGTCTCCCTTGTGACTCTAATCTGATAGTGGGGTGGTAGATGTTTAGTCTCCTTTATGGCTCTAATCTGATAGTGGTAGATGTCTAGTCTCTTTTATGACTCTAATCTGATAGTTGTAGTGGGGTGGTAGATGTCTAGTCTCCCTTATGGCTCTAATCTGATAGTGGTAGTGGGGTGGTAGATGTCTTGTCTCCCTTGTGGCTCTAATCTGATAGTGGTAGATGTCTAGTCTGCCTTATGGCTCTAATCTTCTAGTGGTAGTGGGGTGGTAGATGTCTAGTCTCCCTTATGGCTCTAGTCTGATAGTGGGGTGGTAGATGTCTAGCCTCCCTTATGGCTCTAATCTGATAGTGGTAGAGGGGTGGTAGATGTCTAGTCTCCATTATGGCTCTAATCTTATCGTGGTAGTGGGGTGGTAGATGTCTAGTCTCCCTTATGGCTCTAATCTTATCGTGGTAGTGGGGTGGTAGATGTCTAGTCTCCATTATGGCTCTAATCTTATCGTGGTAGTGGGGTGATAGATGTCTAGTCTCCCTTATGGCTCTAATCTGATAGTGGTAGTGGGGTGGTAGATGTCTAGTCTCCCTTATGGCTCTAATCTGATAGTGGTAGTTGTCTAGTCTCCCTTATGGCTCTAATCTGATAGTGGGGTGGTAGATGTCTAGTCTCCCTTATGGCTCTAATCTGATAGTGGTAGAGGGGTGGTAGATGTCTATACTCCCTTATGGCTCTAATATGATAGTGGTAGAGGGGTGGTAGATGTCTAGTCTCCCTTATGGCTCTAATCTGATAGTGGTAGTGGGGTGGTAGATGTCTAGTCTCCCATATGACTCTAATCTGATAGTTGTAGTGGGGTGGTAGATGTCTAGACTCCCTTATGGCTCTAATTTGATAGTGGGTGGTAGAGGTCTAGTCTCCCTTATGGCTCTAATCTGATAGTGGTAGTGGGGTGGAAGATGTTTAGTCTCCCTTGTGACTCTAATCTGATAGTGGGGTGGTAGATGTTTAGTCTCCTTTATGGCTCTAATCTGATAGTGGTAGATGTCTAGTCTCTTTTATGACTCTAATCTGATAGTTGTAGTGGGGTGGTAGATGTCTAGTCTCCCTTATGGCTCTAATCTGATAGTGGTAGTGGGGTGGTAGATGTCTTGTCTCCCTTGTGGCTCTAATCTGATAGTGGTAGATGTCTAGTCTGCCTTATGGCTCTAATCTTCTAGTGGTAGTGGGGTGGTAGATGTCTAGTCTCCCTTATGGCTCTAGTCTGATAGTGGGGTGGTAGATGTCTAGCCTCCCTTATGGCTCTAATCTGATAGTGGTAGAGGGGTGGTAGATGTCTAGTCTCCATTATGGCTCTAATCTTATCGTGGTAGTGGGGTGGTAGATGTCTAGTCTCCCTTATGGCTCTAATCTTATCGTGGTAGTGGGGTGGTAGATGTCTAGTCTCCATTATGGCTCTAATCTTATCGTGGTAGTGGGGTGGTAGATGTCTAGTCTCCCTTATGGCTCTAATCTTATCGTGGTAGTGGGGTGGTAGATGTCTAGTCTCCCTTATGGCTCTAATCTGATAGTGGTAGTGGGGTGGTAGATGTCTTGTCTCCCTTGTGGCTCTAATCTGATAGTGGTAGATGTCTAGTCTCCCTTATGGCTCTAATCTGATAGTGGTAGTGGGGTGGTAGATGTCTAGTCTTCCTTGTGGCTCTAATCTGCTAGTGGTAGATGTCTAGTCTCTATTATGTCTCTAATCTGATAGTGATAGAGGGGTGGTAGATGTCTAGTCTCCCTTATGGCTCTAATCTGATAGGTGTAGTGGGGTGGTAGATGTCTAGTCTCCCTTATGGCTCTAATCTGATAGTGGTAGAGCGGTGGTAGATGTCTAGTCTCCCTTATGGCTCTAATCTGATAGTGGGGTGGAAGATGTCAACTCTCCCTTATGGCTCTAATCTGATAGTGGTAATGGGGTGGTAGATGTCTAGTCTCCCTTATGGCTCTAATCTGATAGTGGCAGTGGGGTGGTAGATGTCTAGTCTCCCTTATGGCTCTAATCTGATAGTGGTAGTGGGGTGGAAGATGTTTAGTCTCCCTTGTGACTCTAATCTGATAGTGGGGTGGTAGATGTTTAGTCTCCTTTATGGCTCTAATCTGATAGTGGTAGATGTCTAGTCTCTTTTATGACTCTCATCTGATAGTGGTAGTGTGGTGGTAGATGTCTAGTCTCCCTTATGGCTCTAATCTGATAGTGGTAGTGGGGTGGTAGATGTCTAGTCTCCCTTATGGCTCTAATCTGATAGTGGTAGTGGGGTGGTAGATGTCTAGTTTCTCTTATGGCTCTAATCTGATAGTGATAGAGGGGTGGTAGATGTCTAGTCTCCCTTATGGCTCTAATCTGATAGTGGTAGTGGGGTGGTAGATGTCTAGTCTCCCTTATGGCTCTAATCTGATAGTTGTAGAGCGGTGGTAGATGTCTAGTCTCCCTTATGGCTCTAATCTGATAGTGGGGTGGTAGATGTCTAGTCTCCCTTATGGCTCTAATCTGATAGTGGTAGTGGGGTGGTAGATGTCTAGTCTCCCTTATGGCTCTAATATGATAGTGGGGTGGAAGATGTCTACTCTCACCTTATGGCTCTAATCTGATAGTGGTAGTGGGGTGGTAGATGTCTAGTCTCCCTTATGGCTCTAATCTGATAGTGGTAGTGGGGTGGTAGATGTCTAGTCTCCCTTATGGCTCTAATCTGATAGTGGTAGTGGGGTGGTAGATGTCTAGTCTCCCTTATGACTCTAATCTGATAGTGGTAGATTTCTAGACTCCCTTATTGCTCTAATCTGATAGTGGGGTGGTAGATGTCTAGTCTCCCTTATGGCTCTAATCTGATAGTGGTAGAGGGGTGGTAGATGTCTAGACTCCCTTATGGCTCTAATCTGATAGTGGTAGAGGGGTGGTAGATGTCTAGTCTCCCTTATGGCTCTAATCTGATAGTGGTAGTGGGGTGGTAGATGTCTAGTCTCCCATATGACTCTAATCTGATAGTGGTAGTGGGGTGGTAGATGTCTAGTCTCCCTTATGGCTCTAATCTGATAGTGGTAGTGGGGTGGAAGATGTTAGGCTCCCTTGTGACTCTAATCTGATAGTGGGGTGGTAGATGTTTAGTCTCCTTTATGGCTCTAATCTGATAGTGGTAGATGTCTAGTCTCTTTTATGACTCTCATCTGATAGTGGTAGTGGGGTGGTAGATGTCTAGTCTCCCTTATGGCTCTAATCTGATAGTGGTAGTGGGGTGGTAGATGTCTTGTCTCCCTTGTGGCTCTAATCTGATAGTGGTAGATGTCTAGTCTCCCTTATGGCTCTAATCTTATAGTGGTAGTGGGGTTGTAGATGTCTAGTCTCCCTTATGGCTCTAGTCTGATAGTGGGGTGGTAGATGTCTAGTCTCCCTTATGGCTCTAATCTGATAGTGGTAGTGGGGTGGTAGATGTCTAGTTTCTCTTATGGCTCTAATCTGATAGTGATAGAGGGGTGGTAGTTGTCTAGTCTCCCTTATGGCTCTAATCTGATAGTGGTAGTGTGGTGGTAGATGTCTAGTCTCCCTTATGGCTCTAATCTGATAGTGGTAGAGCGGTGATAGATGTCTAGTCTCCCTTTTGGCTCTAATCTGATAGTGGGGTGGTAGATGTCTAGTCTCCCTTATGGCTCTAATCTGATAGTGGTAGTGGGGTGGTAGATGTCTAGTCTCCCTTATGGCTCTAATATGATAGTGGGGTGGAAGATGTCTACTCTCCCTTATGGCTCTAATCTGATAGTGGTAGTGGGGTGGTAGATGTCTAGTCTCCCTTATGGCTCTAATCTAATAGTGGTAGTGGGGTGGTAGATGTCTAGTCTCCCTTATGGCTCTAATCTGATAGTGGTAGTGGGGTGGTAGATGTCTAGTCTCCCTTATGGCTCTAATCTGATAGTGGTAGTGGGGTGGTAGATGTCTAGTCTCCCTTATGACTCTAATCTGATAGTGGTAGATTTCTAGACTCCCTTATGGCTCTAATCTGATAGTGGGGTGGTAGATGTCTAGTCTCCCTTATGGCTCTAATCTGATAGTGGTAGAGGGGTGGTAGATGTCTAGACTCCCTTATAGCTCTAATCTGATAGTGGTAGAGGGGTGGTAGATGTCTAGTCTCCCTTTTGGCTCTAATCTGATAGTGGTAGTGGGGTGGTAGATGTCTAGTCTCCCATATGACTCTAATCTGATAGTGGTAGTGGGGTGGTAGATGTCTAGTCTCCCTTATGGCTCTAATCTGATAGTGGTAGTGGGGTGGAAGATGTTAGGCTCCCTTGTGACTCTAATCTGATAGTGGGGTGGTAGATGTTTAGTCTCCTTTATGGCTCTAATCTGATAGTGGTAGATGTCTAGTCTCTTTTATGACTCTCATCTGATAGTGGTAGTGGGGTGGTAGATGTCTAGTCTCCCTTATGGCTCTAATCTGATAGTGGTAGTGGGGTGGTAGATGTCTTGTCTCCCTTGTGGCTCTAATCTGATAGTGGTAGATGTCTAGTCTCCCTTATGTCTCTAATCTTATAGTGGTAGTGGGGTGGTAGATGTCTAGTCTCCCTTATGGCTCTAGTCTGATAGTGGGGTGGTAGATGTCTTGTCTCCCTTGTGGCTCTAATCTGATAGTGGTAGATGTCTAGTCTCCCTTCTGGCTCTAATCTGGTAGTGGTAGTGGGGTGGTAGATGTCTAGTCTCCCTTATTGCTCTAATCTGATAGTGGTAGTGGGGTGGTAGATGTCTAGTCTCCCTTATGGCTCTAATCTGATAGTGGTAGAGGGGTGGTAGATGTCTAGTCTCCTTTATGGCTCTAATCTGATAGTGGTAGTGGGGTGGTAGATGTCTAGTCTCCCTTATGGCTCTAATATGATAGTGGTAGAGCGGTGATAGATGTCTAGTCTCCCTTATGGCTCTAATCTGATAGTGGGGTGGTAGATGTCTAGTCTCCCTTATGGCTCTAATCTGATAGTGGTAGTGGGGTGGTAGATGTCTAGTCTCCCTTATGGCTCTAATCTGATAGTGGGGTGGAAGATGTCTACTCTCCCTTATGGCTCTAATCTGATAGTGGTAGTGGGGTGGTAGATGTCTAGTCTCCTTTATGGCTCTAATCTGATAGTGGTAGTGGGGTGGTAGATGTCTTGTCTCCCTTGTGGCTCTAATCTGATAGTGGTAGATGTCTAGTCTCCCTTATGGCTCTAATCTGATAGTGGTAGTGGGGTGGTAGATGTCTAGTCTCCCTTATGGCTCTAATCTGGTAGTGGTAGATGTCTATTCTCTAATTATGGCTCTAATCTGATAGTGAGGTGGTAGATGTCTAGTCTCCCTTATGGCTCTAATATGATAGTGGTAGAGCGGTGGTAGATGTCTATTCTCCCTTATGGCTCTAATATGATAGTGGGGTGGAAGATGTCTACTCTCCCTTATGGCTCTAATCTGGTAGTGGTAGATGTCTATTCTCTAATTATGGCTCTAATCTGATAGTGAGGTGGTAGATGTCTAGTCTCCCTTATGGCTCTAATCTGGTAGTGGTAGTGGGGTGGTAGATGTCTAGTCGCCCTTATGTCTCTAATCTGATAGTGGTAGTGGGGTGGTAGATGTCTAGTCTCCCTTATTGCTCTAATCTGATAGTGGTAGTGGGGTGGAAGATGTCTACTCTCCCTTATGGCTCTAATCTGATAGTGGTAGTGGGGTGGTAGATGTCTAGTCTCCCTTATGGCTCTAATCTGATAGTGGTAGTGGGATGGTAGATGTCTAGTCTCCCTTATGGCTCTAATCTGATAGTGGTAGTGGGGTGGTAGATGTCTAGTCTCCCTTATGACTCTAATCTGATAGTGGTAGATGTCTAGTCTCCCTTATGGCTCTAATCTGATAGTGGGGTGGTAGATGTCTAGTCTCCCTTATGGCTCTAATCTGATAGTGGTAGAGGGGTGGTAGATGTCAAGACTCCCTAATGGCTCTAATCTGATAGTGGTAGTGGGGTGGTAGATGTCTAGTCTAATTTATGGCTCTAATCTGATAGTGATAGTGGGGTGGTAGATGTCTAGTCTCCCATATGACCCTAATCTGATAGTGGTAGTGGGGTGGTAGATGTCTAGTCTCCCTTTTGGCTCTAATCTGATAGTGGTAGTGGGGTGGAAGATGTTTAGTCTCCCTTGTGACTCTAATCTGATAGTGTTAGTGGGGTGGTAGATTTCTAGTTTCCATTATGGCTCTAATCTGATAGTGGGGTGGTAGATGTTTAGTCTCCTTCATGGCTCTAATCTGATAGTGGTAGATGTCTAGTCTCTTTTTTGACTCTCATCTGATAGTGGTAGTGGGGTGGTAGATGTCTAATCTCCCTTATGGCTCTATTCTCATAGTGGTAGTGGGGTGGTAGATGTCTAGTCTCCCTTATGGCTCTATTCTCATAGTGGTAGTGGGGTGGTAGATGTCTAGTCTCCCTTATGGCTCTAATCTGATAGTGGGGTGGTAGATGTCTAGTCTCCCTTATGGCTCTAATCTGATAGTGGTAGTGGAGTGGTAGATGTCTAGGCTCCCTTATGGCTCTAATCTGATAGTGGTAGTGGAGTGGTAGATGTTTTGTCTCCCTTGTGGCTCTAATCTGATAGTGGTAGATGTCTAGTCTCCCTTATGGCTCTAATCTGATAGTGGTAGTGGGGTGGTAGATGTCTAGTATCCGTTATGGCTCTAATCTGATAGTGGTAGTGGGGTAGTAGATGTCTAGGCTCCCTTATGGTTCTAATCTTATAGTGGTAGAGCGGTGGTAGATGTCTAGTCTCCCTTATGGCTCTAATCTGATAGTGGTAGTGGGGTGGTAGATGTCTAGTCTCCCTTATGACTCTAATCTGATAGTGGTAGATGTCTAGTCTCCCTTATGGCTCTAATCTGATAGTGGGGTGGTAGATGTCAAGTCTCCCTTATGGCTCTAATCTGATAGTGGTAGTGGAGTAGTAGATGTTTTGTCTTCCTTGTGGCTCTAATCTGATAGTGGTAGATGTCTAGTTTCTCTTATGGCTCTAATCTGATAGTGGTAGAGCGGTGGTAGATGTCTAGTCTCCCTTATGGCTCTAATCTGATAGTGGGGTGGAAGATGTCTACTCTCCCTTATGGCTCTATTCTGATAGTGGTAGTGGGGTGGTAGATGTCTAGTCTCCCTTATGGCTCTAATCTGATAGTGGTAGTGGGGTGGTAGATGTCTAGTCTCCCTTATGGCTCTAATCTGTTAGTGGTAGTGGGGTGGTAGATGTCAAGACTCCCTTATGACTCTAATCTGATAGTGGTAGATATCTAGTCTCCCTTATGGCTCTAATCTGATAGTGGGGTGGTAGATGTCTAGTCTCCCTTATGGCTCTAATCTGATAGTGGTAGAGGGGTGGTAGATGTCAAGACTCCCTTATGGCTCTAATCTGATAGTGGTAGTGGGGTGGTAGATGTCTAGTCTCCCATATGACGCTAATCTGATAGTGGTAGTGGGGTGGTAGATGTCTAGTCTCCCATATGGCTCTAATCTGATAGTGGGTGGTAGATGTCTAGTCTCCCTTATGGCTCTAATCTGATAGTGGTAGTGGGGTGGTAGATGTCTTGTCTCCCTTGTGGCTCTAATCTGATAGTGGTAGATGTCTAGTCTCCCTTATGGCTCTAATCTGATAGTGGTAGTGGGGTGGTAGATGTCTAGTCTTCCTTGTGGCTCTAATCTGCTAGTGGTAGATGTCTAGTCTCTATTATGTCTCTAATCTGATAGTGATAGAGGGGTGGTAGATGTCTAGTCTCCCTTATGGCTCTAATCTGATAGGTGTAGTGGGGTGGTAGATGTCTAGTCTCCCTTATGGCTCTAATCTGATAGTGGTAGAGCGGTGGTAGATGTCTAGTCTCCCTTATGGCTCTAATCTGATAGTGGGGTGGAAGATGTCAACTCTCCCTTATGGCTCTAATCTGATAGTGGTAATGGGGTGGTAGATGTCTAGTCTCCCTTATGGCTCTAATCTGATAGTGGCAGTGGGGTGGTAGATGTCTAGTCTCCCTTATGGCTCTAATCTGATAGTGGTAGTGGGGTGGAAGATGTTTAGTCTCCCTTGTGACTCTAATCTGATAGTGGGGTGGTAGATGTTTAGTCTCCTTTATGGCTCTAATCTGATAGTGGTAGATGTCTAGTCTCTTTTATGACTCTCATCTGATAGTGGTAGTGTGGTGGTAGATGTCTAGTCTCCCTTATGGCTCTAATCTGATAGTGGTAGTGGGGTGGTAGATGTCTAGTCTCCCTTATGGCTCTAATCTGATAGTGGTAGTGGGGTGGTAGATGTCTAGTTTCTCTTATGGCTCTAATCTGATAGTGATAGAGGGGTGGTAGATGTCTAGTCTCCCTTATGGCTCTAATCTGATAGTGGTAGTGGGGTGGTAGATGTCTAGTCTCCCTTATGGCTCTAATCTGATAGTTGTAGAGCGGTGGTAGATGTCTAGTCTCCCTTATGGCTCTAATCTGATAGTGGGGTGGTAGATGTCTAGTCTCCCTTATGGCTCTAATCTGATAGTGGTAGTGGGGTGGTAGATGTCTAGTCTCCCTTATGGCTCTAATATGATAGTGGGGTGGAAGATGTCTACTCTCACCTTATGGCTCTAATCTGATAGTGGTAGTGGGGTGGTAGATGTCTAGTCTCCCTTATGGCTCTAATCTGATAGTGGTAGTGGGGTGGTAGATGTCTAGTCTCCCTTATGGCTCTAATCTGATAGTGGTAGTGGGGTGGTAGATGTCTAGTCTCCCTTATGACTCTAATCTGATAGTGGTAGATTTCTAGACTCCCTTATTGCTCTAATCTGATAGTGGGGTGGTAGATGTCTAGTCTCCCTTATGGCTCTAATCTGATAGTGGTAGAGGGGTGGTAGATGTCTAGACTCCCTTATGGCTCTAATCTGATAGTGGTAGAGGGGTGGTAGATGTCTAGTCTCCCTTATGGCTCTAATCTGATAGTGGTAGTGGGGTGGTAGATGTCTAGTCTCCCATATGACTCTAATCTGATAGTGGTAGTGGGGTGGTAGATGTCTAGTCTCCCTTATGGCTCTAATCTGATAGTGGTAGTGGGGTGGAAGATGTTAGGCTCCCTTGTGACTCTAATCTGATAGTGGGGTGGTAGATGTTTAGTCTCCTTTATGGCTCTAATCTGATAGTGGTAGATGTCTAGTCTCTTTTATGACTCTCATCTGATAGTGGTAGTGGGGTGGTAGATGTCTAGTCTCCCTTATGGCTCTAATCTGATAGTGGTAGTGGGGTGGTAGATGTCTTGTCTCCCTTGTGGCTCTAATCTGATAGTGGTAGATGTCTAGTCTCCCTTATGGCTCTAATCTTATAGTGGTAGTGGGGTTGTAGATGTCTAGTCTCCCTTATGGCTCTAGTCTGATAGTGGGGTGGTAGATGTCTAGTCTCCCTTATGGCTCTAATCTGATAGTGGTAGTGGGGTGGTAGATGTCTAGTTTCTCTTATGGCTCTAATCTGATAGTGATAGAGGGGTGGTAGTTGTCTAGTCTCCCTTATGGCTCTAATCTGATAGTGGTAGTGTGGTGGTAGATGTCTAGTCTCCCTTATGGCTCTAATCTGATAGTGGTAGAGCGGTGATAGATGTCTAGTCTCCCTTTTGGCTCTAATCTGATAGTGGGGTGGTAGATGTCTAGTCTCCCTTATGGCTCTAATCTGATAGTGGTAGTGGGGTGGTAGATGTCTAGTCTCCCTTATGGCTCTAATATGATAGTGGGGTGGAAGATGTCTACTCTCCCTTATGGCTCTAATCTGATAGTGGTAGTGGGGTGGTAGATGTCTAGTCTCCCTTATGGCTCTAATCTAATAGTGGTAGTGGGGTGGTAGATGTCTAGTCTCCCTTATGGCTCTAATCTGATAGTGGTAGTGGGGTGGTAGATGTCTAGTCTCCCTTATGGCTCTAATCTGATAGTGGTAGTGGGGTGGTAGATGTCTAGTCTCCCTTATGACTCTAATCTGATAGTGGTAGATTTCTAGACTCCCTTATGGCTCTAATCTGATAGTGGGGTGGTAGATGTCTAGTCTCCCTTATGGCTCTAATCTGATAGTGGTAGAGGGGTGGTAGATGTCTAGACTCCCTTATAGCTCTAATCTGATAGTGGTAGAGGGGTGGTAGATGTCTAGTCTCCCTTTTGGCTCTAATCTGATAGTGGTAGTGGGGTGGTAGATGTCTAGTCTCCCATATGACTCTAATCTGATAGTGGTAGTGGGGTGGTAGATGTCTAGTCTCCCTTATGGCTCTAATCTGATAGTGGTAGTGGGGTGGAAGATGTTAGGCTCCCTTGTGACTCTAATCTGATAGTGGGGTGGTAGATGTTTAGTCTCCTTTATGGCTCTAATCTGATAGTGGTAGATGTCTAGTCTCTTTTATGACTCTCATCTGATAGTGGTAGTGGGGTGGTAGATGTCTAGTCTCCCTTATGGCTCTAATCTGATAGTGGTAGTGGGGTGGTAGATGTCTTGTCTCCCTTGTGGCTCTAATCTGATAGTGGTAGATGTCTAGTCTCCCTTATGGCTCTAATCTTATAGTGGTAGTGGGGTGGTAGATGTCTAGTCTCCCTTATGGCTCTAGTCTGATAGTGGGGTGGTAGATGTCTTGTCTCCCTTGTGGCTCTAATCTGATAGTGGTAGATGTCTAGTCTCCCTTCTGGCTCTAATCTGGTAGTGGTAGTGGGGTGGTAGATGTCTAGTCTCCCTTATTGCTCTAATCTGATAGTGGTAGTGGGGTGGTAGATGTCTAGTCTCCCTTATGGCTCTAATCTGATAGTGGTAGAGGGGTGGTAGATGTCTAGTCTCCTTTATGGCTCTAATCTGATAGTGGTAGTGGGGTGGTAGATGTCTAGTCTCCCTTATGGCTCTAATATGATAGTGGTAGAGCGGTGATAGATGTCTAGTCTCCCTTATGGCTCTAATCTGATAGTGGGGTGGTAGATGTCTAGTCTCCCTTATGGCTCTAATCTGATAGTGGTAGTGGGGTGGTAGATGTCTTGTCTCCCTTGTGGCTCTAATCTGATAGTGGTAGATGTCTAGTCTCCCTTATGGCTCTAATCTGATAGTGGTAGTGGGGTGGTAGATGTCTAGTCTTCCTTGTGGCTCTAATCTGCTAGTGGTAGATGTCTAGTCTCTATTATGTCTCTAATCTGATAGTGATAGAGGGGTGGTAGATGTCTAGTCTCCCTTATGGCTCTAATCTGATAGGTGTAGTGGGGTGGTAGATGTCTAGTCTCCCTTATGGCTCTAATCTGATAGTGGTAGAGCGGTGGTAGATGTCTAGTCTCCCTTATGGCTCTAATCTGATAGTGGGGTGGAAGATGTCAACTCTCCCTTATGGCTCTAATCTGATAGTGGTAATGGGGTGGTAGATGTCTAGTCTCCCTTATGGCTCTAATCTGATAGTGGCAGTGGGGTGGTAGATGTCTAGTCTCCCTTATGGCTCTAATCTGATAGTGGTAGTGGGGTGGAAGATGTTTAGTCTCCCTTGTGACTCTAATCTGATAGTGGGGTGGTAGATGTTTAGTCTCCTTTATGGCTCTAATCTGATAGTGGTAGATGTCTAGTCTCTTTTATGACTCTCATCTGATAGTGGTAGTGTGGTGGTAGATGTCTAGTCTCCCTTATGGCTCTAATCTGATAGTGGTAGTGGGGTGGTAGATGTCTAGTCTCCCTTATGGCTCTAATCTGATAGTGGTAGTGGGGTGGTAGATGTCTAGTTTCTCTTATGGCTCTAATCTGATAGTGATAGAGGGGTGGTAGATGTCTAGTCTCCCTTATGGCTCTAATCTGATAGTGGTAGTGGGGTGGTAGATGTCTAGTCTCCCTTATGGCTCTAATCTGATAGTTGTAGAGCGGTGGTAGATGTCTAGTCTCCCTTATGGCTCTAATCTGATAGTGGGGTGGTAGATGTCTAGTCTCCCTTATGGCTCTAATCTGATAGTGGTAGTGGGGTGGTAGATGTCTAGTCTCCCTTATGGCTCTAATATGATAGTGGGGTGGAAGATGTCTACTCTCACCTTATGGCTCTAATCTGATAGTGGTAGTGGGGTGGTAGATGTCTAGTCTCCCTTATGGCTCTAATCTGATAGTGGTAGTGGGGTGGTAGATGTCTAGTCTCCCTTATGGCTCTAATCTGATAGTGGTAGTGGGGTGGTAGATGTCTAGTCTCCCTTATGACTCTAATCTGATAGTGGTAGATTTCTAGACTCCCTTATTGCTCTAATCTGATAGTGGGGTGGTAGATGTCTAGTCTCCCTTATGGCTCTAATCTGATAGTGGTAGAGGGGTGGTAGATGTCTAGACTCCCTTATGGCTCTAATCTGATAGTGGTAGAGGGGTGGTAGATGTCTAGTCTCCCTTATGGCTCTAATCTGATAGTGGTAGTGGGGTGGTAGATGTCTAGTCTCCCATATGACTCTAATCTGATAGTGGTAGTGGGGTGGTAGATGTCTAGTCTCCCTTATGGCTCTAATCTGATAGTGGTAGTGGGGTGGAAGATGTTAGGCTCCCTTGTGACTCTAATCTGATAGTGGGGTGGTAGATGTTTAGTCTCCTTTATGGCTCTAATCTGATAGTGGTAGATGTCTAGTCTCTTTTATGACTCTCATCTGATAGTGGTAGTGGGGTGGTAGATGTCTAGTCTCCCTTATGGCTCTAATCTGATAGTGGTAGTGGGGTGGTAGATGTCTTGTCTCCCTTGTGGCTCTAATCTGATAGTGGTAGATGTCTAGTCTCCCTTATGGCTCTAATCTTATAGTGGTAGTGGGGTTGTAGATGTCTAGTCTCCCTTATGGCTCTAGTCTGATAGTGGGGTGGTAGATGTCTAGTCTCCCTTATGGCTCTAATCTGATAGTGGTAGTGGGGTGGTAGATGTCTAGTTTCTCTTATGGCTCTAATCTGATAGTGATAGAGGGGTGGTAGTTGTCTAGTCTCCCTTATGGCTCTAATCTGATAGTGGTAGTGTGGTGGTAGATGTCTAGTCTCCCTTATGGCTCTAATCTGATAGTGGTAGAGCGGTGATAGATGTCTAGTCTCCCTTTTGGCTCTAATCTGATAGTGGGGTGGTAGATGTCTAGTCTCCCTTATGGCTCTAATCTGATAGTGGTAGTGGGGTGGTAGATGTCTAGTCTCCCTTATGGCTCTAATATGATAGTGGGGTGGAAGATGTCTACTCTCCCTTATGGCTCTAATCTGATAGTGGTAGTGGGGTGGTAGATGTCTAGTCTCCCTTATGGCTCTAATCTAATAGTGGTAGTGGGGTGGTAGATGTCTAGTCTCCCTTATGGCTCTAATCTGATAGTGGTAGTGGGGTGGTAGATGTCTAGTCTCCCTTATGGCTCTAATCTGATAGTGGTAGTGGGGTGGTAGATGTCTAGTCTCCCTTATGACTCTAATCTGATAGTGGTAGATTTCTAGACTCCCTTATGGCTCTAATCTGATAGTGGGGTGGTAGATGTCTAGTCTCCCTTATGGCTCTAATCTGATAGTGGTAGAGGGGTGGTAGATGTCTAGACTCCCTTATAGCTCTAATCTGATAGTGGTAGAGGGGTGGTAGATGTCTAGTCTCCCTTTTGGCTCTAATCTGATAGTGGTAGTGGGGTGGTAGATGTCTAGTCTCCCATATGACTCTAATCTGATAGTGGTAGTGGGGTGGTAGATGTCTAGTCTCCCTTATGGCTCTAATCTGATAGTGGTAGTGGGGTGGAAGATGTTAGGCTCCCTTGTGACTCTAATCTGATAGTGGGGTGGTAGATGTTTAGTCTCCTTTATGGCTCTAATCTGATAGTGGTAGATGTCTAGTCTCTTTTATGACTCTCATCTGATAGTGGTAGTGGGGTGGTAGATGTCTAGTCTCCCTTATGGCTCTAATCTGATAGTGGTAGTGGGGTGGTAGATGTCTTGTCTCCCTTGTGGCTCTAATCTGATAGTGGTAGATGTCTAGTCTCCCTTATGGCTCTAATCTTATAGTGGTAGTGGGGTGGTAGATGTCTAGTCTCCCTTATGGCTCTAGTCTGATAGTGGGGTGGTAGATGTCTTGTCTCCCTTGTGGCTCTAATCTGATAGTGGTAGATGTCTAGTCTCCCTTCTGGCTCTAATCTGGTAGTGGTAGTGGGGTGGTAGATGTCTAGTCTCCCTTATTGCTCTAATCTGATAGTGGTAGTGGGGTGGTAGATGTCTAGTCTCCCTTATGGCTCTAATCTGATAGTGGTAGAGGGGTGGTAGATGTCTAGTCTCCTTTATGGCTCTAATCTGATAGTGGTAGTGGGGTGGTAGATGTCTAGTCTCCCTTATGGCTCTAATATGATAGTGGTAGAGCGGTGATAGATGTCTAGTCTCCCTTATGGCTCTAATCTGATAGTGGGGTGGTAGATGTCTAGTCTCCCTTATGGCTCTAATCTGATAGTGGTAGTGGGGCGGTAGATGTCTAGTCTCCCTTATGGCTCTAATCTGATAGTGGGGTGGAAGATGTCTACTCTCCCTTATGGCTCTAATCTGATAGTGGTAGTGGGGTGGTAGATGTCTAGTCTCCTTTATGGCTCTAATCTGATAGTGGTAGTGGGGTGGTAGATGTCTTGTCTCCCTTGTGGCTCTAATCTGATAGTGGTAGATGTCTAGTCTCCCTTATGGCTCTAATCTGATAGTGGTAGTGGGGTGGTAGATGTCTAGTCTCCCTTATGGCTCTAATCTGGTAGTGGTAGATGTCTATTCTCTAATTATGGCTCTAATCTGATAGTGAGGTGGTAGATGTCTAGTCTCCCTTATGGCTCTAATATGATAGTGGTAGAGCGGTGGTAGATGTCTATTCTCCCTTATGGCTCTAATATGATAGTGGGGTGGAAGATGTCTACTCTCCCTTATGGCTCTAATCTGGTAGTGGTAGATGTCTATTCTCTAATTATGGCTCTAATCTGATAGTGAGGTGGTAGATGTCTAGTCTCCCTTATGGCTCTAATCTGGTAGTGGTAGTGGGGTGGTAGATGTCTAGTCTCCCTTATGTCTCTAATCTGATAGTGGTAGTGCGGTGGTAGATGTCTAGTCTCCCTTATTGCTCTAATCTGATAGTGGTAGTGGGGTGGAAGATGTCTACTCTCCCTTATGGCTCTAATCTGATAGTGGTAGTGGGGTGGTAGATGTCTAGTCTCCCTTATGGCTCTAATCTGATAGTGGTAGTGGGATGGTAGATGTCTAGTCTCCCTTATGGCTCTAATCTGATAGTGGTAGTGGGGTGGTAGATGTCTAGTCTCCCTTATGACTCTAATCTGATAGTGGTAGATGTCTAGTCTCCCTTATGGCTCTAATCTGATAGTGGGGTGGTAGATGTCTAGTCTCCCTTATGGCTCTAATCTGATAGTGGTAGAGGGGTGGTAGATGTCAAGACTCCCTAATGGCTCTAATCTGATAGTGGTAGTGGGGTGGTAGATGTCTAGTCTAATTTATGGCTCTAATCTGATAGTGATAGTGGGGTGGTAGATGTCTAGTCTCCCATATGACCCTAATCTGATAGTGGTAGTGGGGTGGTAGATGTCTAGTCTCCCTTTTGGCTCTAATCTGATAGTGGTAGTGGGGTGGAAGATGTTTAGTCTCCCTTGTGACTCTAATCTGATAGTGTTAGTGGGGTGGTAGATTTCTAGTTTCCATTATGGCTCTAATCTGATAGTGGGGTGGTAGATGTTTAGTCTCCTTCATGGCTCTAATCTGATAGTGGTAGATGTCTAGTCTCTTTTTTGACTCTCATCTGATAGTGGTAGTGGGGTGGTAGATGTCTAGTCTCCCTTATGGCTCTATTCTCATAGTGGTAGTGGGGTGGTAGATGTCGAGTCTCCCTTATGGCTCTATTCTCATAGTGGTAGTGGGGTGGTAGATGTCTAGTCTCCCTTATGGCTCTAATCTGATAGTGGGGTGGTAGATGTCTAGTCTCCCTTATGGCTCTAATCTGATAGTGGTAGTGGAGTGGTAGATGTCTAGGCTCCCTTATGGCTCTAATCTGATAGTGGTAGTGGAGTGGTAGATGTTTTGTCTCCCTTGTGGCTCTAATCTGATAGTGGTAGATGTCTAGTCTCCCTTATGGCTCTAATCTGATAGTGGTAGTGGGGTGGTAGATGTCTAGTATCCGTTATGGCTCTAATCTGATAGTGGTAGTGGGGTAGTAGATGTCTAGGCTCCCTTATGGTTCTAATCTTATAGTGGTAGAGCGGTGGTAGATGTCTAGTCTCCCTTATGGCTCTAATCTGATAGTGGTAGTGGGGTGGTAGATGTCTAGTCTCCCTTATGACTCTAATCTGATAGTGGTAGATGTCTAGTCTCCCTTATGGCTCTAATCTGATAGTGGGGTGGTAGATGTCAAGTCTCCCTTATGGCTCTAATCTGATAGTGGTAGTGGAGTGGTAGATGTTTTGTCTTCCTTGTGGCTCTAATCTGATAGTGGTAGATGTCTAGTTTCTCTTATGGCTCTAATCTGATAGTGGTAGAGCGGTGGTAGATGTCTAGTCTCCCTTATGGCTCTAATCTGATAGTGGGGTGGAAGATGTCTACTCTCCCTTATGGCTCTATTCTGATAGTGGTAGTGGGGTGGTAGATGTCTAGTCTCCCTTATGGCTCTAATCTGATAGTGGTAGTGGGGTGGTAGATGTCTAGTCTCCAATATGGCTCTAATCTGTTAGTGGTAGTGGGGTGGTAGATGTCAAGACTCCCTTATGACTCTAATCTGATAGTGGTAGATATCTAGTCTCCCTTATGGCTCTAATCTGATAGTGGGGTGGTAGATGTCTAGTCTCCCTTATGGCTCTAATCTGATAGTGGTAGAGGGGTGGTAGATGTCAAGACTCCCTTATGGCTCTAATCTGATAGTGGTAGTGGGGTGGTAGATGTCTAGTCTCCCATATGACGCTAATCTGATAGTGGTAGTGGGGTGGTAGATGTCTAGTCTCCCATATGGCTCTAATCTGATAGTGGGTGGTAGATGTCTAGTCTCCCTTATGGCTCTAATCTGATAGTGGGGTGGAAGATGTTTAGTCTCCCTTGTGACTCTAATCTGATAGTGGTAGTGGGGTGGTAGATTTCTAGTTTCCCTTATGGCTCTAATCTGATAGTGGGGTGGTAGATGTCTAGTCTCTTTTATGACTCTCATCTGATAGTGGTAGGGGGGTGGTAGATGTCTAGTCTCCCTTATGGCTCTATTCTCATAGTGGTAGTGGGGTGGTAGATGTCTAGTCTCCCTTATGGCTCTAATCTGATAGTGGGGTGGTAGATGTCTAGTCTCCCTTATGGCTCTAATCTGATAGTGGTAGTGGAGTGGTAGATGTTTTGGCTTCCTTGTGGCTCTAATCTGATAGTGGTAGATGTCTAGTTTCTTTTATAGCTCTAATCTGATAGTGATAGAGGGGTGGTAGATGTCTAGTCTCCCTTATGGCTCTAATCTGAAAGTGGTAGTGGGGTGGTAGATGCCTAGTCTCCCTTATGGCTCTAATCTGATAGTGGTAGAGCGGTGGTAGATGTCTAGTCTCCTTTATGGCTCTAATCTGATAGTGGTAGTGGGGTGGTAGATGTCTTGTCTCCCTTGTGGCTCTAATCTGATAGTGGTAGATGTCTAGTCTCCCTTATGGCTCTAATCTGATAGTGGTAGTGGGGTGGTAGATGTCTAGACTCCATTATGGCTCTAATCTGATAGTGGTAGTGGGGTGGTAGATGTCTAGTCTTCCTTGTGGCTCTAATCTGATAGTGGTAGATGTCTAGTCTCTCTTATGGCTCTAATCTGATAGTCATAGAGGGGTGGTAGATGTCTAGACTCCCTTATGGCTCTAATCTGATAGTGGTTGTGGGGTGGTAGATGTCTAGTCTCCTTATTGCTCTAATCTGATAGTGGTAGAGCGGTGGTAGATGTCTAGGCTCCCTTATGGCTCTAATCTGATAGTGGGGTGGAAGATGTCTAGTCTCCCTTATGGCTCTAATCTGATAGTGGTAGTGGGGTGGTAGATGTCTAGTCTCCCTTATGGCTCTAATCTGATAGTGGTAGTGGGGTGGAAGAGGTCTAGTCTCCCTTATGACTCTAATCTGATAGTGGTAGATGTCTAGTCTCCCTTATGGCTCTAATCTGATAGTGGGGTGGTAGATGTCTAGTCTCCCTTATGGCTCTAATCTGATAGTGGTAGTGGGGTGGTAGATGTCTAGTCTCCCTTATGGCTCTAATCTGATAGTGGGGTGGAAGATGTCTACTCTCCCTTATGGCTCTAATCTGATAGTGGTAGTGGGGTGGTAGATGTCTAGTCTCCCTTATGGCTCTAATCTGATAGTGGTAGTGGGGTGGAAGAGGTCTAGTCTCCCTTATGACTCTAATCTGATAGTGGTAGATGTCTAGTCTCCCTTATGGCTCTAATCTGATAGTGGGGTGGTAGATGTCTAGTCTCCCTTATGGCTCTAATCTGATAGTGGTAGTGGGGTGGTAGATGTCTAGTCTCCCTTATGGCTCTAATCTGATAGTGGTAGTGGGGTGGAAGAGGTCTAGTCTCCCTTATGGCTCTAATCTGTTAGTGGGGTGGTAGATTTCTAGTTTCCATTATGGCTCTAATCTGATAGTGGGGTGGTAGATGTTTAGTCTCCTTTATGGCTCTAATCTGATAGTGGTAGATGTCTAGTCTCTTTTTTGACTCTCATCTGATAGTGGTAGTGGGGTGGTAGATGTCTAGTCTCCCTTATGGCTCTATTCTCATAGTGGTAGTGGGGTGGTAGATGTCTAGTCTCCCTTATGGCTCTATTCTCATAGTGGTAGTGGGGTGGTAGATGTCTAGTCTCCCTTATGGCTCTAATCTGATAGTGGTAGTGGGGTGGAAGAGGTCTAGTCTCCCTTATGGCTCTAATATGATAGTCGGGTGGAAGATGTCTACTCTCACCTTATGGCTCTAATCTGATAGTGGTAGTGGGGTGGTAGATGTCTAGTCTCCCTTATGGCTCTAATCTGATAGTGGTAGTGGGGTGGTAGATGTCTAGTCTCCCTTATGGCTCTAATCTGATAGTGGTAGTGGGGTGGTAGATGTCTAGTCTCCCTTATGACTCTAATCTGATAGTGGTAGATTTCTAGACTCCCTTATGGCTCTAATCTGATAGTGGGGTGGTAGATGTCTAGTCTCCCTTATGGCTCTAATCTGATAGTGGTAGAGGGGTGGTAGATGTCTAGACTCCCTTATGGCTCTAATCTGATAGTGGTAGAGGGGTGGTAGATGTCTAGTCTCCCTTATGGCTCTAATCTGATAGTGGTAGTGGGGTGGTAGATGTCTAGTCTCCCATATGACTCTAATCTGATAGTGGTAGTGGGGTGGTAGATGTCTAGTCTCCCTTATGGCTCTAATCTGATAGTGGTAGTGGGGTGGAAGATGTTAGGCTCCCTTGTGACTCTAATCTGATAGTGGGGTGGTAGATGTTTAGTCTCCTTTATGGCTCTAATCTGATAGTGGTAGATGTCTAGTCTCTTTTATGACTCTCATCTGATAGTGGTAGTGGGGTGGTAGATGTCTAGTCTCCCTTATGGCTCTAATCTGATAGTGGTAGTGGGGTGGTAGATGTCTTGTCTCCCTTGTGGCTCTAATCTGATAGTGGTAGATGTCTAGTCTCCCTTATGGCTCTAATCTTATAGTGGTAGTGGGGTTGTAGATGTCTAGTCTCCCTTATGGCTCTAGTCTGATAGTGGGGTGGTAGATGTCTAGTCTCCCTTATGGCTCTAATCTGATAGTGGTAGTGGGGTGGTAGATGTCTAGTTTCTCTTATGGCTCTAATCTGATAGTGATAGAGGGGTGGTAGTTGTCTAGTCTCCCTTATGGCTCTAATCTGATAGTGGTAGTGTGGTGGTAGATGTCTAGTCTCCCTTATGGCTCTAATCTGATAGTGGTAGAGCGGTGATAGATGTCTAGTCTCCCTTATGGCTCTAATCTGATAGTGGGGTGGTAGATGTCTAGTCTCCCTTATGGCTCTAATCTGATAGTGGTAGTGGGGTGGTAGATGTCTAGTCTCCCTTATGGCTCTAATATGATAGTGGGGTGGAAGATGTCTACTCTCCCTTATGGCTCTAATCTGATAGTGGTAGTGGGGTGGTAGATGTCTAGTCTCCCTTATGGCTCTAATCTAATAGTGGTAGTGGGGTGGTAGATGTCTAGTCTCCCTTATGGCTCTAATCTGATAGTGGTAGTGGGGTGGTAGATGTCTAGTCTCCCTTATGGCTCTAATCTGATAGTGGTAGTGGGGTGGTAGATGTCTAGTCTCCCTTATGACTCTAATCTGATAGTGGTAGATTTCTAGACTCCCTTATGGCTCTAATCTGATAGTGGGGTGGTAGATGTCTAGTCTCCCTTATGGCTCTAATCTGATAGTGGTAGAGGGGTGGTAGATGTCTAGACTCCCTTATAGCTCTAATCTGATAGTGGTAGAGGGGTGGTAGATGTCTAGTCTCCCTTTTGGCTCTAATCTGATAGTGGTAGTGGGGTGGTAGATGTCTAGTCTCCCATATGACTCTAATCTGATAGTGGTAGTGGGGTGGTAGATGTCTAGTCTCCCTTATGGCTCTAATCTGATAGTGGTAGTGGGGTGGAAGATGTTAGGCTCCCTTGTGACTCTAATCTGATAGTGGGGTGGTAGATGTTTAGTCTCCTTTATGGCTCTAATCTGATAGTGGTAGATGTCTAGTCTCTTTTATGACTCTCATCTGATAGTGGTAGTGGGGTGGTAGATGTCTAGTCTCCCTTATGGCTCTAATCTGATAGTGGTAGTGGGGTGGTAGATGTCTTGTCTCCCTTGTGGCTCTAATCTGATAGTGGTAGATGTCTAGTCTCCCTTATGGCTCTAATCTTATAGTGGTAGTGGGGTGGTAGATGTCTAGTCTCCCTTATGGCTCTAGTCTGATAGTGGGGTGGTAGATGTCTTGTCTCCCTTGTGGCTCTAATCTGATAGTGGTAGATGTCTAGTCTCCCTTCTGGCTCTAATCTGGTAGTGGTAGTGGGGTGGTAGATGTCTAGTCTCCCTTATTGCTCTAATCTGATAGTGGTAGTGGGGTGGTAGATGTCTAGTCTCCCTTATGGCTCTAATCTGATAGTGGTAGAGGGGTGGTAGATGTCTAGTCTCCTTTATGGCTCTAATCTGATAGTGGTAGTGGGGTGGTAGATGTCTAGTCTCCCTTATGGCTCTAATATGATAGTGGTAGAGCGGTGATAGATGTCTAGTCTCCCTTATGGCTCTAATCTGATAGTGGGGTGGTAGATGTCTAGTCTCCCTTATGGCTCTAATCTGATAGTGGTAGTGGGGTGGTAGATGTCTAGTCTCCCTTATGGCTCTAATCTGATAGTGGGGTGGAAGATGTCTACTCTCCCTTATGGCTCTAATCTGATAGTGGTAGTGGGGTGGTAGATGTCTAGTCTCCTTTATGGCTCTAATCTGATAGTGGTAGTGGGGTGGTAGATGTCTTGTCTCCCTTGTGGCTCTAATCTGATAGTGGTAGATGTCTAGTCTCCCTTATGGCTCTAATCTGATAGTGGTAGTGGGGTGGTAGATGTCTAGTCTCCCTTATGGCTCTAATCTGGTAGTGGTAGATGTCTATTCTCTAATTATGGCTCTAATCTGATAGTGAGGTGGTAGATGTCTAGTCTCCCTTATGGCTCTAATATGATAGTGGCAGAGCGGTGGTAGATGTCTATTCTCCCTTATGGCTCTAATATGATAGTGGGGTGGAAGATGTCTACTCTCCCTTATGGCTCTAATCTGGTAGTGGTAGATGTCTATTCTCTAATTATGGCTCTAATCTGATAGTGAGGTGGTAGATGTCTAGTCTCCCTTATGGCTCTAATCTGGTAGTGGTAGTGGGGTGGTAGATGTCTAGTCTCCCTTATGTCTCTAATCTGATAGTGGTAGTGGGGTGGTAGATGTCTAGTCTCCCTTATTGCTCTAATCTGATAGTGGTAGTGGGGTGGAAGATGTCTACTCTCCCTTATGGCTCTAATCTGATAGTGGTAGTGGGGTGGTAGATGTCTAGTCTCCCTTATGGCTCTAATCTGATAGTGGTAGTGGGATGGTAGATGTCTAGTCTCCCTTATGGCTCTAATCTGATAGTGGTAGTGGGGTGGTAGATGTCTAGTCTCCCTTATGACTCTAATCTGATAGTGGTAGATGTCTAGTCTCCCTTATGGCTCTAATCTGATAGTGGGGTGGTAGATGTCTAGTCTCCCTTATGGCTCTAATCTGATAGTGGTAGAGGGGTGGTAGATGTCAAGACTCCCTTATGGCTCTAATCTGATAGTGGTAGTGGGGTGGTAGATGTCTAGTCTAATTTATGGCTCTAATCTGATAGTGATAGTGGGGTGGTAGATGTCTAGTCTCCCATATGACCCTAATCTGATAGTGGTAGTGGGGTGGTAGATGTCTAGTCTCCCTTTTGGCTCTAATCTGATAGTGGTAGTGGGGTGGAAGATGTTTAGTCTCCCTTGTGACTCTAATCTGATAGTGTTAGTGGGGTGGTAGATTTCTAGTTTCCATTATGGCTCCAATCTGATAGTGGGGTGGTAGATGTTTAGTCTCCTTCATGGCTCTAATCTGATAGTGGTAGATGTCTAGTCTCTTTTTTGACTCTCATCTGATAGTGGTAGTGGGGTGGTAGATGTCTAGTCTCCCTTATGGCTCTATTCTCATAGTGGTAGTGGGGTGGTAGATGTCTAGTCTCCCTTATGGCTCTATTCTCATAGTGGTAGTGGGGTGGTAGATGTCTAGTCTCCCTTATGGCTCTAATCTGATAGTGGGGTGGTAGATGTCTAGTCTCCCTTATGGCTCTAATCTGGTAGTGGTAGTGGAGTGGTAGATGTCTAGGCTCCCTTATGGCTCTAATCTGATAGTGGTAGTGGAGTGGTAGATGTTTTGTCTCCCTTGTGGCTCTAATCTGATAGTGGTAGATGTCTAGTCTCCCTTATGGCTCTAATCTGATAGTGGTAGTGGGGTGGTAGATGTCTAGTATCCGTTATGGCTCTAATCTGATAGTGGTAGTGGGGTAGTAGATGTCTAGGCTCCCTTATGGTTCTAATCTTATAGTGGTAGAGCGGTGGTAGCTGTCTAGTCTCCCTTATGGCTCTAATCTGATAGTGGTAGTGGGGTGGTAGATGTCTAGTCTCCCTTATGACTCTAATCTGATAGTGGTAGATGTCTAGTCTCCCTTATGGCTCTAATCTGATAGTGGGGTGGTAGATGTCAAGTCTCCCTTATGGCTCTAATCTGATAGTGGTAGTGGAGTGGTAGATGTTTTGTCTTCCTTGTGGCTCTAATCTGATAGTGGTAGATGTCTAGTTTCTCTTATGGCTCTAATCTGATAGTGGTAGAGCGGTGGTAGATGTCTAGTCTCCCTTATGGCTCTAATCTGATAGTGGGGTGGAAGATGTCTACTCTCCCTTATGGCTCTATTCTGATAGTGGTAGTGGGGTGGTAGATGTCTAGTCTCCCTTATGGCTCTAATCTGATAGTGGTAGTGGGGTGGTAGATGTCTAGTCTCCCTTATGGCTCTAATCTGTTAGTGGTAGTGGGGTGGTAGATGTCAAGACTCCCTTATGACTCTAATCTGATAGTGGTAGATATCTAGTCTCCCTTATGGCTCTAATCTGATAGTGGGGTGGTAGATGTCTAGTCTCCCTTATGGCTCTAATCTGATAGTGGTAGAGGGGTGGTAGATGTCAAGACTCCCTTATGGCTCTAATCTGATAGTGGTAGTGGGGTGGTAGATGTCTAGTCTCCCATATGACGCTAATCTGATAGTGGTAGTGGGGTGGTAGATGTCTAGTCTCCCATATGGCTCTAATCTGATAGTGGGTGGTAGATGTCTAGTCTCCCTTATGGCTCTAATCTGATAGTGGGGTGGAAGATGTTTAGTCTCCCTTGTGACTCTAATCTGATAGTGGTAGTGGGGTGGTAGATTTCTAGTTTCCCTTATGGCTCTAATCTGATAGTGGGGTGGTAGATGTCTAGTCTCTTTTATGACTCTCATCTGATAGTGGTAGGGGGGTGGTAGATGTCTAGTCTCCCTTATGGCTCTATTCTCATAGTGGTAGTGGGGTGGTAGATGTCTAGTCTCCCTTATGGCTCTAATCTGATAGTGGGGTGGTAGATGTCTAGTCTCCCTTATGGCTCTAATCTGATAGTGGTAGTGGAGTGGTAGATGTTTTGGCTTCCTTGTGGCTCTAATCTGATAGTGGTAGATGTCTAGTTTCTCTTATAGCTCTAATCTGATAGTGATAGAGGGGTGGTAGATGTCTAGTCTCCCTTATGGCTCTAATCTGAAAGTGGTAGTGGGGTGGTAGATGCCTAGTCTCCCTTATGGCTCTAATCTGATAGTGGTAGAGCGGTGGTAGATGTCTAGTCTCCTTTATGGCTCTAATCTGATAGTGGTAGTGGGGTGGTAGATGTCTTGTCTCCCTTGTGGCTCTAATCTGATAGTGGTAGATGTCTAGTCTCCCTTATGGCTCTAATCTGATAGTGGTAGTGGGGTGGTAGATGTCTAGACTCCATTATGGCTCTAATCTGATAGTGGTAGTGGGGTGGTAGATGTCTAGTCTTCCTTGTGGCTCTAATCTGATAGTGGTAGATGTCTAGTCTCTCTTATGGCTCTAATCTGATAGTCATAGAGGGGTGGTAGATGTCTAGACTCCCTTATGGCTCTAATCTGATAGTGGTTGTGGGGTGGTAGATGTCTAGTCTCCTTATTGCTCTAATCTGATAGTGGTAGAGCGGTGGTAGATGTCTAGGCTCCCTTATGGCTCTAATCTGATAGTGGGGTGGAAGATGTCTAGTCTCCCTTATGGCTCTAATCTGATAGTGGTAGTGGGGTGGTAGATGTCTAGTCTCCCTTATGGCTCTAATCTGATAGTGGTAGTGGGGTGGAAGAGGTCTAGTCTCCCTTATGACTCTAATCTGATAGTGGTAGATGTCTAGTCTCCCTTATGGCTCTAATCTGATAGTGGGGTGGTAGATGTCTAGTCTCCCTTATGGCTCTAATCTGATAGTGGTAGTGGGGTGGTAGATGTCTAGTCTCCCTTATGGCTCTAATCTGATAGTGGGGTGGAAGATGTCTACTCTCCCTTATGGCTCTAATCTGATAGTGGTAGTGGGGTGGTAGATGTCTAGTCTCCCTTATGGCTCTAATCTGATAGTGGTAGTGGGGTGGAAGAGGTCTAGTCTCACTTATGACTCTAATCTGATAGTGGTAGATGTCTAGTCTCCCTTATGGCTCTAATCTGATAGTGGGGTGGTAGATGTCTAGTCTCCCTTATGGCTCTAATCTGATAGTGGTAGTGGGGTGGTAGATGTCTAGTCTCCCTTATGGCTCTAATCTGATAGTGGTAGTGGGGTGGAAGAGGTCTAGTCTCCCTTATGGCTCTAATCTGTTAGTGGGGTGGTAGATTTCTAGTTTCCATTATGGCTCTAATCTGATAGTGGGGTGGTAGATGTTTAGTCTCCTTTATGGCTCTAATCTGATAGTGGTAGATGTCTAGTCTCTTTTTTGACTCTCATCTGATAGTGGTAGTGGGGTGGTAGATGTCTAGTCTCCCTTATGGCTCTATTCTCATAGTGGTAGTGGGGTGGTAGATGTCTAGTCTCCCTTATGGCTCTATTCTCATAGTGGTAGTGGGGTGGTAGATGTCTAGTCTCCCTTATGGCTCTAATCTGATAGTGGTAGTGGGGTGGAAGAGGTCTAGTCTCCCTTATGACTCTAGTCTGATAGTGGTAGATGTCTAGTCTCCCTTATGGCTCTAATCTGATAGTGGGGTGGTAGATGTCTAGTCTCCCTTATGGCTCTAATTTGATAGTGGTAGTGGGGTGGTAGATGTCTAGTCTCCCTTATGGCTCTAATCTGATAGTGGTAGTGGGGTGGAAGAGGTCTAGTCTCCCTTATGACTCTAATCTGATAGTGGTAGATGTCTAGTCTCCCTTATGGCTCTAATCTGTTAGTGGGGTGGTAGATTTCTAGTTTCCATTATGGCTCTAATCTGATAGTGGGGTGGTAGATGTTTAGTCTCCTTTATGGCTCTAATCTGATAGTGGTAGATGTCTAGTCTCTTTTTTGACTCTCATCTGATAGTGGTAGTGGGGTGGTAGATGTCTAGTCTCCCTTATGGCTCTATTCTCATAGTGGTAGTGGGGTGGTAGATGTCTAGTCTCCCTTATGGCTCTATTCTCATAGTGGTAGTGGGGTGGTAGATGTCTAGTCTCCCTTATGGCTCTAATCTGATAGTGGGGTGGTAGATGTCTAGTCTCCCTTATGGCTCTAATCTGATAGTGGTAGTGGAGTGGTAGATGTTTTGTCTTCCTTGTGGCTCTAATCTGATAGTGGTAGATGTCTAGTTTCTCTTATGGCTCTAATCTGATAGTGGGGTGGTAGATGTCTAGGCTCCCTTATGGCTCTAATCTGATAGTGGGGTGGTAGATGTCTAGTCTCCCTTATGGCTCTAATCTGATAGTGGTAGTGGAGTGGTAGATGTTTTGGCTTCCTTGTGGCTCTAATCTGATAGTGGTAGATGTCTAGTTTCTCTTATAGCTCTAATCTGATAGTGATAGAGGGGTGGTAGATGTCTAGTCTCCCTTATGGCTCTAATCTGAAAGTGGTAGTGGGGTGGTAGATGCCTAGTCTCCCTTATGGCTCTAATCTGATAGTGGTAGAGCGGTGATAGATGTCTAGTCTCCCTTATGGCTCTAATCTGATAGTGGTAGAGCGGTGGTAGATGTCTAGTCTCCCTTATGGCTCTAATCTGATAGTGGGGTGGAAGATGTCTACTCTCCCTTATTGCTCTAATCTGATAGTGGTAGTGGGGTGGTAGATGTCTAGTCTCCCTTATGGCTCTAATCTGATAGTGGTAGTGGGGTGGTAGATGTCTAGTCTCCTTTATGGCTCTAATCTGATAGTGGTAGTGGGGTGGTAGATGTCTTGTCTCCCTTGTGGCTCTAATCTGATAGTGGTAGATGTCTAGTCTACCTTATGGCTCTAATCTGATAGTGGTAGTGGGGTGGTAGATGTCTAGACTCCATTATGGCTCTAATCTGATAGTGGTAGTGGGGTGGTAGATGTCTAGTCTCCCTTATGGCTCTAATCTGATAGTGGTTGTGGGGTGGTAGATGTCTAGTCTCCTTATTGCTCTAATCTGATAGTTGTAGAGCGGTGGTAGATGTCTAGGCTCCCTTATGGCTCTAATCTGATAGTGGGGTGGAAGATGTCTACTCTCCCTTATGGCTCTAATCTGATAGTGGTAGTGGGGTGGTAGATGTCTAGTCTCCCTTATGGCTCTAATCTGATAGTGGTAGTGGGGTGGAAGAGGTCTAGTCTCCCTTATGACTCTAATCTGATAGTGGTAGATGTCTAGTCTCCCTTATGGCTCTAATCTGTTAGTGGGGTGGTAGATTTCTAGTTTCCATTATGGCTCTAATCTGATAGTGGGGTGGTAGATGTTTAGTCTCCTTTATGGCTCTAATCTGATAGTGGTAGACGTCTAGTCTCTTTTTTGACTCTCATCTGATAGTGGTAGTGGGGTGGTAGATGTCTAGTCTCCCTTATGGCTCTATTCTCATAGTGGTAGTGGGGTGGTAGATGTCTAATCTCCCTTATGGCTCTATTCTCATAGTGGTAGTGGGGTGGTAGATGTCTAGTCTCCCTTATGGCTCTAATCTGATAGTGGTAGTGGGGTGGAAGAGGTCTAGTCTCCCTTATGACTCTAATCTGATAGTGGTAGATGTCTAGTCTCCCTTATGGCTCTAATCTGATAGTGGGGTGGTAGATGTCTAGTCTCCCTTATGGCTCTAATCTGATAGTGGTAGTGGGGTGGTAGATGTCTAGTCTCCCTTATGGCTCTAATCTGATAGTGGTAGTGGGGTGGAAGAGGTCTAGTCTCCCTTATGACTCTAATCTGATAGTGGTAGATGTCTAGTCTCCCTTATGGCTCTAATCTGTTAGTGGGGTGGTAGATTTCTAGTTTCCATTATGGCTCTAATCTGATAGTGGGGTGGTAGATGTTTAGTCTCCTTTATGGCTCTAATCTGATAGTGGTAGATGTCTAGTCTCTTTTTTGACTCTCATCTGATAGTGGTAGTGGGGTGGTAGATGTCTAGTCTCCCTTATGGCTCTATTCTCATAGTGGTAGTGGGGTGGTAGATGTCTAGTCTCCCTTATGGCTCTATTCTCATAGTGGTAGTGGGGTGGTAGATGTCTAGTCTCCCTTATGGCTCTAATCTGATAGTGGTAGTGGGATGGTAGATGTCTAGTCTCCCTTATGGCTCTAATCTGATAGTGGTAGTGGGGTGGTAGATGTCTAGTCTCCCTTATGACTCTAATCTGATAGTGGTAGATGTCTAGTCTCCCTTATGGCTCTAATCTGATAGTGGGGTGGTAGATGTCTAGTCTCCCTTATGGCTCTAATCTGATAGTGGTAGAGGGGTGGTAGATGTCAAGACTCCCTTATGGCTCTAATCTGATAGTGGTAGTGGGGTGGTAGATGTCTAGTCTAATTTATGGCTCTAATCTGATAGTGATAGTGGGGTGGTAGATGTCTAGTCTCCCATATGACCCTAATCTGATAGTGGTAGTGGGGTGGAAGATGTCTAGTCTCCCTTTTGGCTCTAATCTGATAGTGGGGTGGTAGATGTTTAGTCTCCCTTGTGACTCTAATCTGATAGTGGTAGTGGGGTGGAAGAGGTCTAGTCTCCCTTATGACTCTAATCTGATAGTGGTAGATGTCTAGTCTCCCTTATGGCTCTAATCTGATAGTGGTAGATGTCTAGTCTCTTTTTTGACTCTCATCTGATAGTGGTAGTGGGGTGGTAGATGTCTAGTCTCCCTTATGGCTCTATTCTCATAGTGGTAGTGGGGTGGTAGATGTCTAGTCTCCCTTATGGCTCTATTCTCATAGTGGTAGTGGGGTGGTAGATGTCTAGTCTCCCTTATGGCTCTAATCTGATAGTGGGGTGGTAGATGTCTACCTCCCTTATGGCTCTAATCTGATAGTGGTAGTGGAGTGGTAGATGTTTTGTCTTTCTTGTGGCTCTAATCTGATAGTGATAGATGTCTAGTTTCTCTTATGGCTCTAATCTGATAGTGGGGTGGTAGATGTCTAGGCTCCCTTATGGCTCTAATCTGATAGTGGTAGTGGAGTGGTAGATGTTTTGTCTCCCTTGTGGCTCTAATCTGATAGTGGTAGATGTCTAGTCTCCCTTATGGCTCTAATCTGATAGTGGTAGTGGGGTGGTAGATGTCTAGTCTCCCTTATGGCTCTAATCTGATAGTGGTAGTGGGGTGGTAGATGTCTAGTCTCCCTTATGGCTCTAATCTGATAGTGGTAGTGGGGTGGTAGATGTCTAGTCTCCCTTATGGCTCTAATCTGATAGTGGTAGTGGGGTGGAAGATGTTTAGTCTCCCTTATGGCTCTAATCTGATAGTGGTAGATGTCTAGTCTCCCTTATGGCTCTAATCTGATAGTGGGGTGGTAGATGTCTAGTCTCCCTTATGGCTCTAATCTGATAGTGGTAGTGGAGTGGTAGATGTTTTGTCTTCCTTGTGGCTCTAATCTGATAGTGGTAGATGTCTAGTTTCTCTTATGGCTCTAATCTGATAGTGGTAGAGCGGTGGTAGATGTCTAGTCTCCCTTATGGCTCTAATCTGATAGTGGTAGTGGGGTGGTAGATGTCTAGTCTCCCTTATGGCTCTAATCTGATAGTGGTAGTGGGGTGGTAGATGTCTAGTCTCCCTTATGGCTCTAATCTGATAGTGGTAGTGGGGTGGTAGATGTCTAGTCTCCCTTATGGCTCTAATCTGATAGTGGTAGTGGGGTGGAAGATGTTTAGTCTCCCTTATGGCTCTAATCTGATAGTGGTAGATGTCTAGTCTCCCTTATGGCTCTAATCTGATAGTGGGGTGGTAGATGTCTAGTCTCCCTTATGGCTCTAATCTGATAGTGGTAGTGGAGTGGTAGATGTTTTGTCTTCCTTGTGGCTCTAATCTGATAGTGGTAGATGTCTAGTTTCTCTTATGGCTCTAATCTGATAGTGGTAGAGCGGTGGTAGATGTCTAGTCTCCCTTATGGCTCTAATCTGATAGTGGGGTGGTAGATGTCTACCTCCCTTATGGCTCTAATCTGATAGTGGTAGTGGAGTGGTAGATGTTTTGTCTTTCTTGTGGCTCTAATCTGATAGTGGTAGATGTCTAGTTTCTCTTATGGCTCTAATCTGATAGTGGGGTGGTAGATGTCTAGGCTCCCTTATGGCTCTAATCTGATAGTGGTAGTGGAGTGGTAGATGTTTTGTCTCCCTTGTGGCTCTAATCTGATAGTGGTAGATGTCTAGTCTCCCTTATGGCTCTAATCTGATAGTGGTAGTGGGGTGGTAGATGTCTAGTCTCCCTTATGGCTCTAATCTGATAGTGGTAGTGGGGTGGTAGATGTCTAGTCTCCCTTATGGCTCTAATCTGATAGTGGTAGTGGGGTGGTAGATGTCTAGTCTCCCTTATGGCTCTAATCTGATAGTGGTAGTGGGGTGGAAGATGTTTAGTCTCCCTTATGGCTCTAATCTGATAGTGGTAGATGTCTAGTCTCCCTTATGGCTCTAATCTGATAGTGGGGTGGTAGATTTCTAGTCTCCCTTATGGCTCTAATCTGATAGTGGTAGTGGAGTGGTAGATGTTTTGTCTTCCTTGTGGCTCTAATCTGATAGTGGTAGATGTCTAGTTTCTCTTATGGCTCTAATCTGATAGTGGTAGAGCGGTGGTAGATGTCTACTCTCCCTTATGGTTCTAATCTGATAGTGGTAGTGGGGTGGTAGATGTCTAGTCTCCCTTATGGCTCTAATCTGATAGTGGTAGTGGGGTGGTAGATGTCTAGTCTCCCTTATGGCTCTAATCTGTTAGTGGTAGTGGGGTGGTAGATGTCAAGACTCCCTTATGACTCTAATCTGATAGTGGTAGATGTCTAGTCTCCCTTATGGCTCTAATCTGATAGTGGGGTGGTAGATGTCTAGTCTCCCTTATGGCTCTAATCTGATAGTGGTAGAGGGGTGGTAGATGTCAAGACTCCCTTATGGCTCTAATCTGATAGTGGTAGTGGGGTGGTAGATGTCTAGTCTCCCATATGACGCTAATCTGATAGTGGTAGTGGGGTGGTAGATGTCTAGTCTCCCATATGGCTCTAATCTGATAGTGGGTGGTAGATGTCTAGTCTCCCTTATGGCTCTAATCTGATAGTGGGGTGGAAGATGTTTAGTCTCCCTTGTGACTCTAATCTGATAGTGGTAGTGGGGTGGTAGATTTCTAGTTTCCCTTATGGCTCTAATCTGATAGTGGGGTGGTAGATGTCTAGTCTCTTTTATGACTCTCATCTGATAGTGGTAGGGGGGTGGTAGATGTCTAGTCTCCCTTATGGCTCTATTCTCATAGTGGTAGTGGGGTGGTAGATGTCTAGTCTCCCTTATGGCTCTAATCTGATAGTGGGGTGGTAGATGTCTAGTCTCCCTTATGGCTCTAATCTGATAGTGGTAGTGGAGTGGTAGATGTTTTGGCTTCCTTGTGGCTCTAATCTGATAGTGGTAGATGTCTAGTTTCTCTTATAGCTCTAATCTGATAGTGATAGAGGGGTGGTAGATGTCTAGTCTCCCTTATGGCTCTAATCTGAAAGTGGTAGTGGGGTGGTAGATGCCTAGTCTCCCTTATGGCTCTAATCTGATAGTGGTAGAGCGGTGATAGATGTCTAGTCTCCCTTGTGGCTCTAATCTGATAGTGGTAGTGGGGTGGTAGATGTCTAGTCTCCCTTATGGCTCTAATCTGATAGTGGTAGTGGGGTGGTAGATGTCTAGTCTCCTTTATGGCTCTAATCTGATAGTGGTAGTGGGGTGGTAGATGTCTTGTCTCCCTTGTGGCTCTAATCTGATAGTGGTAGATGTCTAGTCTCCCTTATGGCTCTAATCTGATAGTGGTAGTGGGGTGGTAGATGTCTAGACTCCATTATGGCTCTAATCTGATAGTGGTAGTGGGGTGGTAGATGTCTAGTCTTCCTTGTGGCTCTAATCTGATAGTGGTAGATGTCTAGTCTCTCTTATGGCTCTAATCTGATAGTCATAGAGGGGTGGTAGATGTCTAGACTCCCTTATGGCTCTAATCTGATAGTGGTTGTGGGGTGGTAGATGTCTAGTCTCCTTATGGCTCTAATCTGATAGTGGTAGAGCGGTGGTAGATGTCTAGTCTCCCTTATGGCTCTAATCTGATAGTGGGGTGGAAGATGTCTACTCTCCCTTATGGCTCTAATCTGATAGTGGTAGTGGGGTGGTAGATGTCTAGTCTCCCTTATGGCTCTAATCTGATAGTGGTAGTGGGGTGGAAGAGGTCTAGTCTCCCTTATGACTCTAATCTGATAGTGGTAGATGTCTAGTCTCCCTTATGGCTCTAATCTGATAGTGGGGTGGTAGATGTCTCTTCTCCCTTATGGCTCTAATCTGATAGTGGTAGTGGGGTGGTAGATGTCTAGTCTCCCTTATGGCTCTAATCTGATAGTGGGGTGGAAGATGTCTACTCTCCCTTATGGCTCTAATCTGATAGTGGTAGTGGGGTGGTAGATGTCTAGTCTCCCTTATGGCTCTAATCTGATAGTGGTAGTGGGGTGGAAGAGGTCTAGTCTCCCTTATGACTCTAATCTGATAGTGGTAGATGTCTAGTCTCCCTTATGGCTCTAATCTGATAGTGGGGTGGTAGATGTCTAGTCTCCCTTATGGCTCTAATCTGATAGTTGTAGTGGGGTGGTAGATGTCTAGTCTCCCTTATGGCTCTAATCTGATAGTGGTAGTGGGGTGGAAGAGGTCTAGTCTCCCTTATGGCTCTAATCTGTTAGTGGGGTGGTAGATTTCTAGTTTCCATTATGGCTCTAATCTGATAGTGGGGTGGTAGATGTTTAGTCTCCTTTATGGCTCTAATCTGATAGTGGTAGATGTCTAGTCTCTTTTTTGACTCTCATCTGATAGTGGTAGTGGGGTGGTAGATGTCTAGTCTCCCTTATGGCTCTATTCTCATAGTGGTAGTGGGGTGGTAGATGTCTAGTCTCCCTTATGGCTCTATTCTCATAGTGGTAGTGGGGTGGTAGATGTCTAGTCTCCCTTATGGCTCTAATCTGATAGTGGTAGTGGGGTGGAAGAGGTCTAGTCTCCCTTATGACTCTAATCTGATAGTGGTAGATGTCTAGTCTCCCTTATGGCTCTAATCTGATAGTGGGGTGGTAGATGTCTAGTCTCCCTTATGGCTCTAATCTGATAGTGGTAGTGGGGTGGTAGATGTCTAGTCTCCCTTATGGCTCTAATCTGATAGTGGTAGTGGGGTGGAAGAGGTCTAGTCTCCCTTATGACTCTAATCTGATAGTGGTAGATGTCTAGTCTCCCTTATGGCTCTAATCTGTTAGTGGGGTGGTAGATTTCTAGTTTCCATTATGGCTCTAATCTGATAGTGGGGTGGTAGATGTTTAGTCTCCTTTATGGCTCTAATCTGATAGTGGTAGATGTCTAGTCTCTTTTTTGACTCTCATCTGATAGTGGTAGTGGGGTGGTAGATGTCTAGTCTCCCTTATGGCTCTATTCTCATAGTGGTAGTGGGTTGGTAGATGTCTAGTCTCCCTTATGGCTCTAATCTGACAGTGGGGTGGTAGATGTCTAGTCTCCCTTATGGCTCTAATCTGATAGTGGTAGGGGAGTGGTAGATGTTTTGTCTTCCTTGTGGCTCTAATCTGATAGTGGTAGATGTCTAGTTTCTCTTATGGCTCTAATCTGATAGTGGGGTGGTAGATGTCTAGGCTCCCTTATGGCTCTAATCTGATAGTGGGGTGGTAGATGTCTAGTCTCCCTTATGGCTCTAATCTGATAGTGGTAGTGGAGTGGTAGATGTTTTGGCTTCCTTGTGGCTCTAATCTGATAGTGGTAGATGTCTAGTTTCTCTTATAGCTCTAATCTGATAGTGATAGAGGGGTGGTAGATGTCTAGTCTCCCTTATGGCTCTAATCTGAAAGTGGTAGTGGGGTGGTAGATGCCTAGTCTCCCTTATGGCTCTAATCTGATAGTGGTAGAGCGGTGATAGATGTCTAGTTTCTCTTATGGCTCTAATCTGATAGTGGTAGTGGGGTGGTAGATGTCTAGTCTCCCTTATGGCTCTAATCTGATAGTGGTAGAGCGGTGGTAGATGTCTAGTCTCCCTTATGGCTCTAATCTGATAGTGGGGTGGAAGATGTCTACTCTCCCTTATTGCTCTAATCTGATAGTGGTAGTGGGGTGGTAGATGTCTAGTCTGCCTTATGGCTCTAATCTGATAGTGGTAGTGGGGTGGTAGATGTCTAGTCTCCTTTATAGCTCTAATCTGATAGTGGTAGTGGGGTGGTAGATGTCTTGTCTCCCTTGTGGCTCTAATCTGATAGTGGTAGATGTCTAGTCTCCCTTATGGCTCTAATCTGATAGTGGTAGTGGGGTGGTAGATGTCTAGACTCCATTATGGCTCTAATCTGATAGTGGTAGTGGGGTGGTAGATGTCTAGTCTTCCTTGTGGCTCTAATCTGATAGTGATAGATGTCTAGTCTCTCTTATGGCTCTAATCTGATAGTCATAGAGGGGTTGTAGATGTCTAGACTCCCTTATGGCTCTAATCTGATAGTGGTTGTGGGGTGGTAGATGTCTAGTCTCCTTTATGGCTCTAATCTGATAGTGGTAGAGCGGTGGTAGATGTCTAGTCTCCTTATTGCTCTAATCTGATAGTGGGTTGGTAGATGTCTAGTCTCCTTATGGCTCTAATCTGATAGTGGGTTGGTAGATGTCTAGTCTCCTTATTGCTCTAATCTGATAGTGGTAGAGCGGTGGTAGATGTCTAGTCTCCCTTATGGCTCTAATCTGTTAGTGGGGTGGTAGATTTCTAGTTTCCATTATGGCTCTAATCTGATAGTGGGGTGGTAGATGTTTAGTCTCCTTTATGGCTCTAATCTGATAGTGGTAGATGTCTAGTCTCTTTTTTGACTCTCATCTGATAGTGGTAGTGGGGTGGTAGATGTCTAGTCTCCCTTATGGCTCTATTCTCATAGTGGTAGTGGGGTGGTAGATGTCTAATCTCCCTTATGGCTCTATTCTCATAGTGGTAGTGGGGTGGTAGATGTCTAGTCTCCCTTATGGCTCTAATCTGATAGTGGTAGTGGGGTGGAAGAGGTCTAGTCTCCCTTATGACTCTAATCTGATAGTGGTAGATGTCTAGTCTCCCTTATGGCTCTAATCTGATAGTGGGGTGGTAGATGTCTAGTCTCCCTTATGGCTCTAATCTGATAGTGGTAGTGGGGTGGTAGATGTCTAGTCTCCCTTATGGCTCTAATCTGATAGTGGTAGTGGGGTGGAAGAGGTCTAGTCTCCCTTATGACTCTAATCTGATAGTGGTAGATGTCTAGTCTCCCTTATGGCTCTAATCTGTTAGTGGGGTGGTAGATTTCTAGTTTCCATTATGGCTCTAATCTGATAGTTGGGTGGTAGATGTTTAGTCTCCTTTATGGCTCTAATCTGATAGTGGTAGATGTCTAGTCTCTTTTTTGACTCTCATCTGATAGTGGTAGTGGGGTGGTAGATGTCTAGTCTCCCTTATGGCTCTATTCTCATAGTGGTAGTGGGGTGGTAGATGTCTAGTCTCCCTTATGGCTCTATTCTCATAGTGGTAGTGGGGTGGTAGATGTCTAGTCTCCCTTATGGCTCTAATCTGATAGTGGTAGTGGGGTGGTAGATGTCTAGTCTCCCTTATGGCTCTAATCTGTTAGTGGTAGTGGGGTGGTAGATGTCAAGACTCCTTTATGACTCTAATCTGATAGTGGTAGATGTCTAGTCTCCCTTATGGCTCTAATCTGATAGTGGTAGTGGGGTGGTAGATGTCTAGACTCCATTATGGCTCTAATCTGATAGTGGTAGTGGGGTGGTAGATGTCTAGTCTTCCTTGTGGCTCTAATCTGATAGTGGTAGATGTCTAGTCTCTCTTATGGCTCTAATCTGATAGTCATAGAGGGGTGGTAGATGTCTAGACTCCCTTATGGCTCTAATCTGATAGTGGTTGTGGGGTGGTAGATGTCTAGTCTCCTTATTGCTCTAATCTGATAGTGGTAATGGGGTGATAGATGTCTACTCTCCCTTATGGCTCTAATCTGATAGTGGTAATGGGGTGGTAGATGTCTAGTCTCCCTTATGGCTCTATTCTCATAGTGGTAGTGGGGTGGTAGATGTCTAGTCTCCCTTATGGCTCTAATCTGATGGTGGTAGTGGAGTGGTAGATGTTTTGTCTTCCTTGTGGCTCTAATCTGATAGTGGTAGATGTCTAGTTTCTCTTATGGCTCTAATCTGATAGTGGGGTGGTAGATGTCTAGGCTCCCTTATGGCTCTAATCTGATAGTGGTAGTGGAGTGGTAGATGTTTTGTCTCCCTTGTGGCTCTAATCTGATAGTGGTAGATGTCTAGTCTCCCTTATGGCTCTAATCTGATAGTGGTAGTGGGGTGGTAGATGTCTAGTATCCATTATGGCTCTAATCTGATAGTGGTAGTGGGGTGGTAGATGTCTAGTCTCCCTTATGGTTCTAATCTTATAGTGGTAGAGCGGTGGTAGATGTCTAGTCTCCCTTATGGCTCTAATCTGATAGTGGTAGTGGGGTGGTAGATGTCTAGTCTCCCTTATGACTCTAATCTGATAGTGGTAGATGTCTAGTCTCCCTTATGGCTCTAATCTGATAGTGGGGTGGTAGATGTCTAGTCTCCCTTATGGCTCTAATCTGATAGTGGTAGTGGAGTGGTAGATGTTTTGTCTTCCTTGTGGCTCTAATCTGATAGTGGTAGATGTCTAGTTTCTCTTATGGCTCTAATCTGGTAGTGGTAGTGGGGTGGTAGATGTCTAGTCTCCCTTATGGCTCTAATCTGATAGTGGTAGAGCGGTGGTAGATGTCTAGTCTCCCTTATGGCTCTAATCTGATAGTGGGGTGGAAGATGTCTACTCTCCCTTATGGCTCTAATCTGATAGTGGTAGTGGGGTGGTAGATGTCTAGTCTCCCTTATGGCTCTAATCTGATAGTGGTAGTGGGGTGGTAGATGTCTAGTCTCCCTTATGGCTCTAATCTGTTAGTGGTAGTGGGGTGGTAGATGTCAAGACTCCTTTATGACTCTAATCTGATAGTGGTAGATGTCTAGTCTCCCTTATGGCTCTAATCTGATAGTGGGGTGGTAGATGTCTAGTCTCCCTTATGGCTCTAATCTGATAGTGGTAGAGGGGTGGTAGATGTCAAGACTCCCTTATGGCTCTAATCTGATAGTGGTAGTGGGGTGGTAGATGTCTAGTCTCCCATATGACGCTAATCTGATAGTGGTAGTGGGGTGGTAGATGTCTAGTCTCCCATATGGCTCTAATCTGATAGTGGGTGGTAGATGTCTAGTCTCCCTTATGGCTCTAATCTGATAGTGGGGTGGAAGATGTTTAGTCTCCCTTGTGACTCTAATCTGATAGTGGTAGTGGGGTGGTAGATTTCTAGTTTCCCTTATGGCTCTAATCTGATAGTGGGGTGGTAGATGTCTAGTCTCTTTTATGACTCTCATCTGATAGTGGTAGGGGGGTGGTAGATGTCTAGTCTCCCTTATGGCTCTATTCTCATAGTGGTAGTGGGGTGGTAGATGTCTAGTCTCCCTTATGGCTCTAATCTGATAGTGGGGTGGTAGATGTCTAGTCTCCCTTATGGCTCTAATCTGATAGTGGTAGTGGAGTGGTAGATGTTTTGGCTTCCTTGTGGCTCTAATCTGATAGTGGTAGATGTCTAGTTTCTCTTATAGCTCTAATCTGATAGTGATAGAGGGGTGGTAGATGTCTAGTCTCCCTTATGGCTCTAATCTGATAGTGTAGAGGGGTGGTAGATGTCTAGTCTCCCTTATGGCTCTAATCTGATAGTGGTAGAGCGGTGGTAGATGTCTAGTCTCCGTTATGGCTCTAATCTGATAGTGGGGTGGAAGATGTCTACTCTCCCTTATTGCTCTAATCTGATAGCTGTAGTGGGGTGGTAGATGTCTAGTCTCCCTTATGGCTCTAATCTGATAGTGGTAGTGGGGTGGTAGATGTCTAGTCTCCTTTATGGCTCTAATCTGATAGTGGTAGTGGGGTGGTAGATGTCTTGTCTCCCTTGTGGCTCTAATCTGATAGTGGTAGATGTCTAGTCTCCCTTATGGCTCTAATCTGATAGTGGTAGTGGGGTGGTAGATGTCTAGACTCCATTATGGCTCTAATCTGATAGTGGTAGTGGGGTGGTAGATGTCTAGTCTTCCTTGTGGCTCTAATCTGATAGTGGTAGATGTCTAGTCTCTCTTATGGCTCTAATCTGATAGTCATAGAGGGGTGGTAGATGTCTAGACTCCCTTATGGCTCTAATCTGATAGTGGTTGTGGGGTGGTAGATGTCTAGTCTCCTTTTTGCTCTAATCTGATAGTGGTAATGGGGTGATAGATGTCTACTCTCCCTTATGGCTCTAATCTGATAGTGGTAATGGGGTGGTAGATGTCTAGTCTCCCTTATGGCTCTAATCTGATAGTGGTAGTGGGGTGATATATGTCTACTCTCCCTTATGGCTCTAATCTGATAGTGGTAATGGGGTGGTAGATGTCTAGTCTCCCTTATGGCTCTAATCTGATAGTGGTAGTGGGGTGGAAGAGGTCTAGTCTCCCTTATGACTCTAATCTGATAGTGGTAGATGTCTAGTCTCCCTTATGGCTCTAATCTGATAGTGGGGTGGTAGATGTCTAGTCTCCATTATGGCTCTAATCTGATAGTGGTAGTGGGGTGGTAGATGTCTAGTCTCCCTTATGGTTCTAATCTTATAGTGGTAGAGAGGTGGTAGATGTCTAGTCTCCCTTATGGCTCTAATCTGATAGTGGTAGTGGGGTGGTAGATGTCTAGTCTCCCTTATGACTCTAATCTGATAGTGGTAGATGTCTAGTCTCCTTTATGGCTCTAATCTGATAGTGGGGTGGTAGATGTCTAGTCTCCCTTATGGCTCTAATCTGATAGTGGTAGTGGAGTGGTAGATGTTTTGTCTTCCTTGTGGCTCTAATCTGATAGTGGTAGATGTCTAGTTTCTCTTATGGCTCTAATCTGATAGTGGTAGTGGAGTGGTAGATGTTTTGTCTTCCTTGTGGCTCTAATCTGATAGTGGTAGATGTCTAGTTTCTCTTATGGCTCTAATCTGGTAGTGGTAGTGGGGTGGTAGATGTCTAGTCTCCCTTATGGCTCTAATCTGATAGTGGTAGAGCGGTGGTAGATGTCTAGTCTCCCTTATGGCTCTAATCTGATAGTGGGGTGGAAGATGTCTACTCTCCCTTATGGCTCTAATCTGATAGTGGTAGTGGGGTGGTAGATGTCTAGTCTCCCTTATGGCTCTAATCTGATAGTGGTAGTGGGGTGGTAGATGTCTAGTCTCCCTTATGGCTCTAATCTGTTAGTGGTAGTGGGGTGGTAGATGTCAAGACTCCTTTATGACTCTAATCTGATAGTGGTAGATGTCTAGTCTCCCTTATGGCTCTAATCTGATAGAGGGGTGGTAGATGTCTAGTCTCCCTTATGGCTCTAATCTGATAGTGGTAGAGGGGTGGTAGATGTCAAGACTCCCTTATGGCTCTAATCTGATAGTGGTAGTGGGGTGGTAGATGTCTAGTCTCCCATATGACGCTAATCTGATAGTGGTAGTGGGGTGGTAGATGTCTAGTCTCCCATATGGCTCTAATCTGATAGTGGGTGGTAGATGTCTAGTCTCCCTTATGGCTCTAATCTGATAGTGGGGTGGAAGATGTTTAGTCTCCCTTGTGACTCTAATCTGATAGTGGTAGTGGGGTGGTAGATTTCTAGTTTCCCTTATGGCTCTAATCTGATAGTGGGGTGGTAGATGTCTAGTCTCTTTTATGACTCTCATCTGATAGTGGTAGGGGGGTGGTAGATGTCTAGTCTCCCTTATGGCTCTATTCTCATAGTGGTAGTGGGGTGGTAGATGTCTAGTCTCCCTTATGGCTCTAATCTGATAGTGGGGTGGTAGATGTCTAGTCTCCCTTATGGCTCTAATCTGATAGTGGTAGTGGAGTGTTAGATGTTTTGGCTTCCTTGTGGCTCTAATCTGATAGTGGTAGATGTCTAGTTTCTCTTATAGCTCTAATCTGATAGTGATAGAGGGGTGGTAGATGTCTAGTCTCCCTTATGGCTCTAATCTGATAGTGTAGAGGGGTGGTAGATGTCTAGTCTCCCTTATGGCTCTAATCTGATAGTGGTAGAGCGGTGGTAGATGTCTAGTCTCCGTTATGGCTCTAATCTGATAGTGGGGTGGAAGATGTCTACTCTCCCTTATTGCTCTATTCTGATAGCTGTAGTGGGGTGGTAGATGTCTAGTCTCCCTTATGGCTCTAATCTGATAGTGGTAGTGGGGTGGTAGATGTCTAGTCTCCCTTATGGCTCTATTCTCATAGTGGTAGTGGGGTGGTAGATGACTAGTCTCCCTTATGGCTCTAATCTGATAGTGGGGTGGTAGATGTCTAGTCTCCCTTATGGCTCTAATCTGATAGTGGTAGTGGAGTGGTAGATGTTTTGGCTTCCTTGTGGCTCTAATCTGATAGTGGTAGATGTCTAGTTTCTCTTATAGCTCTAATCTGATAGTGATAGAGGGGTGGTAGATGTCTAGTCTCCCTTATGGCTCTAATCTGATAGTGTAGAAGGGTGGTAGATGTCTAGTCTCCCTTATGGCTCTAATCTGATAGTGGTAGAGCGGTGGTAGATGTCTAGTCTCCGTTATGGCTCTAATCTGATAGTGGGGTGGAAGATGTCTACTCTCCCTTATTGCTCTAATCTGATAGCTGTAGTGGGGTGGTAGATGTCTAGTCTCCCTTATGGCTCTAATCTGATAGTGGTAGTGGGGTGGTAGATGTCTAGTCTCCTTTATGGCTCTAATCTGATAGTGGTAGTGGGGTGGTAGATGTCTTGTCTCCCTTGTGGCTCTAATCTGATAGTGGTAGATGTCTAGTCTCCCTTATGGCTCTAATCTGATAGTGGTAGTGGGGTGGTAGATGTCTAGACTCCATTATGGCTCTAATCTGATAGTGGTAGTGGGGTGGTAGATGTCTAGTCTTCCTTGTGGCTCTAATCTGATAGTGGTAGATGTCTAGTCTCTCTTATGGCTCTTATCTGATAGTCATAGAGGGGTGGTAGATGTCTAGACTCCCTTATGGCTCTAATCTGATAGTGGTTGTGGGGTGGTAGATGTCTAGTCTCCTTATTGCTCTAATCTGATAGTGGTAATGGGGTGATAGATGTCTACTCTCCCTTATGGCTCTAATCTGATAGTGGTAATGGGGTGGTAGATGTCTAGTCTCCCTTATGGCTCTAATCTGATAGTGGTAGTGGGGTGATAGATGTCTACTCTCCCTTATGGCTCTAATCTGATAGTGGTAATGGGGTGGTAGATGTCTAGTCTCCCTTATGGCTCTAATCTGATAGTGGTAGTGGGGTGGAAGAGGTCTAGTCTCCCTTATGACTCTAATCTGATAGTGGTAGATGTCTAGTCTCCCTTATGGCTCTAATCTGATAGTGGGGTGGTAGATGTCTAGTCTCCATTATGGCTCTAATCTGATAGTGGTAGTGGGGTGGTAGATGTCTAGTCTCCCTTATGGTTCTAATCTTATAGTGGTAGAGCGGTGGTAGATGTCTAGTCTCCCTTATGGCTCTAATCTGATAGTGGTAGTGGGGTGGTAGATGTCTAGTCTCCCTTATGACTCTAATCTGATAGTGGTAGATGTCTAGTCTCCCTTATGGCTCTAATCTGATAGTGGGGTGGTAGATGTCTAGTCTCCCTTATGGCTCTAATCTGATAGTGGTAGTGGAGTGGTAGATGTTTTGTCTTCCTTGTGGCTCTAATCTGATAGTGGTAGATGTCTAGTTTCTCTTATGGCTCTAATCTGGTAGTGGTAGTGGGGTGGTAGATGTCTAGTCTCCCTTATGGCTCTAATCTGATAGTGGTAGAGCGGTGGTAGATGTCTAGTCTCCCTTATGGCTCTAATCTGATAGTGGGGTGGAAGATGTCTACTCTCTCTTATGGCTCTAATCTGATAGTGGTAGTGGGGTGGTAGATGTCTAGTCTCCCTTATGGCTCTAATCTGATAGTGGTAGTGGGGTGGTAGATGTCTAGTCTCCCTTATGGCTCTAATCTGTTAGTGGTAGTGGGGTGGTAGATGTCAAGACTCCTTTATGACTCTAATCTGATAGTGGTAGATGTCTAGTCTCCCTTATGGCTCTAATCTGATAGTGGGGTGGTAGATGTCTAGTCTCCCTTATGGCTCTAAACTGATAGTGGTAGAGGGGTGGTAGATGTCAAGACTCCCTTATGGCTCTAATCTGATAGTGGTAGTGGGGTGGTAGATGTCTAGTCTCCCATATGACGCTAATCTGATAGTGGTAGTGGGGTGGTAGATGTCTAGTCTCCCATATGGCTCTAATCTGATAGTGGGTGGTAGATGTCTAGTCTCCCTTATGGCTCTAATCTGATAGTGGGGTGGAAGATGTTTAGTCTCCCTTGTGACTCTAATCTGATAGTGGTAGTGGGGTGGTAGATTTCTAGTTTCCCTTATGGCTCTAATCTGATAGTGGGGTGGTAGATGTCTAGTCTCTTTTATGACTCTCATCTGATAGTGGTAGGGGGGTGGTAGATGTCTAGTCTCCCTTATGGCTCTATTCTCATAGTGGTAGTGGGGTGGTAGATGTCTAGTCTCCCTTATGGCTCTAATCTGATAGTGGGGTGGTAGATGTCTAGTCTCCCTTATGGCTCTAATCTGATAGTGGTAGTGGAGTGGTAGATGTTTTGGCTTCCTTGTGGCTCTAATCTGATAGTGGTAGATGTCTAGTTTCTCTTATAGCTCTAATCTGATAGTGATAGAGGGGTGGTAGATGTCTAGTCTCCCTTATGGCTCTAATCTGATAGTGTAGAGGGGTGGTAGATGTCTAGTCTCCCTTATGGCTCTAATCTGATAGTGGTAGAGCGGTGGTAGATGTCTAGTCTCCGTTATGGCTCTAATCTGATAGTGGGGTGGAAGATGTCTACTCTCCCTTATTGCTCTAATCTGATAGCTGTAGTGGGGTGGTAGATGTCTAGTCTCCCTTATGGCTCTAATCTGATAGTGGTAGTGGGGTGGTAGATGTCTAGTCTCCTTTATGGCTCTAATCTGATAGTGGTAGTGGGGTGGTAGATGTCTTGTCTCCCTTGTGGCTCTAATCTGATAGTGGTAGATGTCTAGTCTCCCGTATGGCTCTAATCTGATAGTGGTAGTGGGGTGGTAGATGTCTAGACTCCATTATGGCTCTAATCTGATAGTGGTAGTGGGGTGGTAGATGTCTAGTCTTCCTTGTGGCTCTAATCTGATAGTGGTAGATGTCTAGTCTCTCTTATGGCTCTAATCTGATAGTCATAGAGGGGTGGTAGATGTCTAGACTCCCTTATGGCTCTAATCTGATAGTGGTTGTGGGGTGGTAGATGTCTAGTCTCCTTATTGCTCTAATCTGATAGTGGTAATGGGGTGATAGATGTCTACTCTCCCTTATGGCTCTAATCTGATAGTGGTAATGGGGTGGTAGATGTCTAGTCTCCCTTATGGCTCTAATCTGATAGTGGTAGTGGGGTGATAGATGTCTACTCTCCCTTATGGCTCTAATCTGATAGTGGTAATGGGGTGGTAGATGTCTAGTCTCCCTTATGGCTCTAATCTGATAGTGGTAGTGGGGTGGAAGAGGTCTAGTCTCCCTTATGACTCTAATCTGAAATTGGTAGATGTCTAGTCTCCCTTATGGCTCTAATCTGATAGTGGGGTGGTAGATGTCTAGTCTCCCTTATGGCTCTAATCTGATAGTGGTAGAGGGGTGGTAGATGTCAAGACTCCCTTATGGCTCTAATCTGATAGTGGTAGAGGGGTGGTAGATGTCTAGTCTCCCTTATGGCTCTAATCTGATAGTGGTAGTGGGGTGGTAGATGTCTAGTCTCCCATATGACTCTAATCTGATAGTGGTAGTGGGGTGGTAGATGTCTAGTCTCCCTTATGGCTCTAATCTGATAGTGGTAGTGGGGTGGTAGATGTCTAGTCTACCTTATGGCTCTAATATGATAGTGGTAGAGCGGTGATAGATGTCTAGTCTCCCTTATGGCTCTAATCTGATAGTGGTAGTGGGGAGGTAGATGTCTAGTCTCCCTTATGGCTCTAATCTGATAGTGGTAGAGCGGTGGTAGATGTCTAGTCTCCCTTATGGCTCTAATCTGATAGTGGTAGTGGGGTGGTAGATGTCTAGTCTCCCTTATGGCTCTAATCTGATAGTGGGGTGGAAGATGTCTACTCTCCCTTATGGCTCTAATCTGATAGTGGTAGTGGGGTGGTAGATGTCTAGTCTCCTTTATGGCTCTAATCTGATAGTGGTAGTGGGGTGGTAGATGTCTAGTCTCCCTTGTGGCTCTAATCTGATAGTGGTAGATTTCTAGTCTCCCTTATGGCTCTAATCTTATAGTGGTAGTGGGGTGGTAGATGTCTAGTCTCCCTTATGGCTCTAATCTGGTAGTGGTAGATGTCTATTCTCTAATTATGGCTCTAATCTGATAGTGAGGTGGTAGATGTCTAGTCTCCCTTATGGCTCTAATCTGATAGTGGTAGAGCGGTGGTAGATGTCTATTCTCCCTTATGGCTCTAATCTGATAGTGGTAGTGGGGTGGTAGATGTCTAGTCTCCCTTATGGCTCTAATCTGATAGTGGTAGTGGGGTGGTAGATGTCTAGTCTCCCTAATGGCTCTAATCTGATAGTGGTAGTGGGGTGGTAGATGTCTAGTCTCCCTTATGGCTCTAATCTGATAGTGGGGTGGAAGATGTCTACTCTCCCTTATGGCTCTAATCTGATAGTGGTAGTGGAGTGGTAGATGTTTTGTCTCCCTTGTGGCTCTAATCTGATAGTGGTAGATGTCTAGTCTCCCTTATGGCTCTAATCTGATAGTGGTAGTGGGGTGGTAGATGTCTAGTCTCCCTTATGGCTCTAATCTGATAGTGGTAGAGCGGTGGTAGATGTCTAGTCTCCCTTATGGCTCTAATCTGATAGTGGGGTGGAAGATGTCTACTCTCCCTTATGGCTCTAATCTGATAGTGGTAGTGGGGTGGTAGATGTCTAGTCTCCCTTATGGCTCTAATCTGATAGTGGTAGTGGGGTGGTAGATGTCTAGTCTCCCTTATGGCTCTAATCTGTTAGTGGTAGTGGGGTGGTAGATGTCTAGTCTCCCTTATGACTCTAATCTGATAGTGGTAGATGTCTAGTCTCCCTTATGGCTCTAATCTGATAGTGGGGTGGTAGATGTCTAGTCTCCCTTATGGCTCTAATCTGATAGTGGTAGAGGGGTGGTAGATGTCAAGACTCCCTTATGGCTCTAATCTGATAGTGGTAGTGGGGTGGTAGATGTCTAGTCTCCCATATGACGCTAATCTGATAGTGGTAGTGGGGTGGTAGATGTCTAGTCTCCCTTATGGCTCTAATCTGATAGTGGGTGGTAGATGTCTAGTCTCCCTTATGGCTCTAATCTGATAGTGGGGTGGAAGATGTTTAGTCTCCCTTGTGACTCTAATCTGATAGTGGTAGTGGGGTGGTAGATTTCTAGTTTCCCTTATGGCTCTAATCTGATAGTGGGGTGGTAGATGTCTAGTCTCTTTTATGACTCTCATCTGATAGTGGTAGGGGGGTGGTAGATGTCTAGTCTCCGTTATGGCTCTATTCTCATAGTGGTAGTGGGGTGGTAGATGTCTAGTCTCCCTTATGGCTCTAATCTGATAGTGGGGTGGTAGATGTCTAGTCTCCCTTATGGCACTAATCTGATAGTGGTAGTGGAGTGGTAGATGTTTTGGCTTCCTTGTGGCTCTAATCTGATAGTGGTAGATGTCTAGTTTCTCTTATAGCTCTAATCTGATAGTGATAGAGGGGTGGTAGATGTCTAGTCTCCCTTATGGCTCTAATCTGAAAGTGGTAGTGGGGTGGTAGATGCCTAGTCTCCCTTATGGCTCTAATCTGATAGTGGTAGAGCGGTGATAGATGTCTAGTCTCCCTTATGGCTCTAATCTGATAGTGGTAGAGCGGTGGTAGATGTCTAGTCTCCCTTATGGCTCTAATCTGATAGTGGGGTGGAAGATGTCTACTCTCCGTTATTGCTCTAATCTGGTAGTGGTAGTGGGGTGGTAGATGTCTAGTCTCCTTTATGGCTCTAATCTGATAGTGGTAGTGGGGTGGTAGATGTCTTGTCTCCCTTGTGGCTCTAATCTGATAGTGGTAGATGTCTAGTCTCTCTTATGGCTCTAATCTGATAGTCATAGAGGGGTGGTAGATGTCTAGACTCCCTTATGGCTCTAATCTGATAGTGGTTGTGGGGTGGTAGATGTCTAGTCTCCTTATGGCTCTAATCTGATAGTGGGGTGGTAGATGTCTAGTCTCCCTTATGGCTCTAATCTGATAGTGGTAGAGCGGTGGTAGATGTCTAGTCTCCCTTATGGCTCTAATCTGATAGTGGTAGTGGGGTGGAAGATGTCTACTCTCCCTTATGGCTCTAATCTGATAGTGGTAGTGGGGTGGTAGATGTCTAGTCTCCCTTATGGCTCTAATCTGATAGTGGTAGTGGGGTGGAAGAGGTCTAGTCTCCCTTATGACTCTAATCTGATAGTGGTAGATGTCTAGTATCCCTTATGGCTCTAATCTGATAGTGGGGTGGTAGATGTCTAGTCTCCCTTATGGCTCTAATCTGATAGTGGTAGAGGGGTGGTAGATGTCAAGACTCCCTTATGGCTCTAATCTGATAGTGGTAGAGGGGTGGTAGATGTCTAGTCTCCCTTATGGCTCTAATCTGATAGTGGTAGAGGGGTGGTAGATGTCTAGTCTCCCTTATGGCTCTAATCTGATAGTGGGTGGTAGATGTCTTGTCTCCCTTATGGCTCTAATCTGATAGTGGTAGTGGGGTGGAAGATGTTTAGTCTCCCTTGTGACTCTAATCTGATAGTGGTAGTGGGGTGGTAGATTTCTAGTTCCCCTTATGGCTCTAATCTGATAGTGGGGTGGTAGATGTTTAGTCTCCTTTATGGCTCTAATCTGATAGTGGTAGATGTCTAGTCTCTTTTATGACTCTCATCTGATAGTGGTAGTGGGGTGGTAGATGTCTAGTCTCCCTTATGGCTCTAATCTGATAGTGGTAGTGGGGTGGTAGTTGTCTAGTCTCCCTTATGGCTCTATTCTCATAGTGGTAGTGGGGTGGTAGATGTCTAGGCTCCCTTATGGCTCTAATCTGATAGTGGTAGTGGGGTGGTAGATGTCTAGTCTCCCTTATGACTCTAATCTGATAGTGGTAGATGTCTAGTCTCCCTTATGGCTCTAATCTGATAGTGGGGTGATAGATGTCTAGTCTCCCTTATGGCTCTAATTTGATAGTGGTAGATGTCTAGTTTCTCTTATGGCTCTAATCTGATAGTGGGGTGGAAGATGTCTACTCTCCCTTATGGCTCTAATCTGATAGTGGTAGTGGGGTGGTAGATGTCTAGTCTCCCTTATGGCTCTAATCTGAAAGTGGTAATGGGGTGGAAGATGTCTACTCTCCCTTATGGCTCTAATCTGATAGTGGTAGTGAGGTGGTAGATGTTTAGTCTTCCTTGTGGCTCTAATCTGATAGTGGTAGATGTCTAGTCTCCTTTATGGCTCTAATCTGATAGTGGTAGTGGGGTGGTAGATGTCTTGTCTCCCTTGTGGCTCTAATCTGATAGTGGTAGATGTCTAGTCTCCCTTATGGCTCTAATCTTATAGTGGTAGTGGGGTGGTAGATGTCTAGTCTCCCTTATGGCTCTAGTCTGATAGTGGGGTGGTAGATGTCTAGTCTCCCATATGACTCTAATCTGATAGTGGTAGTGGAGTGGTAGATGTCTAGTCTCCCTTATGGCTCTAATCTGATAGTGGTAGTGGGGTGGTAGATGTCTAGTCTCCCTTATGACTCTAATCTGATAGTGGTAGATGTCTAGTCTCCCTTATGGCTCTAATCTGATAGTGGGGTGGTAGATGTCTAGTCTCCCTTATGGCTCTAATCTGATAGTGGTAGTGGGGTGGTAGATGTCTAGTCTCCCATATGACGCTAATCTGATAGTGGTAGTGGGGTGGTAGATGTCTATCCTCACTTATGGCTCTAATCTGATAGTGGGTGGTAGATGTCTAGTCTCCCTTATGGCTCTAATCTGATAGTGGTAGTGGGGTGGTAGATGTCTCGTCTCCCTTATGACTCTAATCTGATAGTGGTAGTGGGGTGGTAGATGTCTAGTCTCCCTTATGGCTCTAATCTGATAGTGGTTTTGGGGTGGTAGATGTCTAGTCTCCCTTATGGCTCTAATCTGATAGTGGTAGTGGGGTGGTAGATGTCTAGTCTCCCTTATGGCTCTAATCTGATAGTGGTAGTGGGGTGTTAGATGTCTTGTCTCCCTTGTGGCTCTAATCTGATAGTGGTAGATGTCTAGTCTCCCTTATGGCTCTAATCTGATAGTGGTAGTGGGTTGGTAGATGTCTAGTCTCCCTTATGGCTCTAATCTGATAGTGGTAGTGGGGTGGTAGATGTCTAGTCTCCCTTATGGCTCTAATTTGATAGTGGTAGTGGGGTGGTAGATGTCTAGTCTCCCTTATGGCTCTAATCTGATAGTGGTAGAGCGGTGGTAGATGTCTAGTCTCCCTTATGGCTCTAATCTGATAGTGGTAGAGCGGTGGTAGATGTCTAGGCTCCCTTATGGCTCTAGTCTGATAGTGGGGTGGTAGATGTCTAGTCTCCCATATGACTCTAATCTGATAGTGGTAGTGGAGTGGTAGATGTCTAGTCTCCCTTATGGCTCTAATCTGATAGTGGTAGTGGGGTGGTAGATGTCTAGTCTCCCTTATGACTCTAATCTGATAGTGGTAGATGTCTAGTCTCCCTTATGGCTCTAATCTGATAGTGGGGTGGTAGATGTCTAGTCTCCCTTATGGCTCTAATCTGATAGTGGTAGTGGGGTGGTAGATGTCTAGTCTCCCATATGACGCTAATCTGATAGTGGTAGTGGGGTGGTAGATGTCTATCCTCACTTATGGCTCTAATCTGATAGTGGGTGGTAGATGTCTAGTCTCCCTTATGGCTCTAATCTGATAGTGGTAGTGGGGTGGTAGATGTCTCGTCTCCCTTATGACTCTAATCTGATAGTGGTAGTGGGGTGGTAGATGTCTAGTCTCCCTTATGGCTCTAATCTGATAGTGGTTTTGGGGTGGTAGATGTCTAGTCTCCCTTATGGCTCTAATCTGATAGTGGTAGTGGGGTGGTAGATGTCTAGTCTCCCTTATGGCTCTAATCTGATAGTGGTAGTGGGGTGTTAGATGTCTTGTCTCCCTTGTGGCTCTAATCTGATAGTGGTAGATGTCTAGTCTCCCTTATGGCTCTAATCTGATAGTGGTAGTGGGTTGGTAGATGTCTAGTCTCCCTTATGGCTCTAATCTGATAGTGGTAGTGGGGTGGTAGATGTCTAGTCTCCCTTATGGCTCTAATTTGATAGTGGTAGTGGGGTGGTAGATGTCTAGTCTCCCTTATGGCTCTAATCTGATAGTGGTAGAGCGGTGGTAGATGTCTAGTCTCCCTTATGGCTCTAATCTGATAGTGGTAGAGCGGTGGTAGATGTCTAGGCTCCCTTATGGCTCTAATCTGATAGTGGGGTGGAAGATGTCTACTCTCCCTTATGGCTCTAATCTGATAGTGTTAGTGGGGTGGTAGATGTCTAGTCTCCCTTATGGCTCTAATCTGATAGTGGTAGTGGGGTGGAAGAGGTCTAGTCTCCCTTATGACTCTAATCTGATAGTGGTAGATGTCTAGTCTCCCTTATGGCTCTAATCTGATAGTGGGGTGGTAGATGTCTAGTCTCCCTTATGGCTCTAATCTGATAGTGGTAGAGGGGTGGTAGATGTCAAGACTCCCTTATGGCTCTAATCTGATAGTGGTAGAGGGGTGGTAGATGTCTAGTCTCCCTTATGGCTCTAATCTGATAGTGGTAGTGGGGTGGTAGATGTCTAGTCTCCCATATGACTCTAATCTGATAGTGGTAGTGGGGTGGTAGATGTCTAGTCTCCCTTATGGCTCTAATCTGATAGTGGGTGGTAGATGTCTAGTCTCCCTTATGGCTCTAGTCTGATAGTGGGGTGGTAGATGTCTAGCCTCCCTTGTGGCTCTAATCTGATAGTGGTAGTGGAGTGGTAGATGTTTTGTCTTCCTTGTGGCTCTAATCTGATAGTGATAGAGGTCTAGTTTCTCTTATGGCTCTAATCTGATAGTGGGGTGGAAGATGTCTACTCTCCCTTATGGCTCTAATCTGATAGTGGTAGTGGGTTGGTAAATGTCTAGTCTCCTTTATGGCTCTAATCTGATAGTGGTAGTGGGGTGGAAGATGTTTAGTCTCCCTTGTGACTCTAATCTGATAGTGGTAGTGGGGTGGTAGATTTCTAGTTCCCCTTATGGCTCTAATCTGATAGTGGGGTGGTAGATGTTTAGTCTCCTTTATGGCTCTAATCTGATAGTGGTAGATGTCTAGTCTCTTTTATGACTCTCATCTGATAGTGGTAGTGGGGTGGTAGATGTCTAGTCTCCCTTATGGCTCTAATCTGATAGTGGTAGTGGGGTGGTAGTTGTCTAGTCTCCCTTATGGCTCTATTCTCATAGTGGTAGTGGGGTGGTAGATGTCTAGTCTCCCTTATGGCTCTAATCTGATAGTGGTAGTGGGGTGGTAGATGTCTAGTCTCCCTTATGACTCTAATCTGATAGTGGTAGATGTCTAGTCTCCCTTATGGCTCTAATCTGATAGTGGGGTGATAGATGTCTAGTCTCCCTTATGGCTCTAATTTGATAGTGGTAGATGTCTAGTTTCTCTTATGGCTCTAATCTGATAGTGGGGTGGAAGATGTCTACTCTCCCTTATGGCTCTAATCTGATAGTGGTAGTGGGGTGGTAGATGTCTAGTCTCCCTTATGGCTCTAATCTGAAAGTGGTAGTGGGGTGGTAGATGTCTAGTCTCCTTTATGGCTCTAATCTGAGAGTGGTAGTGGGGTGGTAGATGTCTTGTCTCCCTTGTGGCTCTAATCTGATAGTGGTAGATGTCTAGTCTCCCGTATGGCTCTAATCTGATAGTGGTAGTGAGGTGGTAGATGTTTAGTCTTCCTTGTGGCTCTAATCTGATAGTGGTAGATGTCTAGTCTCCTTTATGGCTCTAATCTGATAGTGGTAGTGGGGTGGTAGATGTCTTGTCTCCCTTGTGGCTCTAATCTGATAGTGGTAGATGTCTAGTCTCCCTTATGGCTCTAATCTTATAGTGGTAGTGGGGTGGTAGATGTCTAGTCTCCCTAATGGCTCTAGTCTGATAGTGGGGTGGTAGATGTCTAGTCTCCCATATGACTCTAATCTGATAGTGGTAGTGGAGTGGTAGATGTCTAGTCTCCCTTATGGCTCTAATCTGATAGTGGTAGTGGGGTGGTAGATGTCTAGTCTCCCTTATGACTCTAATCTGATAGTGGTAGATGTCTAGTCTCCCTTATGGCTCTAATCTGATAGTGGGGTGGTAGATCTCTAGTCTCCCTTATGGCTCTAATCTGATAGTGGTAGTGGGGTGGTAGATGTCTAGTCTCCCATATGACGCTAATCTGATAGTGGTAGTGGGGTGGTAGATGTCTATCCTCCCTTATGGCTCTAATCTGATAGTGGGTGGTAGATGTCTAGTCTCCCTTATGGCTCTAATCTGATAGTGGTAGTGGGGTGGTAGATGTCTCGTCTCCCTTATGACTCTAATCTGATAGTGGTAGTGGGGTGGTAGATGTCTAGTCTCCCTTATGGCTCTAATCTGATAGTGGTTTTGGGGTGGTAGATGTCTAGTCTCCCTTATGGCTCTAATCTGATAGTGGTAGTGGGGTGGTAGATGTCTAGTCTCCCTTATGGCTCTAATCTGATAGTGGTAGTGGGGTGGTAGATGTCTTGTCTCCCTTGTGGCTCTAATCTGATAGTGGTAGATGTCTAGTCTCCCTTATGGCTCTAATCTTATAGTGGTAGTGGGGTGGTAGATGTCTAGTCTCCCTTATGGCTCTAGTCTGATAGTGGGGTGGCAGATGTCTAGTCTCCCATATGACTCTAATCTGATAGTGGTAGTGGAGTGGTAGATGTCTAGTCTCCCTTATGGCTCTAATCTGATAGTGGTAGTGGGGTGGTAGATGTCTAGTCTCCCTTATGACTCTAATCTGATAGTGGTAGATGTCTAGTCTCCCTTATGGCTCTAATCTGATAGTGGGGTGGTAGATGTCTAGTCTCCCTTATGGCTCTAATCTGATAGTGGTAGTGGGGTGGTAGATGTCTAGTCTCCCATATGACGCTAATCTGATAGTGGTAGTGGGGTGGTAGATGTCTATCCTCCCTTATGGCTCTAATCTGATAGTGGGTGGTAGATGTCTAGTCTCCCTTATGGCTCTAATCTGATAGTGGTAGTGGGGTGGTAGATGTCTCGTCTCCCTTATGACTCTAATCTGATAGTGGTAGTGGGGTGGTAGATGTCTAGTCTCCCTTATGGCTCTAATCTGATAGTGGTTTTGGGGTGGTAGATGTCTAGTCTCCCTTATGGCTCTAATCTGATAGTGGTAGTGGGGTGGTAGATGTCTAGTCTCCCTTATGGCTCTAATCTGATAGTGGTAGTGGGGTGTTAGATGTCTTGTCTCCCTTGTGGCTCTAATCTGATAGTGGTAGATGTCTAGTCTCCCTTATGGCTCTAATCTGATAGTGGTAGTGGGGTGGTAGATGTCTAGTCTCCCTTATGGCTCTAATCTGATAGTGGGGTGGTAGATGTCTAGTCTCCCTTATGGCTCTAATCTGATAGTGGTAGAGCGGTGGTAGATGTCTAGTCTCCCTTATGGCTCTAATCTGATAGTGGTAGAGCGGTGGTAGATGTCTAGGCTCCCTTATGGCTCTAATCTGATAGTGGGGTGGAAGATGTCTACTCTCCCTTATGGCTCTAATCTGATAGTGGTAGTGGGGTGGTAGATGTCTAGTCTCCCTTATGGCTCTAATCTGATAGTGGTAGTGGGGTGGAAGAGGTCTAGTCTCCCTTATGACTCTAATCTGATAGTGGTAGATGTCTAGTCTCCCTTATGGCTCTAATCTGATAGTGGGGTGGTAGATGTCTAGTCTCCCTTATGGCTCTAATCTGATAGTGGTAGAGGGGTGGTAGATGTCAAGACTCCCTTATGGCTCTAATCTGATAGTGGTAGAGGGGTGGTAGATGTCTAGTCTCCCTTATGGCTCTAATCTGATAGTGGTAGTGGGGTGGTAGATGTCTAGTCTCCCATATGACTCTAATCTGATAGTGGTAGTGGGGTGGTAGATGTCTAGTCTCCCTTATGGCTCTAATCTGATAGTGGGTGGTAGATGTCTAGTCTCCCTTATGGCTCTAGTCTGATAGTGGGGTGGTAGATGTCTAGTCTCCCTTATGGCTCTAATTTGATAGTGGTAGTGGAGTGGTAGATGTTTTGTCTTCCTTGTGGCTCTAATCTGATAGTGATAGAGGTCTAGTTTCTCTTATGGCTCTAATCTGATAGTGGGGTGGAAGATGTCTACTCTCCCTTATGGCTCTAATCTGATAGTGGTAGTGGGTTGGTAAATGTCTAGTCTCCTTTATGGCTCTAATCTGATAGTGGTAGTGGGGTAGTAGATGTCTTGTCTCCCTTGTGGCTCTAATCTGATAGTGGTAGATGTCTAGTCTCCCTTATGGCTCTAATCTGATAGTGGTAGTGGGGTGGTAGATGTCTAGTCTCCATTATGGCTCTAATCTGATAGTGGTTGTGGGGTGGTAGATGTCTAGTCTCCCTTATGGCTCTAATCTTATAGTGGTGGTGGGGTGGTAGATGTCTAGTCTCCCTTATGGCTCTAGTCTGATAGTGGGGTGGTAGATGTCTAGTCTCCCATATGACTCTAATCTGATAGTGGTAGTGGAGTGGTAGATGTCTAGTCTCCCTTATGGCTCTAATCTGATAGTGGTAGTGGGGTGGTAGATGTCTAGTCTCCCTTATGACTCTAATCTGATAGTGGTAGATGTCTAGTCTCCCTTATGGCTCTAATCTGATAGTGGGGTGGTAGATGTCTAGTCTCCCTTATGGCTCTAATCTGATAGTGGTAGTGGGGTGGTAGATGTCTAGTCTCCCATATGACGCTATCTGATAGTGGTAGTGGGGTGGTAGATGTCTAGTCTCCCTTATGGCTCTAATCTGATAGTGGGTGGTAGATGTCTAGTCTCCCTTATGGCTCTAATCTGATAGTGGTAGTGGGGTGGTAGATGTCTCGTCTCCCTTATGACTCTAATCTGATAGTGGTAGTGGGGTGGTAGATGTCTAGTCTCCCTTATGGCTCTAATCTGATAGTGGTTTTGGGGTGGTAGATGTCTAGTCTCCCTTATGGCTCTAATCTGATAGTGGTAGTGGGGTGGTAGATGTCTAGTCTCCCTTTATGACTCTAATCTGATAGTGGTAGAGCGGTGGTAGATGTCTAGTCTCCCTTATGGCTCTAATCTGATAGTTGGGTGGAAGATGTCTACTCTCCCTTATGGCTCTAATCTGATAGTGGTAGTGGGGTGGTAGATGTCTAGTCTCCCTTATGGCTCTAATCTGATAGTGGTAGTGGGGTGGTAGATGTCTAGTCTCCCTTATGGCTCTAATCTGTTAGTGGTAGTGGGGTGGTAGATGTCTAGTCTCCCTTATGGCTCTAATCTGATAGTGGGGTGGTAGATGTCTAGTCTCCCTTATGGCTCTAATCTGATAGTGGTAGAGGGGTGGTAGATGTCAAGACTCCCTTATGGCTCTAATCTGATAGTGGTAGTGGGGTGGTAGATGTCTAGTCTCCCATATGACGCTAATCTGATAGTGGTAGTGGGGTGGTAGATGTCTAGTCTCCCTTATGGCTCTAATCTGATAGTGGTAGTGGGGTGGAAGATGTTTAGTCTCCCTTATGGCTCTAATCTGATAGTGGTAGTGGGGTGGTAGATTTCTAGTTTCCCTTATGGCTCTAATCTGATAGTGGGGTGGTAGATGTCTAGTCTCTTTTATGACTCTCATCTGATAGTGGTAGGGGGGTGGTAGATGTCTAGTCTCCCTTATGGCTCTATACTCATAGTGGTAGTGGGGTGGTAGATGTTTTGGCTTCCTTGTGGCTCTAATCTGATAGTGGTAGATGTCTAGTTTCTCTTATAGCTCTAATCTGATAGTGATAGAGGGGTGGTAGATGTCTAGTCTCCCTTATGGCTCTAATCTGATAGTGGGGTGGTAGATGTCTAGTCTCCCTTATGGCTCTAATCTGATAGTGGTAGTGGAGTGGTAGATGTTTTGGCTTCCTTGTGGCTCTAATCTGATAGTGGTAGATGTCTAGTTTCTCTTATAGCTCTAATCTGATAGTGGTAGAGCGGTGATAGATGTCTAGTCTCCCTTATGGCTCTAATCTGATAGTGGTAGAGCGGTGGTAGATGTCTAGTCTCCCTTATGGCTCTAATCTGATAGTGGGGTGGAAGATGTCTACTCTCCCTTATTGCTCTAATCTGATAGTGGTAGTGGGGTGGTAGATGTCTTGTCTCCCTTGTGGCTCTAATCTGATAGTGGTAGATGTCTAGTATCCCTTATGGCTCTAATCTGATAGTGGGGTGGTAGATGTCTAGTCTCCCTTATGGCTCTAATCTGATAGTGGTAGAGGGGTGGTAGATGTCAAGACTCCCTTATGGCTCTAATCTGATAGTGGTAGAGGGGTGGTAGATGTCTAGTCTCCCTTATGGCTCTAACCTGATAGTGGTAGTGGGGTGGTAGATGTCTAGTCTCCCATATGACTCGAATCTGATAGTGGTAGTGGGGTGGTAGATGTCTAGTCTCCCTTATGGCTCTAATCTGATAGTGGGTGGTAGATGTCTAGTCTCCCTTATGGCTCTAATCTGATAGTGGTAGATGTCTAGTCTCTTTTATGACTCTCATCTGATAGTGGTAGTGGGGTGGTAGATGTCTAGTCTCCCTTATGGCTCTAATCTGATAGTGGTAGTGGGGTGGTAGATGTCTAGTCTCCCTTATGGCTCTATTCTCATAGTGGTAGTGGGGTGGTAGATGTCTAGTCTCCCTTATGGCTCTAATCTGATAGTGGTAGTGGGGTGGTAGATGTCTAGTCTCCCTTATGACTCTAATCTGATAGTGGTAGATGTCTAGTCTCCCTTATGGCTCTAATCTGATAGTGGGGTGATAGATGTCTAGTCTCCCTTATGGCTCTAATTTGATAGTGGTAGTGGGGTGGTAGATGTCTAGTCTCCCTTATGGCTCTAATCTGAAAGTGGTAGTGGGGTGGTAGATGTCTAGTCTCCTTTATGGCTCTAATCTGATAGTGGTAGTGGAGTGGTAGATGTTTTGTCTTCCTTGTGGCTCTAATCTGATAGTGGTAGATGTCTAGTTTCTCTTATGGCTCTAATCTGATAGTGGGGTGGAAGATGTCTACTCTCCCTTATGGCTCTAATCTGATAGTGGTAGTGGGGTGGTAGATGTCTAGTCTCCCTTATGGCTCTAATCTGAAAGTGGTAGTGGGGTGGTAGATGTCTAGTCTCCTTTATGGCTCTAATCTGAGAGTGGTAGTGGGGTGGTAGATGTCTTGTCTCCCTTGTGGCTCTAATCTGATAGTGGTAGATGTCTAGTCTCCCGTATGGCTCTAATCTGATAGTGGTAGTGAGGTGGTAGATGTTTAGTCTTCCTAGTGGCTCTAATCTGATAGTGGTAGATGTCTAGTCTCCTTTATGGCTCTAATCTGATAGTGGTAGTGGGGTGGTAGATGTCTTGTCTCCCTTGTGGCTCTAATCTGATAGTGGTAGATGTCTAGTCTCCCTTATGGCTCTAATCTTATAGTGGTAGTGGGGTGGTAGATGTCTAGTCTCCCTTATGGCTCTAATCTGATAGTGGTAGTGGGGTGGTAGATGTCTAGTCTCCCTTATGACTCTAATCTGATAGTGGTAGATGTCTAGTCTCCCTTATGGCTCTAATCTGATAGTGGGGTGGTAGATGTCTAGTCTCCCTTATGGCTCTAATCTGATAGTGGTAGTGGGGTGGTAGATGTCTAGTCTCCCATATGACGCTAATCTGATAGTGGTAGTGGGGTGGTAGATGTCTAGTCTCCCTTATGGCTCTAATCTGATAGTGGTTTTGGGGTGGTAGATGTCTAGTCTCCCTTATGGCTCTAATCTGATAGTGGTAGTGGGGTGGTAGATGTCTAGTCTCCCTTTATGACTCTAATCTGATAGTGGTAGAGCGGTGGTAGATGTCTAGTCTCCCTTATGGCTCTAATCTGATAGTGGGGTGGTAGATGTCTAGTTTCTCTTATGGCTCTAATCTGATAGTGGTAGTGGGGTGTTAGATGTCTTGTCTCCCTTGTGGCTCTAATCTGATAGTGGTAGATGTCTAGTCTCCCTTATGGCTCTAATCTGATAGTGGTAGTGGGGTGGTAGATGTCTAGTCTCCATTATGGCTCTAATCTGATAGTGGTAGTGGGGTGGTAGATGTCTAGTCTTCCTTGTGGCTCTAATCTGATAGTGGTAGATGTCTAGTCTCTCTTATGGCTCTAATCTGATAGTCATAGAGGGGTGGTAGATGTCTAGACTCCCTCATGGCTCTAATCTGATAGTGGTTGTGGGGTGGTAGATGTCTAGTCTCCTTATTGCTCTAATCTGAAAGTGGTAGAGCGGTGGTAGATGTCTAGTCTCCCTTATGGCTCTAATCTGATAGTGGGGTGGAAGATGTCTACTCTCCCTTATGGCTCTAATCTGATAGTGGTAGTGGGGTGGTAGATGTCTAGTCTCCCTTATGGCTCTAATCTGATAGTGGTAGTGGGGTGGAAGAGGTCTAGTCTCCCTTATGACTCTAATCTGATAGTGGTAGATGTCTAGTCTCCCTTATGGCTCTAATCTGATAGTGGGGTGGTAGATGTCTAGTCTCCCTTATGGCTCTAATCTGATAGTGGTAGAGGGGTGGTAGATGTCAAGACTCCCTTATGGCTCTAATCTGATAGTGGTAGAGGGGTGGTAGATGTCTAGTCTCCCTTATGGCTCTAATCTGATAGTGGTAGTGGGGTGGTAGATGTCTAGTCTCCCATATGACTCTAATCTGATAGTGGTAGTGGGGTGGTAGATGTCTAGTCTCCCTTATGGCTCTAATCTGATAGTGGGTGGAAGAGGTCTAGTCTCCCTTATGGCTCTAGTCTGATAGTGGGGTGGTAGATGTCTAGTCTCCCTTATGGCTCTAATTTGATAGTGGTAGTGTGGTGGTAGATGTCTAGTCTCCCTTATGGCTCTAATCTGATAGTGGTAGTGGGTTGGTAGATGTCTAGTCTCCCTTATTGCTCTAATCTGATAGTGGTAGTGGAGTGGTAGATGTTTTGTCTTCCTTGTGGCTCTAATCTGATAGTGGTAGAGGTCTAGTTTCTCTTATGGCTCTAATCTGATAGTGGGGTGGAAGATGTCTACTCTCCCTTATGGCTCTAATCTGATAGTGGTAGTGGGTTGGTAAATGTCTAGTCTCCTTTATGGCTCTAATCTGATAGTGGTAGTGGGGTGGTAGATGTCTTGTCTCCCTTGTGGCTCTAATCTGATAGTGGTAGATGTCTAGTCTCCCTTATGGCTCTAATCTGATAGTGGTAGTGGGGTGGTAGATGTCTAGTCTCCATTATGGCTCTAATCTGATAGTGGTTGTGGGGTGGTAGATGTCTAGTCTCCCTTATGGCTCTAATAAATTAGTGGGGTGGTAGATGTCTAGTTTCTCTTATGGCTCTAATCTGATAGTGGTAGTGGGGTGTTAGATGTCTTGTCTCCCTTGTGGCTCTAATCTGATAGTGGTAGATGTCTAGTCTCCCTTATGGCTCTAATCTGATAGTGGTAGTGGGGTGGTAGATGTCTAGTCTCCATTATGGCTCTAATCTGATAGTGGTAGTGGGGTGGTAGATGTCTAGTCTTCCTTGTGGCTCTAATCTGATAGTGGTAGATGTCTAGTCTCTCTTATGGCTCTAATCTGATAGTCATAGAGGGGTGGTAGATGTCTAGACTCCCTCATGGCTCTAATCTGATAGTGGTTGTGGGGTGGTAGATGTCTAGTCTCCTTATTGCTCTAATCTGAAAGTGGTAGAGCGGTGGTAGATGTCTAGTCTCCCTTATGGCTCTAATCTGATAGTGGGGTGGAAGATGTCTACTCTCCCTTATGGCTCTAATCTGATAGTGGTAGTGGGGTGGTAGATGTCTAGTCTCCCTTATGGCTCTAATCTGATAGTGGTAGTGGGGTGGAAGAGGTCTAGTCTCCCTTATGACTCTAATCTGATAGTGGTAGATGTCTAGTCTCCCTTATGGCTCTAATCTGATAGTGGGGTGGTAGATGTCTAGTCTCCCTTATGGCTCTAATCTGATAGTGGTAGAGGGGTGGTAGATGTCAAGACTCCCTTATGGCTCTAATCTGATAGTGGTAGAGGGGTGGTAGATGTCTAGTCTCCCTTATGGCTCTAATCTGATAGTGGTAGTGGGGTGGTAGATGTCTAGTCTCCCATATGACTCTAATCTGATAGTGGTAGTGGGGTGGTAGATGTCTAGTCTCCCTTATGGCTCTAATCTGATAGTGGGTGGAAGAGGTCTAGTCTCCCTTATGGCTCTAGTCTGATAGTGGGGTGGTAGATGTCTAGTCTCCCTTATGGCTCTAATTTGATAGTGGTAGTGTGGTGGTAGATGTCTAGTCTCCCTTATGGCTCTAATCTGATAGTGGTAGTGGGTTGGTAGATGTCTAGTCTCCCTTATTGCTCTAATCTGATAGTGGTAGTGGAGTGGTAGATGTTTTGTCTTCCTTGTGGCTCTAATCTGATAGTGGTAGAGGTCTAGTTTCTCTTATGGCTCTAATCTGATAGTGGGGTGGAAGATGTCTACTCTCCCTTATGGCTCTAATCTGATAGTGGTAGTGGGTTGGTAAATGTCTAGTCTCCTTTATGGCTCTAATCTGATAGTGGTAGTGGGGTGGTAGATGTCTTGTCTCCCTTGTGGCTCTAATCTGATAGTGGTAGATGTCTAGTCTCCCTTATGGCTCTAATCTGATAGTGGTAGTGGGGTGGTAGATGTCTAGTCTCCATTATGGCTCTAATCTGATAGTGGTTGTGGGGTGGTAGATGTCTAGTCTCCCTTATGGCTCTAATAAATTAGTGGGGTGGTAGATGTCTAGTCTCCCTTATGGCTCTAATCTGATAGTGGTAGAGGGGAGGTAGATGTCAAGACTCCCTTATGGCTCTAATCTGATAGTGGTAGTGGGGTGGTAGATGTCTAGTCTCCCATATGACGCTAATCTGATAGTGGTAGTGAGGTGGTAGATGTCTAGTCTCCCTTATGGCTCTAATCTGATAGTGGTAGTGGGGTGGAAGATGTTTAGTCTCCCTTATGGCTCTAATCTGATAGTGGTAGTGGGGTGGTAGATTTCTAGTTTCCCTTATGGCTCTAATCTGATAGTGGGGTGGTAGATGTCTAGTCTCTTTTATGACTCTCATCTGATAGTGGTAGGGGGGTGGTAGATGTCTAGTCTCCCTTATGGCTCTATACTCATAGTGGTAGTGGGGTGGTAGATGTTTTGGCTTCCTTGTGGCTCTAATCTGATAGTGGTAGATGTCTAGTTTCTCTTATAGCTCTAATCTGATAGTGATAGAGGGGTGGTAGATGTCTAGTCTCCCTTATGGCTCTAATCTGATAGTGGGGTGGTAGATGTCTAGTCTCCCTTATGGCTCTAATCTGATAGTGGTATTGGGGTGGTAGATGTCTAGTCTCCTGTATGACTCTAATCTGATAGTGGTAGGGGGGTGGTAGATGTCTAGTCTCCCTTATGGCTCTAATCTGATAGTGGTAATGGAGTGGTAGATGTTTTGGCTTCCTTGTGGCTCTAATCTGATAGTGGTAGATGTCTAGTTTCTCTTATAGCTCTAATCTGATAGTGATAGAGGGGTGGTAGATGTCTAGTCTCCCTTATGGCTCTAATCTGAAAGTGGTAGTGGGGTGGTAGATGCCTAGTCTCCCTTATGGCTCTAATCTGATAGTGGTAGAGCGGTGATAGATGTCTAGTCTCCCTTATGGCTCTAATCTGATAGTGGTAGAGCGGTGGTAGATGTCTAGTCTCCCTTATGGCTCTAATCTGATAGTGGTAGTGGGGTGGTAGATGTCTAGTCTCCATTATGGCTCTAATCTGATAGTGGTTGTGGGGTGGTAGATGTCTAGTCTCCCTTATGGCTCTAATAAATTAGTGGGGTGGTAGATGTCTAGTTTCTCTTATGGCTCTAATCTGATAGTGGTAGTGGGGTGTTAGATGTCTTGTCTCCCTTGTGGCTCTAATCTGATAGTGGTAGATGTCTAGTCTCCCTTATGGCTCTAATCTGATAGTGGTAGTGGGGTGGTAGATGTCTAGTCTCCATTATGGCTCTAATCTGATAGTGGTAGTGGGGTGGTAGATGTCTAGTCTTCCTTGTGGCTCTAATCTGATAGTGGTAGATGTCTAGTCTCTCTTATGGCTCTAATCTGATAGTCATAGAGGGGTGGTAGATGTCTAGACTCCCTCATGGCTCTAATCTGATAGTGGTTGTGGGGTGGTAGATGTCTAGTCTCCTTATTGCTCTAATCTGAAAGTGGTAGAGCGGTGGTAGATGTCTAGTCTCCCTTATGGCTCTAATCTGATAGTGGGGTGGAAGATGTCTACTCTCCCTTATGGCTCTAATCTGATAGTGGTAGTGGGGTGGTAGATGTCTAGTCTCCCTTATGGCTCTAATCTGATAGTGGTAGTGGGGTGGAAGAGGTCTAGTCTCCCTTATGACTCTAATCTGATAGTGGTAGATGTCTAGTCTCCCTTATGGCTCTAATCTGATAGTGGGGTGGTAGATGTCTAGTCTCCCTTATGGCTCTAATCTGATAGTGGTAGAGGGGTGGTAGATGTCAAGACTCCCTTATGGCTCTAATCTGATAGTGGTAGAGGGGTGGTAGATGTCTAGTCTCCCTTATGGCTCTAATCTGATAGTGGTAGTGGGGTGGTAGATGTCTAGTCTCCCATATGACTCTAATCTGATAGTGGTAGTGGGGTGGTAGATGTCTAGTCTCCCTTATGGCTCTAATCTGATAGTGGGTGGAAGAGGTCTAGTCTCCCTTATGGCTCTAGTCTGATAGTGGGGTGGTAGATGTCTAGTCTCCCTTATGGCTCTAATTTGATAGTGGTAGTGTGGTGGTAGATGTCTAGTCTCCCTTATGGCTCTAATCTGATAGTGGTAGTGGGTTGGTAGATGTCTAGTCTCCCTTATTGCTCTAATCTGATAGTGGTAGTGGAGTGGTAGATGTTTTGTCTTCCTTGTGGCTCTAATCTGATAGTGGTAGAGGTCTAGTTTCTCTTATGGCTCTAATCTGATAGTGGGGTGGAAGATGTCTACTCTCCCTTATGGCTCTAATCTGATAGTGGTAGTGGGTTGGTAAATGTCTAGTCTCCTTTATGGCTCTAATCTGATAGTGGTAGTGGGGTGGTAGATGTCTTGTCTCCCTTGTGGCTCTAATCTGATAGTGGTAGATGTCTAGTCTCCCTTATGGCTCTAATCTGATAGTGGTAGTGGGGTGGTAGATGTCTAGTCTCCATTATGGCTCTAATCTGATAGTGGTTGTGGGGTGGTAGATGTCTAGTCTCCCTTATGGCTCTAATAAATTAGTGGGGTGGTAGATGTCTAGTCTCCCTTATGGCTCTAATCTGATAGTGGTAGAGGGGAGGTAGATGTCAAGACTCCCTTATGGCTCTAATCTGATAGTGGTAGTGGGGTGGTAGATGTCTAGTCTCCCATATGACGCTAATCTGATAGTGGTAGTGAGGTGGTAGATGTCTAGTCTCCCTTATGGCTCTAATCTGATAGTGGTAGTGGGGTGGAAGATGTTTAGTCTCCCTTATGGCTCTAATCTGATAGTGGTAGTGGGGTGGTAGATTTCTAGTTTCCCTTATGGCTCTAATCTGATAGTGGGGTGGTAGATGTCTAGTCTCTTTTATGACTCTCATCTGATAGTGGTAGGGGGGTGGTAGATGTCTAGTCTCCCTTATGGCTCTATACTCATAGTGGTAGTGGGGTGGTAGATGTTTTGGCTTCCTTGTGGCTCTAATCTGATAGTGGTAGATGTCTAGTTTCTCTTATAGCTCTAATCTGATAGTGATAGAGGGGTGGTAGATGTCTAGTCTCCCTTATGGCTCTAATCTGATAGTGGGGTGGTAGATGTCTAGTCTCCCTTATGGCTCTAATCTGATAGTGGTATTGGGGTGGTAGATGTCTAGTCTCCTGTATGACTCTAATCTGATAGTGGTAGGGGGGTGGTAGATGTCTAGTCTCCCTTATGGCTCTAATCTGATAGTGGTAATGGAGTGGTAGATGTTTTGGCTTCCTTGTGGCTCTAATCTGATAGTGGTAGATGTCTAGTTTCTCTTATAGCTCTAATCTGATAGTGATAGAGGGGTGGTAGATGTCTAGTCTCCCTTATGGCTCTAATCTGAAAGTGGTAGTGGGGTGGTAGATGCCTAGTCTCCCTTATGGCTCTAATCTGATAGTGGTAGAGCGGTGATAGATGTCTAGTCTCCCTTATGGCTCTAATCTGATAGTGGTAGAGCGGTGGTAGATGTCTAGTCTCCCTTATGGCTCTAATCTGATAGTGGGGTGGAAGATGTCTACTCTGCCTTATTGCTCTAATCTGATAGTGGTAGTGGGGTGGTAGATGTCTAGTCTCCTTTATGGCTCTAATCTGATAGTGGTAGTGGGGTGTTAGATGTCTTGTCTCCCTTGTGGCTCTAATCTGATAGTGGTAGATGTCTAGTCTCCCTTATGGCTCTAATCTGATAGTGGTAGTGGGGTGGTAGATGTCTAGTCTCCATTATGGCTCTAATCTGATAGTGGTAGTGGGGTGGTAGATGTCTAGTCTTCCTTGTGGCTCTAATCTGATAGTGGTAGATGTCTAGTCTCTCTTATGGCTCTAATCTGATAGTCATAGAGGGGTGGTAGATGTCTAGACTCCCTTATGGCTCTAATCTGATAGTGGTTGTGGGGTGGTAGATGTCTAGTCTCCCTTATGGCTCTAATCTGATAGTGGTAGAGCGGTGGTAGATGTCTAGTCTCCCTTATGGCTCTAATCTGATAGTGGGGTGGAAGATGTCTACTCTCCCATATGGCTTTAATCTGATAGTGGTAGTGGGGTGGTAGATGTCTAGTCTCCCTTATGGCTCTAATCTGATAGTGGGGTGGTAGATGTATTGTCTCCCTTATGGCTCTAATCTGATAGTGGTAGTGGGGTGGTAGATGTCTAGTCTCCCTTATGACTCTAATCTGATAGTGGTAGATGTCTAGTCTCCCTTATGGCTCTAATCTGATAGTGGGGTGGTAGATGTCTAGTCTCCCTTATGGCTCTAATCTGATAGTGGTAGAGGGGTGCTAGATGTCAAGACTCCCTTATGGCTCTAATCTGATAGTGGTAGAGGGGTGGTAGATGTCTAGTCTCCCTTATGGCTCTAATCTGATAGTGGTAGTGGGGTGGTAGATGTCTAGTCTCCCAAATGACTCTAATCTGATAGTGGTAGTGGGGTGGTAGATGTCTAGTCTCCCTTATGGCTCTAATCTGATAGTGGTAGTGGGGTGGTAGATGTCTAGTCTCCTTTACTGCTCTAATCTGAGAGTGGTAGTGGGGTGGTAGATGTCTTGTCTCCCTTGTGGCTCTAATCTGATAGTGGTAGATGTCTAGTCTCCCGTATGGCTCTAATCTGATAGTGGTAGTGAGGTGGTAGATGTTTAGTCTTCCTTGTGGCTCTAATCTGATAGTGGTAGAGGGGTGGAAGATGTCTAGTCTCCTTTATGGCTCTAATCTGATAGTGGTAGTGGGGTGGTAGATGTCTTGTCTCCCTTGTGGCTCTAATCTGATAGTGGTAGTGGGGTGGAAGATGTCTAGTCTCCTTTATGGCTCTAATCTGATAGTGGTAGTGGGGTGGTAGATGTCTTGTCTCCGTTGTGGCTCTAATCTGATAGTGGTAGATGTCTAGTCTCCCTTATGGCTCTAATCTTATAGTGGTAGTGGGGTGGTAGATGTCTAGTCTCCCTTATGGCTCTAGTCTGATAGTGGGGTGGTAGATGTCTAGTCTCCCATATGACTCTAATCTGATAGTGGTAGTGTGGTGGTAGATGTCAAGTCTCCATTATGGCTCTAATCTGATAGTGGTAGTGGGGTGGTAGATGTCTAGTCTCCCTTATGACTCTAATCTGATAGTGGTAGATGTCTAGTCTCCCTTATGGCTCTAATCTGATAGTGGGGTGGTAGATGTCTAGTCTCCCTTATGGCTCTAATCTGATAGTGGTAGTGGGGTGGTAGATGTCTAGTCTCCCATATGACGCTAATCTGATAGTGGTAGTGGGGTGGTAGATGTCTAGTCTCCCTTATGGCTCTAATCTGATAGTGGGTGGTAGATGTCTAGTTTCTCTTATGGCTCTAATCTGATAGTGGTAGTGGGGTGGTAGATGTCTCGTCTCCCTTATGACTCTAATCTGATAGTGGTAGTGGGGTGATAGATGTCTAGTCTCCCTTATGGCTCTAATCTGATAGTGGTTTTGGGGTGGTAGATGTCTAGTCTCCCTTATGGCTCTAATCTGATAGTGGTAGTGGGGTGGTAGATGTCTAGTCTCCCTTATGGCTCTAATCTGATAGTGGTAGAGCGGTGGTAGATGTCTAGTTTCCCTTATGGCTCTAATCTGATAGTGGTAGATGTCTAGTCTCCCTTATGGCTCTAATCTGATAGTGGTAGATGTCTAGTCTCCCTTATGGCTCTAATCTGATAGTGGGGTGGAAGATGTCTACTCTCCCTTATGGCTCTAATCTGATAGTGGTAGTAGGGTGGTAGATGTCTAGTCTCCCTTATGTCTCTAATCTGATAGTGGTAGTGGGGTGGTAGATGTCTAGTCTCCCTTATGACTCTAATCTGATAGTGGTAGATGTCTAGTCTCCCTTTTGGCTCTAATCTGATAGTGGGGTGGTAGATGTCTAGTCTCCCTTATGGCTCTAATCTGATAGTTGTAGTGGGGTGGTAGATGTCTAGTCTCCCATATGACTCTAATCTGATAGTGGTAGTGGGGTGGTAGATGTCTAGTCTCCCTTATGGCTCTAATCTGATAGTGGTAGTGGGGTGGTAGATGTCTTGTCTCCCTTGTGGCTCTAATCTGATAGTGGTAGATGTCTAGTCTCCCTTATGGCTCTAATCTGATAGTGGTAGTGGGGTGGTAGATGTTTAGTCTTCCTTGTGGCTCTAATCTGATAGTGGTAGAGCGGTGGTAGATGTCTAGTTTCCCTTATGGCTCTAATCTGATAGTGGTAGATGTCTAGTCTCCCTTATGGCTCTAATCTGATAGTGGTAGATGTCTAGTCTCCCTTATGGCTCTAATCTGATAGTGGGGTGGAAGATGTCTACTCTCCCTTATGGCTCTAATCTGATAGTGGTAGTAGGGTGGTAGATGTCTAGTCTCCCTTATGTCTCTAATCTGATAGTGGTAGTGGGGTGGTAGATGTCTAGTCTTCCTTGTGGCTCTAATCTGATAGTGGTAGATGTCTAGTCTCTCTTATGGCTCTAATCTGATAGTCATAGAGGGGTGGTAGATGTCTAGACTCCCTTATGGCTCTAATCTGATAGTGGTTGTGGGGTGGTAGATGTCTAGTCTCCCTTATGGCTCTAATCTGATAGTGGTAGAGCGGTGGTAGATGTCTAGTCTCCCTTATGGCTCTAATCTGATAGTGGGGTGGAAGATGTCTACTCTCCCATATGGCTTTAATCTGATAGTGGTAGTGGGGTGGTAGATGTCTAGTCTCCCTTATGGCTCTAATCTGATAGTGGGGTGGTAGATGTCTAGTCTCCCTTATGGCTCTAATCTGATAGTGGTAGTGGGGTGGTAGATGTCTAGTCTCCCTTATGACTCTAATCTGATAGTGGTAGATGTCTAGTCTCCCTTATGGCTCTAATCTGATAGTGGGGTGGTAGATGTCTAGTCTCCCTTATGGCTCTAATCTGATAGTGGTAGAGGGGTGCTAGATGTCAAGACTCCCTTATGGCTCTAATCTGATAGTGGTAGAGGGGTGGTAGATGTCTAGTCTCCCTTATGGCTCTAATCTGATAGTGGTAGTGGGGTGGTAGATGTCTAGTCTCCCAAATGACTCTAATCTGATAGTGGTAGTGGGGTGGTAGATGTCTAGTCTCCCTTATGGCTCTAATCTGATAGTGGTAGTGGGGTGGTAGATGTCTAGTCTCCTTTACTGCTCTAATCTGAGAGTGGTAGTGGGGTGGTAGATGTCTTGTCTCCCTTGTGGCTCTAATCTGATAGTGGTAGATGTCTAGTCTCCCGTATGGCTCTAATCTGATAGTGGTAGTGAGGTGGTAGATGTTTAGTCTTCCTTGTGGCTCTAATCTGATAGTGGTAGAGGGGTGGAAGATGTCTAGTCTCCTTTATGGCTCTAATCTGATAGTGGTAGTGGGGTGGTAGATGTCTTGTCTCCCTTGTGGCTCTAATCTGATAGTGGTAGTGGGGTGGAAGATGTCTAGTCTCCTTTATGGCTCTAATCTGATAGTGGTAGTGGGGTGGTAGATGTCTTGTCTCCGTTGTGGCTCTAATCTGATAGTGGTAGATGTCTAGTCTCCCTTATGGCTCTAATCTTATAGTGGTAGTGGGGTGGTAGATGTCTAGTCTCCCTTATGGCTCTAGTCTGATAGTGGGGTGGTAGATGTCTAGTCTCCCATATGACTCTAATCTGATAGTGGTAGTGTGGTGGTAGATGTCAAGTCTCCATTATGGCTCTAATCTGATAGTGGTAGTGGGGTGGTAGATGTCTAGTCTCCCTTATGACTCTAATCTGATAGTGGTAGATGTCTAGTCTCCCTTATGGCTCTAATCTGATAGTGGGGTGGTAGATGTCTAGTCTCCCTTATGGCTCTAATCTGATAGTGGTAGTGGGGTGGTAGATGTCTAGTCTCCCATATGACGCTAATCTGATAGTGGTAGTGGGGTGGTAGATGTCTAGTCTCCCTTATGGCTCTAATCTGATAGTGGGTGGTAGATGTCTAGTTTCTCTTATGGCTCTAATCTGATAGTGGTAGTGGGGTGGTAGATGTCTCGTCTCCCTTATGACTCTAATCTGATAGTGGTAGTGGGGTGATAGATGTCTAGTCTCCCTTATGGCTCTAATCTGATAGTGGTTTTGGGGTGGTAGATGTCTAGTCTCCCTTATGGCTCTAATCTGATAGTGGTAGTGGGGTGGTAGATGTCTAGTCTCCCTTATGGCTCTAATCTGATAGTGGTAGAGCGGTGGTAGATGTCTAGTTTCCCTTATGGCTCTAATCTGATAGTGGTAGATGTCTAGTCTCCCTTATGGCTCTAATCTGATAGTGGTAGATGTCTAGTCTCCCTTATGGCTCTAATCTGATAGTGGGGTGGAAGATGTCTACTCTCCCTTATGGCTCTAATCTGATAGTGGTAGTAGGGTGGTAGATGTCTAGTCTCCCTTATGTCTCTAATCTGATAGTGGTAGTGGGGTGGTAGATGTCTAGTCTCCCTTATGACTCTCATCTGATAGTGGTAGATGTCTAGTCTCCCTTTTGGCTCTAATCTGATAGTGGGGTGGTAGATGTCTAGTCTCCCTTATGGCTCTAATCTGATAGTTGTAGTGGGGTGGTAGATGTCTAGTCTCCCATATGACTCTAATCTGATAGTGGTAGTGGGGTGGTAGATGTCTAGTCTCCCTTATGGCTCTAATCTGATAGTGGTAGTGGGGTGGTAGATGTCTTGTCTCCCTTGTGGCTCTAATCTGATAGTGGTAGATGTCTAGTCTCCCTTATGGCTCTAATCTGATAGTGGTAGTGGGGTGGTAGATGTTTAGTCTTCCTTGTGGCTCTAATCTGATAGTGGTAGATGTCTAGTCTCCTTTATGGCTCTAATCTGATAGTGGTAGTGGGGTGGTAGATGTCTTGTCTCCCTTGTGGCTCTAATCTGATAGTGGTAGATGTCTAGTCTCCCTTATGGCTCTAATCTTATAGTGGTAGTGGGGTGGTAGATGTCTAGTCTCCCTTATGGCTCTAGTCTGATAGTGGGGTGGTAGATGTCTAGTCTCCCTTATGGCTCTAATCTGATAGTGGTAATGGAGTGGTAGATGTCTTGTCTTCCTTGTGGCTCTAATCTGATAGTGGTAGATGTCTAGTTTCTCTTATGGCTCTAATCTGATAGTGATAGAGGGGTGGTAGATGTCTAGTCTCCCTTATGGCTCTAATCTGATAGTGGTAGTGGGGTGGAAGATGTCTAGTCTCCCTTATGGCTCTAATCTGATAGTGGTAGAACGGTGATAGATGTCTAGTCTCCCTTATGGCTCTAATCTGATAGTGGTAGTGGGGTGGTAGATGTCTAGTCTCCCTTATGGCTCTAATCTGATAGTGGTAGTGGGGTGGTAGATGTATAGACTCCCTTATGGCTCTAATCTGGTAGTGGTAGTGGGGTGGTAGATGTCTAGTCTCCCTTATGGCTCTAATCTGATAGTGGTAGTGGGGTGGTAGATGTCTAGTCTCCCTTATGACTCTAATCTGATAGTGGTAGATGTCTAGTCTCCCTTATGGCTCTAATCTGATAGTGGGGTGATAGATGTCTAGTCTCCCTTATGGCTCTAATTTGATAGTGGTAGTGGGGTGGTAGATGTCTAGTCTCCCTTATGGCTCTAATCTGAAAGTGGTAGTGGGGTGGTAGATGTCTAGTCTCCTTTATGGCTCTAATCTGATAGTGGTAGTGGAGTGGTAGATGTTTTGTCTTCCTTGTGGCTCTAATCTGATAGTGGTAGATGTCTAGTTTCTCTTATGGCTCTAATCTGATAGTGGGGTGGAAGATGTCTACTCTCCCTTATGGCTCTAATCTGATAGTGGTAGTGGGGTGGTAGATGTCTAGTCTCCCTTATGACTCTAATCTGATAGTGGTAGATGTCTAGTCTCCTTTATGGCTCTAATCTGAGAGTGGTAGTGGGGTGGTAGATGTCTTGTCTCCCTTGTGGCTCTAATCTGATAGTGGTAGATGTCTAGTCTCCCGTATGGCTCTAATCTGATAGTGGTAGTGAGGTGGTAGATGTTTAGTCTTCCTTGTGGCTCTAATCTGATAGTGGTAGATGTCTAGTCTCCCTTATGGCTCTAATCTTATAGTGGTAGTGGGGTGGTAGATGTCTAGTCTCCCTTATGGCTCTAGTCTGATAGTGGGGTGGTAGATGTCTAGTCTCCCATATGACTCTAATCTGATAGTGGTATTGGAGTGGTAGATGTCTAGTCTCCCTTATGGCTCTAATCTGATAGTGGTAGTGGGGTGGTAGATGTCTAGTCTCCCTTATGACTCTAATCTGATAGTGGTAGATGTCTAGTCTCCCTTATGGCTCTAATCTGATAGTGGGGTGGTAGATGTCTAGTCTCCCTTATGGCTCTAATCTGATAGTGGTAGTGGGGTGGTAGATGTCTAGTCTCCCTTATGACGCTAATCTGATAGTGGTAGTGGGGTGGTAGATGTCTAGTCTCCCTTATGGCTCTAATCTGATAGTGGGTGGTAGATGTCTAGTCTCCCTTATGGCTCTAATCTGATAGTGGTAGTGGGGTGGTAGATGTCTCGTCTCCCTTATGACTCTAATCTGATAGTGGTAGTGGGGTGGTAGATGTCTAGTCTCCCTTATGGCTCTAATCTGAAATTGGTTTTGGGGTGGTAGATGTCTAGTCTCCCTTATGGCTCTAATCTGATAGTGGTAGTGGGGTGGTAGATGTCTAGTCTCCCTTTATGACTCTAATCTGATAGTGGTAGAGCGGTGGTAGATGTCTAGTCTCCCTTATGGCTCTAATCTGATAGTGGGGTGGTAGATGTCTAGTTTCTCTTATGGCTCTAATCTGATAGTGGTAGTGGGGTGTTAGATGTCTTGTCTCCCTTGTGGCTCTAATCTGATAGTGGTAGATGTCTAGTCTCCCTTATGGCTCTAATCTGATAGTGGTAGTGGGGTGGTAGATGTCTAGTCTCCATTATGGCTCTAATCTGATAGTGGTAGTGGGGTGGTAGATGTCTAGTCTTCCTTGTGGCTCTAATCTGATAGTGGTAGATGTCTAGTCTCTCTTATGGCTCTAATCTGATAGTCATAGAGGGGTGGTAGATGTCTAGACTCCCTTATGGCTCTAATCTGATAGTGGTTGTGGGGTGGTAGATGTCTAGTCTCCTTATTGCTCTAATCTGAAAGTGGTAGAGCGGTGGTAGATGTCTAGTCTCCCTTATGGCTCTAATCTGATAGTGGGGTGGAAGATGTCTACTCTCCCTTATGGCTCTAATCTGATAGTGGTAGTGGGGTGGTAGATGTCTAGTCTCCCTTATGGCTCTAATCTGATAGTGGTAGTGGGGTGGAAGAGGTCTAGTCTCCCTTATGACTCTAATCTGATAGTGGTAGATGTCTAGTCTCCCTTATGGCTCTAATCTGATAGTGGGGTGGTAGATGTCTAGTCTCCCTTATGGCTCTAATCTGATAGTGGTAGAGGGGTGGTAGATGTCAAGACTCCCTTATGGCTCTAATCTGATAGTGGTAGAGGGGTGGTAGATGTCTAGTCTCCCTTATGGCTCTAATCTGATAGTGGTAGTGGGGTTGTGGATGTCTAGTCTCCCATATGACTCTAATCTGATAGTGGTAGTGGGGTGGTAGATGTCTAGTCTCCCTTATGGCTCTAATCTGATAGTGGGTGGTAGATGTCTAGTCTCCCTTATGGCTCTAGTCTGATAGTGGGGTGGTAGATGTCTAGTCTCCCTTATGGCTCTAATTTGATAGTGGTAGTGTGGTGGTAGATGTCTAGTCTCCCTTATGGCTCTAATCTGATAGTGGTAGTGGGTTGGTAGATGTCTAGTCTCCCTTATTGCTCTAATCTGATAGTGGTAGTGGAGTGGTAGATGTTTTGTCTTCCTTGTGGCTCTAATCTGATAGTGGTAGAGGTCTAGTTTCTCTTATGGCTCTAATCTGATAGTGGGGTGGAAGATGTCTACCCTCCCTTATGGCTCTAATCTGATAGTGGTAGTGGGTTGGTAAATGTCTAGTCTCCTTTATGGCTCTAATCTGATAGTGGTAGTGGGGTGGTAGATGTCTTGTCTCCCTTGTGGCTCTAATCTGATAGTGGTAGATGTCTAGTCTCCCTTATGGCTCTAATCTGATAGTGGTAGTGGGGTGGTAGATGTCTAGTCTCCATTATGGCTCTAATCTGATAGTGGTTGTGGGGTGGTAGATGTCTAGTCTCCCTTATGGCTCTAATCTTATAGTGGTGGTGGGGTGGTAGATGTCTAGTCTCCCTTATGGCTCTAGTCTGATAGTGGGGTGGTAGATGTCTAGTCTCCCATATGACTCTAATCTGATAGTGGTAGTGGAGTGGTAGATGTCTAGTCTCCCTTATGGCTCTAATCTGATAGTGGTAGTGGGGTGGTAGATGTCTAGTCTCCCTTATGACTCTAATCTGATAGTGGTAGATGTCTAGTCTCCCTTATGGCTCTAATCTGATAGTGGGGTGGTAGATGTCTAGTCTCCCTTATGGCTCTAATCTGATAGTGGTAGTGGGGTGGTAGATGTCTAGTCTCCCATATGACGCTAATCTGATAGTGGTAGTGGGGTGGTAGATGTCTAGTCTCCCTTATGGCTCTAATCTGATAGTGGGTGGTAGATGTCTAGTCTCCCTTATGGCTCTAATCTGATAGTGGTAGTGGGGTGGTAGATGTCTCGTCTCCCTTATGACTCTAATCTGATAGTGGTAGTGGGGTGGTAGATGTCTAGTCTCCCTTATGGCTCTAATCTGATAGTGGTTTTGGGGTGGTAGATGTCTAGTCTCCCTTATGGCTCTAATCTGATAGTGGTAGTGGGGTGGTAGATGTCTAGTCTCCCTTTATGACTCTAATCTGATAGTGGTAGAGCGGTGGTAGATGTCTAGTCTCCCTTATGGCTCTAATCTGATAGTGGGGTGGAAGATGTCTACTCTCCCTTATGGCTCTAATCTGATAGTGGTAGTGGGGTGGTAGATGTCTAGTCTCCCTTTTGGCTCTAATCTGATAGTGGTAGTGGGGTGGTAGATGTCTAGTCTCCCTTATGGCTCTAATCTGTTAGTGGTAGTGGGGTGGTAGATGTCTAGTCTCCCTTATGGCTCTAATAAATTAGTGGGGTGGTAGATGTCTAGTCTCCCTTATGGCTCTAATCTGATAGTGGTAGAGGGGAGGTAGATGTCAAGACTCCCTTATGGCTCTAATCTGATAGTGGTAGTGGGGTGGTAGATGTCTAGTCTCCCATATGACGCTAATCTGATAGTGGTAGTGGGGTGGTAGATGTCTAGTCTCCCTTATGGCTCTAATCTGATAGTGGTAGTGGGGTGGAAGATGTCTAGTCTCCCTTATGGCTCTAATCTGATAGTGGTAGTGGGGTGGTAGATGTCTAGTCTCCATTATGGCTCTAATCTGATAGTGGTTGTGGGGTGGTAGATGTCTAGTCTCCCTTATGGCTCTAATCTTATAGTGGTGGTGGGGTGGTAGATGTCTAGTCTCCCTTATGGCTCTAGTCTGATAGTGGGGTGGTAGATGTCTAGTCTCCCATATGACTCTAATCTGATAGTGGTAGTGGAGTGGTAGATGTCTAGTCTCCCTTATGGCTCTAATCTGATAGTGGTAGTGGGGTGGTAGATGTCTAGTCTCCCTTATGACTCTAATCTGATAGTGGTAGATGTCTAGTCTCCCTTATGGCTCTAATCTGATAGTGGGGTGGTAGATGTCTAGTCTCCCTTATGGCTCTAATCTGATAGTGGTAGTGGGGTGGTAGATGTCTAGTCTCCCATATGACGCTAATCTGATAGTGGTAGTGGGGTGGTAGATGTCTAGTCTCCCTTATGGCTCTAATCTGATAGTGGGTGGTAGATGTCTAGTCTCCCTTATGGCTCTAATCTGATAGTGGTAGTGGGGTGGTAGATGTCTCGTCTCCCTTATGACTCTAATCTGATAGTGGTAGTGGGGTGGTAGATGTCTAGTCTCCCTTATGGCTCTAATCTGATAGTGGTTTTGGGGTGGTAGATGTCTAGTCTCCCTTATGGCTCTAATCTGATAGTGGTAGTGGGGTGGTAGATGTCTAGTCTCCCTTTATGACTCTAATCTGATAGTGGTAGAGCGGTGGTAGATGTCTAGTCTCCCTTATGGCTCTAATCTGATAGTGGGGTGGAAGATGTCTACTCTCCCTTATGGCTCTAATCTGATAGTGGTAGTGGGGTGGTAGATGTCTAGTCTCCCTTATGGCTCTAATCTGATAGTGGTAGTGGGGTGGTAGATGTCTAGTCTCCCTTATGGCTCTAATCTGTTAGTGGTAGTGGGGTGGTAGATGTCTAGTCTCCCTTATGGCTCTAATAAATTAGTGGGGTGGTAGATGTCTAGTCTCCCTTATGGCTCTAATCTGATAGTGGTAGAGGGGAGGTAGATGTCAAGACTCCCTTATGGCTCTAATCTGATAGTGGTAGTGGGGTGGTAGATGTCTAGTCTCCCATATGACGCTAATCTGATAGTGGTAGTGGGGTGGTAGATGTCTAGTCTCCCTTATGGCTCTAATCTGATAGTGGTAGTGGGGTGGAAGATGTTTAGTCTCCCTTATGGCTCTAATCTGATAGTGGTAGTGGGGTGGTAGATTTCTAGTTTCCCTTATGGCTCTAATCTGATAGTGGGGTGGTAGATGTCTAGTCTCTTTTATGACTCTCATCTGATAGTGGTAGGGGGGTGGTAGATGTCTAGACTCCCTTATGGCTCTATACTCATAGTGGTAGTGGGGTGGTAGATGTTTTGGCTTCCTTGTGGCTCTAATCTGATAGTGGTAGATGTCTAGTTTTTCTTATAGCTCTAATCTGATAGTGATAGAGGGGTGGTAGATGTCTAGTCTCCCTTATGGCTCTAATCTGATAGTGGGGTGGTAGATGTCTAGTCTCCCTTATGGCTCTAATCTGATAGTGGTATTGGGGCGGTAGATGTCTAGTCTCCTGTATGACTCTAATCTGATAGTGGTAGGGGGGTGGTAGATGTCTAGTCTCCCTTATGGCTCTAATCTGATAGTGGTAGTGGAGTGGTAGATGTTTTGGCTTCCTTGTGGCTCTAATCTGATAGTGGTAGATGTCTAGTTTCTCTTATAGCTCTAATCTGATAGTGATAGAGGGGTGGTAGATGTCTAGTCTCCCTTATGGCTCTAATCTGAAAGTGGTAGTGGGGTGGTAGATGCCTAGTCTCCCTTATGGCTCTAATCTGATAGTGGTAGAGCGGTGATAGATGTCTAGTCTCCCTTATGGCTCTAATCTGATAGTGGTAGAGCGGTGGTAGATGTCTAGTCTCCCTTATGGCTCTAATCTGATAGTGGGGTGGAAGATGTCTACTCTCCCTTATTGCTCTAATCTGATAGTGGTAGTGGGGTGGTAGATGTCTAGTCTCCTTTATGGCTCTAATCTGATAGTGGTAGTGGGGTGTTAGATGTCTTGTCTCCCTTGTGGCTCTAATCTGATAGTGGTAGATGTCTAGTCTCCCTTATGGCTCTAATCTGATAGTGGTAGTGGGGTGGTAGATGTCTAGTCTCCATTATGGCTCTAATCTGATAGTGGTAGTGGGGTGGTAGATGTCTAGTCTTCCTTGTGGCTCTAATCTGATAGTGGTAGATGTCTAGTCTCTCTTATGGCTCTAATCTGATAGTCATAGAGCGGTGGTAGATGTCTAGTCTTCCTTGTGGCTCTAATCTGATAGTGGTAGATGTCTAGTCTCTCTTATGGCTCTAATCTGATAGTGGGGTGGAAGATGTCTACTCTCCCTTATGGCTCTAATCTGATAGTGGTAGTGGGGTGGTAGATGTCTAGTCTCCCTTATGGCTCTAATCTGATAGTGGTAGTGGGGTGGAAGAGGTCTAGTCTCCCTTATGACTCTAATCTGATAGTGGGTGGTAGATGTCTAGTCTCCCTTATGGCTCTAGTCTGATAGTGGGGTGGTAGATGTCTAGTCTCCCTTATGGCTCTAATTTGATAGTGGTAGTGGGGTGGTAGATGTCTAGTCTCCCTTATGGCTCTAATCTGATAGTGGGGTGGAAGATGTCTACTCTCCCATATGGCTCTAATCTGATAGTGGTAGTGGGGTGGTAGATGTCTAGTCTCCCTTATGGCTCTAATCTGATAGTGGGGTGGTAGATGTCTAGTCTCCCTTATGGCTCTAATCTGATAGTGGTAGTGGGGTGGTAGATGTCTAGTCTCCCTTATGGCTCTAATCTGATAGTGGTTGTGGAGTGGTAGATGTTTTGTCTTCCTTGTGGCTCTAATCTGATAGTGGTAGAGGTCTAGTTTCTCTTATGGCTCTAATCTGATAGTGGGGTGGAAGATGTCTACTCTCCCTTATGGCTCTAATCTGATAGTGGTAGTGGGTTGGTAAATGTCTAGTCTCCTTTATGGCTCTAATCTGATAGTGGTAGTGGGGTGGTAGATGTCTAGTCTTCCTTGTGGCTCTAATCTGATAGTGGTAGATGTCTAGTCTCTCTTATGGCTCTAATCTGATAGTCATAGAGGGGTGGTAGATGTCTAGACTCCCTTATGGCTCTAATCTGATAGTGGTTGTGGGGTGGTAGATGTCTAGTCTCCCTTATGGCTCTAATCTGATAGTGGTAGAGCGGTGGTAGATGTCTAGTCTCCCTTATGGCTCTAATCTGATAGTGGGGTGGAAGATGTCTACTCTCCCATATGGCTCTAATCTGATAGTGGTAGTGGGGTGGTAGATGTCTAGTCTCCCTTATGGCTCTAATCTGATAGTGGGGTGGTAGATGTCTAGTCTCCCTTATGGCTCTAATCTGATAGTGGTAGAGGGGTGGTAGATGTCTAGTCTCCCTTATGGCTCTAATCTGATAGTGGTAGTGGGGTGGTAGATGTCTACTCTCCCTTATGGCTCTAATCTGATAGTGGTAGTGGGGTGGTAGATGTCTAGTCTCCCTTATGGCTCTAATCTGATAGTGGTAGTGGGGTGGTAGATGTCTAGTCTCCCTTATGGCTCTAATCTGTTAGTGGTAGTGGGGTGGTAGATGTCTAGTCTCCCTTATGGCTCTAATAAATTAGTGGGGTGGTAGATGTCTAGTCTCCCTTATGGCTCTAATCTGATAGTGGTAGAGGGGAGGTAGATGTCAAGACTCCCTTATGGCTCTAATCTGATAGTGGTAGTGGGGTGGTAGATGTCTAGTCTCCCATATGACGCTAATCTGATAGTGGTAGTGGGGTGGTAGATGTCTAGTCTCCCTTATGGCTCTAATCTGATAGTGGTAGTGGGGTGGAAGATGTCTAGTCTCCCTTATGGCTCTAATCTGATAGTGGTAGTGGGGTGGTAGATGTCTAGTCTCCATTATGGCTCTAATCTGATAGTGGTTGTGGGGTGGTAGATGTCTAGTCTCCCTTATGGCTCTAATCTTATAGTGGTGGTGGGGTGGTAGATGTCTAGTCTCCCTTATGGCTCTAGTCTGATAGTGGGGTGGTAGATGTCTAGTCTCCCATATGACTCTAATCTGATAGTGGTAGTGGAGTGGTAGATGTCTAGTCTCCCTTATGGCTCTAATCTGATAGTGGTAGTGGGGTGGTAGATGTCTAGTCTCCCTTATGACTCTAATCTGATAGTGGTAGATGTCTAGTCTCCCTTATGGCTCTAATCTGATAGTGGGGTGGTAGATGTCTAGTCTCCCTTATGGCTCTAATCTGATAGTGGTAGTGGGGTGGTAGATGTCTAGTCTCCCATATGACGCTAATCTGATAGTGGTAGTGGGGTGGTAGATGTCTAGTCTCCCTTATGGCTCTAATCTGATAGTGGGTGGTAGATGTCTAGTCTCCCTTATGGCTCTAATCTGATAGTGGTAGTGGGGTGGTAGATGTCTCGTCTCCCTTATGACTCTAATCTGATAGTGGTAGTGGGGTGGTAGATGTCTAGTCTCCCTTATGGCTCTAATCTGATAGTGGTTTTGGGGTGGTAGATGTCTAGTCTCCCTTATGGCTCTAATCTGATAGTGGTAGTGGGGTGGTAGATGTCTAGTCTCCCTTTATGACTCTAATCTGATAGTGGTAGAGCGGTGGTAGATGTCTAGTCTCCCTTATGGCTCTAATCTGATAGTGGGGTGGAAGATGTCTACTCTCCCTTATGGCTCTAATCTGATAGTGGTAGTGGGGTGGTAGATGTCTAGTCTCCCTTATGGCTCTAATCTGATAGTGGTAGTGGGGTGGTAGATGTCTAGTCTCCCTTATGGCTCTAATCTGTTAGTGGTAGTGGGGTGGTAGATGTCTAGTCTCCCTTATGGCTCTAATAAATTAGTGGGGTGGTAGATGTCTAGTCTCCCTTATGGCTCTAATCTGATAGTGGTAGAGGGGAGGTAGATGTCAAGACTCCCTTATGGCTCTAATCTGATAGTGGTAGTGGGGTGGTAGATGTCTAGTCTCCCATATGACGCTAATCTGATAGTGGTAGTGGGGTGGTAGATGTCTAGTCTCCCTTATGGCTCTAATCTGATAGTGGTAGTGGGGTGGAAGATGTCTAGTCTCCCTTATGGCTCTAATCTGATAGTGGTAGTGGGGTGGTAGATGTCTAGTCTCCATTATGGCTCTAATCTGATAGTGGTTGTGGGGTGGTAGATGTCTAGTCTCCCTTATGGCTCTAGTCTGATAGTGGGGTGGTAGATGTCTAGTCTCCCATATGACTCTAATCTGATAGTGGTAGTGGAGTGGTAGATGTCTAGTCTCCCTTATGGCTCTAATCTGATAGTGGTAGTGGGGTGGTAGATGTCTAGTCTCCCTTATGACTCTAATCTGATAGTGGTAGATGTCTAGTCTCCCTTATGGCTCTAATCTGATAGTGGGGTGGTAGATGTCTAGTCTCCCTTATGGCTCTAATCTGATAGTGGTAGTGGGGTGGTAGATGTCTAGTCTCCCATATGACGCTAATCTGATAGTGGTAGTGGGGTGGTAGATGTCTAGTCTCCCTTATGGCTCTAATCTGATAGTGGGTGGTAGATGTCTAGTCTCCCTTATGGCTCTAATCTGATAGTGGTAGTGGGGTGGTAGATGTCTCGTCTCCCTTATGACTCTAATCTGATAGTGGTAGTGGGGTGGTAGATGTCTAGTCTCCCTTATGGCTCTAATCTGATAGTGGTTTTGGGGTGGTAGATGTCTAGTCTCCCTTATGGCTCTAATCTGATAGTGGTAGTGGGGTGGTAGATGTCTAGTCTCCCTTTATGACTCTAATCTGATAGTGGTAGAGCGGTGGTAGATGTCTAGTCTCCCTTATGGCTCTAATCTGATAGTGGGGTGGAAGATGTCTACTCTCCCTTATGGCTCTAATCTGATAGTGGTAGTGGGGTGGTAGATGTCTAGTCTCCCTTATGGCTCTAATCTGATAGTGGTAGTGGGGTGGTAGATGTCTAGTCTCCCTTATGGCTCTAATCTGTTAGTGGTAGTGGGGTGGTAGATGTCTAGTCTCCCTTATGGCTCTAATAAATTAGTGGGGTGGTAGATGTCTAGTCTCCCTTATGGCTCTAATCTGATAGTGGTAGAGGGGAGGTAGATGTCAAGACTCCCTTATGGCTCTAATCTGATAGTGGTAGTGGGGTGGTAGATGTCTAGTCTCCCATATGACGCTAATCTGATAGTGGTAGTGGGGTGGTAGATGTCTAGTCTCCCTTATGGCTCTAATCTGATAGTGGTAGTGGGGTGGAAGATGTTTAGTCTCCCTTATGGCTCTAATCTGATAGTGGTAGTGGGGTGGTAGATTTCTAGTTTCCCTTATGGCTCTAATCTGATAGTGGGGTGGTAGATGTCTAGTCTCTTTTATGACTCTCATCTGATAGTGGTAGGGGGGTGGTAGATGTCTAGACTCCCTTATGGCTCTATACTCATAGTGGTAGTGGGGTGGTAGATGTTTTGGCTTCCTTGTGGCTCTAATCTGATAGTGGTAGATGTCTAGTTTTTCTTATAGCTCTAATCTGATAGTGATAGAGGGGTGGTAGATGTCTAGTCTCCCTTATGGCTCTAATCTGATAGTGGGGTGGTAGATGTCTAGTCTCCCTTATGGCTCTAATCTGATAGTGGTATTGGGGCGGTAGATGTCTAGTCTCCTGTATGACTCTAATCTGATAGTGGTAGGGGGGTGGTAGATGTCTAGTCTCCCTTATGGCTCTAATCTGATAGTGGTAGTGGAGTGGTAGATGTTTTGGCTTCCTTGTGGCTCTAATCTGATAGTGGTAGATGTCTAGTTTCTCTTATAGCTCTAATCTGATAGTGATAGAGGGGTGGTAGATGTCTAGTCTCCCTTATGGCTCTAATCTGAAAGTGGTAGTGGGGTGGTAGATGCCTAGTCTCCCTTATGGCTCTAATCTGAGAGTGGTAGAGCGGTGATAGATGTCTAGTCTCCCTTATGGCTCTAATCTGATAGTGGTAGAGCGGTGGTAGATGTCTAGTCTCCCTTATGGCTCTAATCTGATAGTGGGGTGGAAGATGTCTACTCTCCCTTATTGCTCTAATCTGATAGTGGTAGTGGGGTGGTAGATGTCTAGTCTCCTTTATGGCTCTAATCTGATAGTGGTAGTGGGGTGTTAGATGTCTTGTCTCCCTTGTGGCTCTAATCTGATAGTGGTAGATGTCTAGTCTCCCTTATGGCTCTAATCTGATAGTGGTAGTGGGGTGGTAGATGTCTAGTCTCCATTATGGCTCTAATCTGATAGTGGTAGTGGGGTGGTAGATGTCTAGTCTTCCTTGTGGCTCTAATCTGATAGTGGTAGATGTCTAGTCTCTCTTATGGCTCTAATCTGATAGTCATAGAGCGGTGGTAGATGTCTAGTCTTCCTTGTGGCTCTAATCTGATAGTGGTAGATGTCTAGTCTCTCTTATGGCTCTAATCTGATAGTGGGGTGGAAGATGTCTACTCTCCCTTATGGCTCTAATCTGATAGTGGTAGTGGGGTGGTAGATGTCTAGTCTCCCTTATGGCTCTAATCTGATAGTGGTAGTGGGGTGGAAGAGGTCTAGTCTCCCTTATGACTCTAATCTGATAGTGGGTGGTAGATGTCTAGTCTCCCTTATGGCTCTAGTCTGATAGTGGGGTGGTAGATGTCTAGTCTCCCTTATGGCTCTAATTTGATAGTGGTAGTGGGGTGGTAGATGTCTAGTCTCCCTTATGGCTCTAATCTGATAGTGGGGTGGAAGATGTCTACTCTCCCATATGGCTCTAATCTGATAGTGGTAGTGGGGTGGTAGATGTCTAGTCTCCCTTATGGCTCTAATCTGATAGTGGGGTGGTAGATGTCTAGTCTCCCTTATGGCTCTAATCTGATAGTGGTAGTGGGGTGGTAGATGTCTAGTCTCCCTTATGGCTCTAATCTGATAGTGGTTGTGGAGTGGTAGATGTTTTGTCTTCCTTGTGGCTCTAATCTGATAGTGGTAGAGGTCTAGTTTCTCTTATGGCTCTAATCTGATAGTGGGGTGGAAGATGTCTACTCTCCCTTATGGCTCTAATCTGATAGTGGTAGTGGGTTGGTAAATGTCTAGTCTCCTTTATGGCTCTAATCTGATAGTGGTAGTGGGGTGGTAGATGTCTAGTCTTCCTTGTGGCTCTAATCTGATAGTGGTAGATGTCTAGTCTCTCTTATGGCTCTAATCTGATAGTCATAGAGGGGTGGTAGATGTCTAGACTCCCTTATGGCTCTAATCTGATAGTGGTTGTGGGGTGGTAGATGTCTAGTCTCCCTTATGGCTCTAATCTGATAGTGGTAGAGCGGTGGTAGATGTCTAGTCTCCCTTATGGCTCTAATCTGATAGTGGGGTGGAAGATGTCTACTCTCCCATATGGCTCTAATCTGATAGTGGTAGTGGGGTGGTAGATGTCTAGTCTCCCTTATGGCTCTAATCTGATAGTGGGGTGGTAGATGTCTAGTCTCCCTTATGGCTCTAATCTGATAGTGGTAGAGGGGTGGTAGATGTCTAGTCTCCCTTATGGCTCTAATCTGATAGTGGTAGTGGGGTGGTAGATGTCTAGTCTCCCTTATGGCTCTAATCTGATAGTGGTAGAACGGTTATAGATGTCTAGTCTCCCTTATGGCTCTAATCTGATAGTGGTAGTGGGGTGGTAGATGTCTAGTCTCCCTTATGGCTCTAATCTGATAGTGGTAGTGGGGTGGTAGATGTATAGACTCCCTTATGGCTCTAATCTGGTAGTGGTAGTGGGGTGGTAGATGTCTAGTCTCCCTTATGGCTCTAATCTGATAGTGGTAGTGGGGTGGTAGATGTCTAGTCTCCTTTATGGCTGTAATCTGATAGTGGTAGTGGGGTGGTAGATGTCTGTCTCCCTTGTGGCTCTAATCTGATAGTGGTAGATGTCTAGTCTCCCTTATGGCTCTAATCTGATAGTGGTAGTGGGGTGGTAGATGTCTAGTCTCCCTTATGGCTCTAATCTGATAGTGGTAGTGGGGTGGTAGATGTCTAGTCTTCCTTGTGGCTCTAATCTGATAGTGGTAGATGTCTAGTCTCCCTTATGGCTCTAATCTGATAGTGGTAGTGGGGTGGTAGATGTCTAGTCTCCCTTATGGCTCTAATCTGATAGTGGTAGTGGGGTGGTAGATGTCTAGTCTCCCTTATGGCTCTAATCTGATAGTGGTAGTGGGGTGGTAGATTTCTAGTCTCCCTTATGGCTCTAATCTGATAGTGGTAGTGGGGTGGTAGATGTCTAGTCTCCCTTATGACTCTAATCTGATAGTGGTAGATGTCTAGTCTCCCTTATGGCTCTAATCTGATAGTGGGGTGGAAGATGTCTACTCTCCCTTATGGCTCTAATCTGATAGTGGTAGTGGGGTGGTAGATGTCTAGTCTCCCTTATGGCTCTAATCTGATAGGTGTAGTGGGGTGGTAGATGTCTAGTCTCCCTTATGACTCTAATCTGATAGTGGTAGATGTCTAGTCTCCCTTTTGGCTCTAATCTGATAGTGGGGTGGTAGATGTCTAGTCTCCCTTATGGCTCTAATCTGATAGTTGTAGTGGGGTGGTAGATGTCTAGTCTCCCATATGACTCTAATCTGATAGTGGTAGTGGGGTGGTAGATGTCTAGTCTCCCTTATGGCTCTAATCTGATAGTGGTAGTGGGGTGGTAGATGTCTTGTCTCCCTTGTGGCTCTAATCTGATAGTGGTAGATGTCTAGTCTCCCTTATGGCTCTAATCTGATAGTGGTAGTGGGGTGGTAGATGTTTAGTCTTCCTTGTGGCTCTAATCTGATAGTGGTAGTGGGGTGGTAAATGTCTAGTCTCCTTTATGGCTCTAATCTGATAGTGGTAGTGGGGTGGTAGATGTCTTGTCTCCCTTGTGGCTCTAATCTGATAGTGGTAGATGTCTAGTCTCCCTTATGGCTCTAATCTTATAGTGGTAGTGGGGTGGTAGATGTCTAGTCTCCCTTATGGCTCTAGTCTGATAGTGGGGTGGTAGATGTCTAGTCTCCCTTATGGCTCTAATCTGATAGTGGTAATGGAGTGGTAGATGTCTTGTCTTCCTTGTGGCTCTAATCTGATAGTGGTAGATGTCTAGTTTCCCTTATGGCTCTAATCTTATAGTGGTAGTGGGGTGGTAGATGTCTAGTCTCCCTTATGGCTCTAGTCTGATAGTGGGGTGGTAGATGTCTAGTCTCCCTTATGGCTCTAATCTGATAGTGGTAATGGAGTGGTAGATGTCTTGTCTTCCTTGTGGCTCTAATCTGATAGTGGTAGATGTCTAGTTTCTCTTATGGCTCTAATCTGATAGTGATAGAGGGGTGGTAGATGTCTAGTCTCCCTTATGGCTCTAATCTGATAGTGGGGTGGAAGATGTCTACTCTCCCTTATGGCTCTAATCTGATAGTGGTAGTGGGGTGGTAGATGTCTAGTCTCCCTTATGGCTCTAATCTGATAGTGGTAGTGGGGTGGAAGAGGTCTAGTCTCCCTTATGACTCTAATCTGATAGTGGGTGGTAGATGTCTAGTCTCCCTTATGGCTCTAGTCTGATAGTGGGGTGGTAGATGTCTAGTCTCCCTTATGGCTCTAATTTGATAGTGGTAGTGGGGTGGTAGATGTCTAGTCTCCCTTATGGCTCTAATCTGATAGTGGGGTGGAAGATGTCTACTCTCCCATATGGCTCTAATCTGATAGTGGTAGTGGGGTGGTAGATGTCTAGTCTCCCTTATGGCTCTAATCTGATAGTGGGGTGGTAGATGTCTAGTCTCCCTTATGGCTCTAATCTGATAGTGGTAGTGGGGTGGTAGATGTCTAGTCTCCCTTATGGCTCTAATCTGATAGTGGTTGTGGAGTGGTAGATGTTTTGTCTTCCTTGTGGCTCTAATCTAATAGTGGTAGAGGTCTAGTTTCTCTTATGGCTCTAATCTGATAGTGGGGTGGAAGATGTCTACTCTCCCTTATGGCTCTAATCTGATAGTGGTAGTGGGTTGGTAAATGTCTAGTCTCCTTTATGGCTCTAATCTGATAGTGGTAGTGGGGTGGTAGATGTCTAGTCTTCCTTGTGGCTCTAATCTGATAGTGGTAGATGTCTAGTCTCTCTTATGGCTCTAATCTGATAGTCATAGAGGGGTGGTAGATGTCTAGACTCCCTTATGGCTCTAATCTGATAGTGGTTGTGGGGTGGTAGATGTCTAGTCTCCCTTATGGCTCTAATCTGATAGTGGTAGAGCGGTGGTAGATGTCTAGTCTCCCTTATGGCTCTAATCTGATAGTGGGGTGGAAGATGTCTACTCTCCCATATGGCTCTAATCTGATAGTGGTAGTGGGGTGGTAGATGTCTAGTCTCCCTTATGGCTCTAATCTGATAGTGGGGTGGTAGATGTCTAGTCTCCCTTATGGCTCTAATCTGATAGTGGTAGAGGGGTGGTAGATGTCTAGTCTCCCTTATGGCTCTAATCTGATAGTGGTAGTGGGGTGGTAGATGTCTAGTCTCCCTTATGGCTCTAATCTGATAGTGGTAGAACGGTTATAGATGTCTAGTCTCCCTTATGGCTCTAATCTGATAGTGGTAGTGGGGTGGTAGATGTCTAGTCTCCCTTATGGCTCTAATCTGATAGTGGTAGTGGGGTGGTAGATGTATAGACTCCCTTATGGCTCTAATCTGGTAGTGGTAGTGGGGTGGTAGATGTCTAGTCTCCCTTATGGCTCTAATCTGATAGTGGTAGTGGGGTGGTAGATGTCTAGTCTCCTTTATGGCTGTAATCTGATAGTGGTAGTGGGGTGGTAGATGTCTGTCTCCCTTGTGGCTCTAATCTGATAGTGGTAGATGTCTAGTCTCCCTTATGGCTCTAATCTGATAGTGGTAGTGGGGTGGTAGATGTCTAGTCTCCCTTATGGCTCTAATCTGATAGTGGTAGTGGGGTGGTAGATGTCTAGTCTTCCTTGTGGCTCTAATCTGATAGTGGTAGATGTCTAGTCTCCCTTATGGCTCTAATCTGATAGTGGTAGTGGGGTGGTAGATGTCTAGTCTCCCTTATGGCTCTAATCTGATAGTGGTAGTGGGGTGGTAGATGTCTAGTCTCCCTTATGGCTCTAATCTGATAGTGGTAGTGGGGTGGTAGATTTCTAGTCTCCCTTATGGCTCTAATCTGATAGTGGTAGTGGGGTGGTAGATGTCTAGTCTCCCTTATGACTCTAATCTGATAGTGGTAGATGTCTAGTCTCCCTTATGGCTCTAATCTGATAGTGGGGTGGAAGATGTCTACTCTCCCTTATGGCTCTAATCTGATAGTGGTAGTGGGGTGGTAGATGTCTAGTCTCCCTTATGGCTCTAATCTGATAGGTGTAGTGGGGTGGTAGATGTCTAGTCTCCCTTATGACTCTAATCTGATAGTGGTAGATGTCTAGTCTCCCTTTTGGCTCTAATCTGATAGTGGGGTGGTAGATGTCTAGTCTCCCTTATGGCTCTAATCTGATAGTTGTAGTGGGGTGGTAGATGTCTAGTCTCCCATATGACTCTAATCTGATAGTGGTAGTGGGGTGGTAGATGTCTAGTCTCCCTTATGGCTCTAATCTGATAGTGGTAGTGGGGTGGTAGATGTCTTGTCTCCCTTGTGGCTCTAATCTGATAGTGGTAGATGTCTAGTCTCCCTTATGGCTCTAATCTGATAGTGGTAGTGGGGTGGTAGATGTTTAGTCTTCCTTGTGGCTCTAATCTGATAGTGGTAGTGGGGTGGTAAATGTCTAGTCTCCTTTATGGCTCTAATCTGATAGTGGTAGTGGGGTGGTAGATGTCTTGTCTCCCTTGTGGCTCTAATCTGATAGTGGTAGATGTCTAGTCTCCCTTATGGCTCTAATCTTATAGTGGTAGTGGGGTGGTAGATGTCTAGTCTCCCTTATGGCTCTAGTCTGATAGTGGGGTGGTAGATGTCTAGTCTCCCTTATGGCTCTAATCTGATAGTGGTAATGGAGTGGTAGATGTCTTGTCTTCCTTGTGGCTCTAATCTGATAGTGGTAGATGTCTAGTTTCCCTTATGGCTCTAATCTTATAGTGGTAGTGGGGTGGTAGATGTCTAGTCTCCCTTATGGCTCTAGTCTGATAGTGGGGTGGTAGATGTCTAGTCTCCCTTATGGCTCTAATCTGATAGTGGTAATGGAGTGGTAGATGTCTTGTCTTCCTTGTGGCTCTAATCTGATAGTGGTAGATGTCTAGTTTCTCTTATGGCTCTAATCTGATAGTGATAGAGGGGTGGTAGATGTCTAGTCTCCCTTATGGCTCTAATCTGATAGTGGTAGTGGGGTGGTAGATGTCTAGTCTCCCTTATGGCTCTAATCTGATAGTGGTAGAACGGTGATAGATGTCTAGTCTCCCTTATGGCTCTAATCTGATAGTGGTAGTGGGGTGGTAGATGTATAGACTCCCTTATGGCTCTAATCTGGTAGTGGTAGTGGGGTGGTAGATGTCTAGTCTCCCTTAGGGCTCTAATCTGATAGTGGTAGTGGGGTGGTAGATGTCTAGTCTCCTTTATGGCTGTAATCTGATAGTGATAGTGGGGTGGTAGATGTCTTGTCTCCGTTGTGGCTCTAATCTGATAGTGGTAGATGTCTAGTCTCCCTTATGGCTCTAATCTGATAGTGGTAGTGGGGTGGTAGATGTCTAGTCTCCCTTATGGCTCTAATCTGATAGTGGTAGAGCGGTGGTAGATGTCTAGTCTCCCTTATGGCTCTAATCTGATAGTGGGGTGGAAGATGTCTAGTCTCCCTTATGGCTCTAATCTGATAGTGGTAGTGGGGTGGTAGATTTCTAGTCTCCCTTATGGCTCTAATCTGATAGTGGTAGTGGGGTGGTAGATGTCTAGTCTCCCTTATGACTCTAATCTGATAGTGGTTGTGGAGTGGTAGATGTTTTGTCTTCCTTGTGGCTCTAATCTGATAGTGGTAGAGGTCTAGTTTCTCTTATGGCTCTAATCTGATAGTGGGGTGGAAGATGTCTACTCTCCCTTATGGCTCTAATCTGATAGTGGTAGTGGGTTGGTAAATGTCTAGTCTCCTTTATGGCTCTAATCTGATAGTGGTAGTGGGGTGGTAGATGTCTAGTCTTCCTTGTGGCTCTAATCTGATAGTGGTAGATGTCTAGTCTCTCTTATGGCTCTAATCTGATAGTCATAGAGGGGTGGTAGATGTCTAGACTCCCTTATGGCTCTAATCTGATAGTGGTTGTGGGGTGGTAGATGTCTAGTCTCCCTTATGGCTCTAATCTGATAGTGGTAGAGCGGTGGTAGATGTCTAGTCTCCCTTATGGCTCTAATCTGATAGTGGGGTGGAAGATGTCTACTCTCCCATATGGCTCTAATCTGATAGTGGTAGTGGGGTGGTAGATGTCTAGTCTCCCTTATGGCTCTAATCTGATAGTGGGGTGGTAGATGTCTAGTCTCCCTTATGGCTCTAATCTGATAGTGGTAGAGGGGTGCTAGATGTCAAGACTCCCTTATGGCTCTAATCTGATAGTGGTAGAGGGGTGGTAGATGTCTAGGCTCCCTTATGGCTCTAATCTGATAGTGGTAGTGGGGTGGTAGATGTCTAGTCTCCCAAATGACTCTAATCTGATAGTGGTAGTGGGGTGGTAGATGTCTAGTCTCCCTTATGGCTCTAATCTGATAGTGGTAGTGGGGTGGTAGATGTCTAGTCTCCTTTACTGCTCTAATCTGAGAGTGGTTGTGGGGTGGTAGATGTCTTGTCTCCCTTAAGGCTCTAATCTGATAGTGGTAGTGGGGTGGTAGATGTCTAGTCTCCCATATGACGCTAATCTGATAGTGGTAGTGGGGTGGTAGATGTCTAGTCTTCCTTATGGCTCTAATCTGATAGTGGGTGGTAGATGTCTAGTTTCTCTTATGGCTCTAATCTGATAGTGGTAGTGGGGTGGTAGATGTCTCGTCTCCCTTATGACTCTAATCTGATAGTGGTAGTGGGGTGATAGATGTCTAGTCTCCCTTATGGCTCTAATCTGATAGTGGTTTTGGGGTGGTAGATGTCTAGTCTCCCTTATGGCTCTAATCTGATAGTGGTAGTGGGGTGGTAGATGTCTAGTCTCCCTTATGGCTCTAATCTGATAGTGGTAGAGCGGTGGTAGATGTCTAGTTTCCCTTATGGCTCTAATCTGATAGTGGTAGATGTCTAGTCTCCCTTATGGCTCTAATCTGATAGTGGTAGATGTCTAGTCTCCCTTATGGCTCTAATCTGATAGTGGGGTGGAAGATGTCTACTCTCCCTTATGGCTCTAATCTGATAGTGGTAGTGGGGTGGTATATGTCTAGTCTCCCTTATGGCTCTAATCTGATAGTGGTAGTGGGGTGGTAGATGTCTAGTCTCCCTTATGACTCTAATCTGATAGTGGTAGATGTCTAGTCTCCCTTTTGGCTCTAATCTGATAGTGGGGTGGTAGATGTCTAGTCTCCCTTATGGCTCTAATCTGATAGTTGTAGTGGGGTGGTAGATGTCTAGTCTCCCATATGACTCTAATCTGATAGTGGTAGTGGGGTGGTAGATGTCTAGTCTCCCTTATGGCTCTAATCTGATAGTGGTAGTGGGGTGGTAGATGTCTTGTCTCCCTTGTGGCTCTAATCTGATAGTGGTAGATGTCTAGTCTCCCTTATGGCTCTAATCTGATAGTGGTAGTGGGGTGGTAGATGTTTAGTCTTCTTTGTGGCTCTAATCTGATAGTGGTAGATGTCTAGTCTCCTTTATGGCTCTAATCTGATAGTGGTAGTGGGGTGGTAGATGTCTTGTCTCCCTTGTGGCTCTAATCTGATAGTGGTAGATGTCTAGTCTCCTTTATGGCTCTAATCTTATAGTGGTAGTGGGGTGGTAGATGTCTAGTCTCCCTTATGGCTCTAATCGGATAGTGGTAGTGGGGTTGTAGATGTCTAGTCTCCCTTATGGCTCTAATTTGATAGTGGTAGTGGGGTGGTAGATGTCTAGTCTCCCTTATGGCTCTAATCTGATAGTGGTAGAGGGGTGGCAGATGTCTAGTCTCCCTTATGGCTCTAATCTGATAGTTGTAGGGGGTGGTAGATGTCTAGTCTCCCTTATGGCTCTAATCTGGTAGTGGTAGTTGGGTGGTAGATGTCTAGTCTCCCTTATGGCTCTAATCTGATAGTTGTAGGGGGTGGTAGATGTCTAGTCTCCCTTATGGCTCTATTCTTATAGTGGTAGTGGGGTGCTAGATGTCTAGTCTCCCATATGACTCTAATCTGATAGTGGTAGTGGGGTGGTAGATTTCTAGTTTCCCTTATGGCTCTAATCTGATAGTGGGGTGGTAGATGTTTAGTCTCCTTTATGGCTCTAATCTGATAGTGGTAGATGTCTAGTCTCTTTTATGACTCTCATCTGATAGTGGTAGTGGGGTGGTAGATGTCTAGGCTCCCTATGGCTCCAATCTGATAGTGGTAGGTGGCTGGTAGATGTCTAGTCTCCCTTATGGCTCTAATCTGATAGTGGTAGTGGGGTGGTAGATGTCTAGTCTCCCTTATGGCTCTAGTCTGATAGTGGGGTGGTAGATGTCTAGTCTCCCTTATGGCTCTAATCTGATAGTGGTAGTGGAGTGGTAGATGTCTTGTCTTCCTTGTGGCTCTAATCTGATAGTGGTAGATGTCTAGTTTCTCTTATGGCTCTAATCTGATAGTGATAGAGGGGTGGTAGATGTCTAGTCTCCCTTATGGCTCTAATCTGATAGTGGGTGGTAGATGTCTAGTCTCCCTTATGGCTCTAATCTGATAGTGGTAGTGGGGTGGAAGATGTTTAGTCTCCCTTGTGACTCTAATCTGATAGTGGTAGAGCGGTGGTAGATGTCTAGTCTCCCTTATGGCTCTAATCTGATAGTGGTAGTGGGGTGGTAGATGTCTAGTCTCCCTTATGGCTCTAATCTGATAGTGGTAGTGGGGTGGTAGATTTCTAGTCTCCCTTATGGCTCTAATCTGATAGTGGTAGTGGGGTGGTAGATGTCTAGTCTCTCTTATGACTCTAATCTGATAGTGGTAGATGTCTAGTCTCCCTTATGGATCTAATCTGATAGTGGGTTGGCAGATGTCTAGTCTCCCTTATGGCTCTAATCTGATAGTGGTAGTGGGGTGGTAGATGTCTAGTCTCCCATATGACTCTAATCTGATAGTGGTAGTGGGGTGGTAGATTTCTAGTTTCCCTTATGGCTCTAATCTGATAGTGGGGTGGTAGATGTATAGTCTCCTTTATGGCTCTAATCTGATAGTGGTAGATGTCTAGTCTCTTTTATGACTCTCATCTGATAGTGGTAGTGGGGTGGTAGATGTCTAGGCTCCCTTATGGCTCCAATCTGATAGTGGTAGTGGGGTGGTAGATGTCTAGTCTCCCTTGTGGCTCTAATCTGATAGTGGTAGATGTCTAGTCTCCCTTATGGCTCTAATCTGATAGTGGTAGTGGGGTGGTAGATGTCTAGTCTCCCTTATGGCTCTAGTCTGATAGTGGGGTGGTAGATGTCTAGTCTCCCTTATGGCTCTAATCTGATAGTGGTAGTGGAGTGGTAGATGTCTTGTCTTCCTTGTGGCTCTAATCTGATAGTGGTAGATGTCTAGTTTCTCTTATGGCTCTAATCTGATAGTGATAGAGGGGTGGTAGATGTCTAGTCTCCCTTATGGCTCTAATCTGATAGTGGGTGGTAGATGTCTAGTCTCCCTTATGGCTCTAATCTGATAGTGGTAGTGGGGTGGAAGATGTTTAGTCTCCTTTTTGACTCTAATCTGATAGTGGTAGAGCGGTGGTAGATGTCTAGTCTCCCTTATGGCTCTAATCTGATAGTGGTAGTGGGGTGGTAGATGTCTAGTCTCCCTTATGGCTCTAATCTGATAGTGGTAGTGGGGTGGTAGATTTCTAGTCTCCCTTATGGCTCTAATCTGATAGTGGTAGTGGGGTGGTAGATGTCTAGTCTCTCTTATGACTCTAATCTGATAGTGGTAGATGTCTAGTCTCCCTTATGGCTCTAATCTGATAGTGGGTTGGCAGATGTCTTGTCTCCCTTATGGCTCTAATCTGATAGTGGTAGTGGGGTGGTAGATGTCTAGTCTCCCATATGACTCTATTCTGATAGTGGTAGTGGGGTGGTAGATTTCTAGTTTCCCTTATGGCTCTAATCTGATAGTGGGGTGGTAGATGTTTAGTCTCCTTTATGGCTCTAATCTGATAGTGGTAGATGTCTAGTCTCTTTTATGACTCTCATCTGATAGTGGTAGTGGGGTGGTAGATGTCTAGGCTCCCTATGGCTCCAATCTGATAGTGGTAGTGGGGTGGTAGATGTCTAGTCTCCCTTATGGCTCTAATCTGATAGTGGTAGTGGGGTGGTAGATGTCTTGTCTCCCTTGTGGCTCTAATCTGATAGTGGTAGATGTCTAGTCTCCCTTATGGCTCTAATCTGATAGTGGTAGTGGGGTGGTAGATGTCTAGTCTCCCTTATGGCTCTAGTCTGATAGTGGGGTGGTAGATGTCTAGTCTCCCTTATGGCTCTAATCTGATAGTGGTAGTGGAGTGGTAGATGTCTTGTCTTCCTTGTGGCTCTAATCTGATAGTGGTAGATGTCTAGTTTCTCTTATGGCTCTAATCTGATAGTGATAGAGGGGTGGTAGATGTCTAGTCTCCCTTATGGCTCTAATCTGATAGTGGGTGGTAGATGTCTAGTCTCCCTTATGGCTCTAATCTGATAGTGGTAGTGGGGTGGAAGATGTTTTGTCTCCCTTGTGACTCTAATCTGATAGTGGTAGAGCGGTGGTAGATGTCTAGTCTCCCTTATGGCTCTAATCTGATAGTGGTAGTGGGGTGGTAGATGTCTAGTCTCCCTTATGGCTCCAATCTGATAGTGGTAGTGGGGTGGTAGATGTCTAGTCTCCCTTGTGGCTCTAATCTGATAGTGGTAGATGTCTAGTCTCTTTTATGACTCTCATCTGATAGTGGTAGTGGGGTGGTAGATGTCTAGGCTCCCTTATGGCTCCAATCTGATAGTGGTAGTGGGGTGGTAGATGTCTAGTCTCCCTTGTGGCTCTAATCTGATAGTGGTAGATGTCTAGTCTCCCTTATGGCTCTAATCTGATAGTGGTAGTGGGGTGGTAGATGTCTAGTCTCCCTTATGGCTCTAGTCTGATAGTGGGGTGGTAGATGTCTAGTCTCCCTTATGGCTCTAATCTGATAGTGGTAGTGGAGTGGTAGATGTCTTGTCTTCCTTGTGGCTCTAATCTGATAGTGGTAGATGTCTAGTTTCTCTTATGGCTCTAATCTGATAGTGATAGAGGGGTGGTAGATGTCTAGTCTCCCTTATGGCTCTAATCTGATAGTGGGTGGTAGATGTCTAGTCTCCCTTATGGCTCTAATCTGATAGTGGTAGTGGGGTGGAAGATGTTTAGTCTCCTTTTTGACTCTAATCTGATAGTGGTAGAGCGGTGGTAGATGTCTAGTCTCCCTTATGGCTCTAATCTGATAGTGGTAGTGGGGTGGTAGATGTCTAGTCTCCCTTATGGCTCTAATCTGATAGTGGTAGTGGGGTGGTAGATTTCTAGTCTCCCTTATGGCTCTAATCTGATAGTGGTAGTGGGGTGGTAGATGTCTAGTCTCTCTTATGACTCTAATCTGATAGTGGTAGATGTCTAGTCTCCCTTATGGCTCTAATCTGATAGTGGGTTGGCAGATGTCTTGTCTCCCTTATGGCTCTAATCTGATAGTGGTAGTGGGGTGGTAGATGTCTAGTCTCCCATATGACTCTAATCTGATAGTGGTAGTGGGGTGGTAGATTTCTAGTTTCCCTTATGGCTCTAATCTGATAGTGGGGTGGTAGATGTTTAGTCTCCTTTATGGCTCTAATCTGATAGTGGTAGATGTCTAGTCTCTTTTATGACTCTCATCTGATAGTGGTAGTGGGGTGGTAGATGTCTAGGCTCCCTATGGCTCCAATCTGATAGTGGTAGTGGGGTGGTAGATGTCTAGTCTCCCTTATGGCTCTAATCTGATAGTGGTAGTGGGGTGGTAGATGTCTTGTCTCCCTTGTGGCTCTAATCTGATAGTGGTAGATGTCTAGTCTCCCTTATGGCTCTAATCTGATAGTGGTAGTGGGGTGGTAGATGTCTAGTCTCCCTTATGGCTCTAGTCTGATAGTGGGGTGGTAGATGTCTAGTCTCCCTTATGGCTCTAATCTGATAGTGGGTGGTAGATGTCTAGTCTCCCTTATGGCTCTAATCTGATAGTGGTAGTGGGGTGGAAGATGTTTTGTCTCCCTTGTGACTCTAATCTGATAGTGGTAGAGCGGTGGTAGATGTCTAGTCTCCCTTATGGCTCTAATCTGATAGTGGTAGTGGGGTGGTAGATGTCTAGTCTCCCTTATGGCTCTAATCTGATAGTGGTAGTGGGGTGGTAGATTTCTAGTCTCCCTTATGGCTCTAATCTGATAGTGGTAGTGGGGTGGTAGATGTCTAGTCTCTCTTATGACTCTAATCTGATAGTGGTAGATGTCTAGTCTCCCTTATGGCTCTAATCTGATAGTGGGTTGGCAGATGTCTAGTCTCCCTTATGGCTCTAATCTGATAGTGGTAGTGGGGTGGTAGATGTCTAGTCTCCCATATGACTCTAATCTGATAGTGGTAGTGAGGTGGTAGATTTCTAGTTTCCCTTATGGCTCTAATCTGATAGTGGGGTGGTAGATGTTTAGTCTCCTTTATGGCTCTAATCTGATAGTGGTAGATGTCTAGTCTCTTTTATGACTCTCATCTGATAGTGGTAGTGGGGTGGTAGATGTCTAGGCTCCCTTATGGCTCCAATCTGATAGTGGTAGTGGGGTGGTAGATGTCTAGTCTCCCTTGTGGCTCTAATCTGATAGTGGTAGATTTCTAGTCTCCCTTATGGCTCTAATCTGATAGTGGTAGTGGGGTGGTAGATGTCTAGTCTCTCTTATGACTCTAATCTGATAGTGGTAGATGTCTAGTCTCCCTTATGGCTCTAATCTGATAGTGGGTTGGCAGATGTCTAGTCTCCCTTATGGCTCTAATCTGATAGTGGTAGTGGGGTGGTAGATGTCTAGTCTCCCTTGTGGCTCTAATCTGATAGTGGTAGATGTCTAGTCTCCCTTATGGCTCTAATCTGATAGTGGTAGTGGGGTGGTAGATGTCTAGTCTCCCTTATGGCTCTAGTCTGATAGTGGGGTGGTAGATGTCTAGTCTCCCTTATGGCTCTAATCTGATAGTGGTAGTGGAGTGGTAGATGTCTTGTCTTCCTTGTGGCTCTAATCTGATAGTGGTAGATGTCTAGTTTCTCTTATGGCTCTAATCTGATAGTGATAGAGGGGTGGTAGATGTCTAGTCTCCCTTATGGCTCTAATCTGATAGTGGGTGGTAGATGTCTAGTCTCCCTTATGGCTCTAATCTGATAGTGGTAGTGGGGTGGAAGATGTTTAGTCTCCCTTGTGACTCTAATCTGATAGTGGTAGAGCGGTGGTAGATGTCTAGTCTCCCTTATGGCTCTAATCTGATAGTGGTAGTGGGGTGGTAGATGTCTAGTCTCCCTTATGGCTCTAATCTGATAGTGGTAGTGGGGTGGTAGATTTCTAGTCTCCCTTATGGCTCTAATCTGATAGTGGGTTGGCAGATGTCTAGTCTCCCTTATGGCTCTAATCTGATAGTGGTAGTGGGGTGGTAGATGTCTAGTCTCCCATATGACTCTAATCTGATAGTGGTAGTGGGGTGGTAGATTTCTAGTTTCCCTTATGGCTCTAATCTGATAGTGGGGTGGTAGATGTTTAGTCTCCTTTATGGCTCTAATCTGATAGTGGTAGATGTCTAGTCTCCCTTATGGCTCTAATCTGATAGTGGTAGTGGGGTGGTAGATGTCTAGTCTCCCTTATGGCTCTAGTCTGATAGTGGGGTGGTAGATGTCTAGTCTCCCTTATGGCTCTAATCTGATAGTGGTAGTGGAGTGGTAGATGTCTTGTCTTCCTTGTGGCTCTAATCTGATAGTGGTAGATGTCTAGTTTCTCTTATGGCTCTAATCTTATAGTGATAGAGGGGTGGTAGATGTTTAGTCTCCTTTTTGACTCTAATCTGATAGTGGTAGAGCGGTGGTAGATGTCTAGTCTCCCTTATGGCTCTAATCTGATAGTGGTAGTGGGGTGGTAGATGTCTAGGCTCCCTTATGGCTCTAATCTGATAGTGGTAGTGGGGTGGTAGATTTCTAGTCTCCTTTATGGCTCTAATCTGATAGTGGTAGTGGGGTGGTAGATGTCTAGTCTCTCTTATGACTCTAATCTGATAGTGGTAGATGTCTAGTCTCCCTTATGGCTCTAATCTGATAGTGGGTTGGCAGATGTCTAGTCTCCCTTATGGCTCTAATCTGATAGTGGTAGTGGGGTGGTAGATGTCTAGTCTCCCATATGACTCTAATCTGATAGTGGTAGTGGGGTGGTAGATTTCTAGTTTCCCTTATGGCTCTAATCTGATAGTGGGGTGGTAGATGTTTAGTCTCCTTTATGGCTCTAATCTGATAGTGGTAGATGTCTAGTCTCTTTTATGACTCATCTGATAGTGGTAGTGGGGTGGTAGATGTCTAGGCTCCCTATGGCTCCAATCTGATAGTGGTAGTGGGGTGGTAGATGTCTAGTCTCCCTTATGGCTCTAATCTGATAGTGGTAGTGGGGTGGTAGATGTCTTGTCTCCCTTGTGGCTCTAATCTGATAGTGGTAGATGTCTAGTCTCCCTTATGGCTCTAATCTGATAGTGGTAGTGGGGTGGTAGATGTCTAGTCTCCCTTATGGCTCTAGTCTGATAGTGGGGTGGTAGATGTCTAGTCTCCCTTATGGCTCTAATCTGATAGTGGTAGAGGAGTGGTAGATGTCTTGTCTTCCTTGTGGCTCTAATCTGATAGTGGTAGATGTCTAGTTTCTCTTATGGCTCTAATCTGATAGTGATAGAGGGGTGGTAGATGTCTAGTCTCCCTTATGGCTCTAATCTGATAGTGGGTGGTAGATGTCTAGTCTCCCTTATGGCTCTAATCTGATAGTGGTAGTGGGGTGGAAGATGTTTAGTCTCCCTTGTGACTCTAATCTGATAGTGGTAGAGCGGTGGTAGATGTCTAGTCTCCCTTATGGCTCTAATCTGATAGTGGTAGTGGGGTGGTAGATGTCTAGTCTCCCTTATGGCTCTAATCTGATAGTGGTAGTGGGGTGGTAGATTTCTAGTCTCCCTTATGGCTCTAATCTGATAGTGGTAGTGGGGTGGTAGATGTCTAGTCTCTCTTATGACTCTAATCTGATAGTGGTAGATGTCTAGTCTCCCTTATGGCTCTAATCTGATAGTGGGTTGGCAGATGTCTAGTCTCCCTTATGGCTCTAATCTGATAGTGGTAGTGGGGTGGTAGATGTCTAGTCTCCCATATGACTCTAATCTGATAGTGGTAGTGGGGTGGTAGATTTCTAGTTTCCCTTATGGCTCTAATCTGATAGTGGGGTGGTAGATGTTTAGTCTCCTTTATGGCTCTAATCTGATAGTGGTAGATGTCTAGTCTCTTTTATGACTCTCATCTGATAGTGGTAGTGGGGTGGTAGATGTCTAGGCTCCCTTATGGCTCCAATCTGATAGTGGTAGTGGGGTGGTAGATGTCTAGTCTCCCTTGTGGCTCTAATCTGATAGTGGTAGATGTCTAGTCTCCCTTATGGCTCTAATCTGATAGTGGTAGTGGGGTGGTAGATGTCTAGTCTCCCTTATGGCTCTAGTCTGATAGTGGGGTGGTAGATGTCTAGTCTCCCTTATGGCTCTAATCTGATAGTGGTAGTGGAGTGGTAGATGTCTTGTCTTCCTTGTGGCTCTAATCTGATAGTGGTAGATGTCTAGTTTCTCTTATGGCTCTAATCTGATAGTGATAGAGGGGTGGTAGATGTCTAGTCTCCCTTATGGCTCTAATCTGATAGTGGGTGGTAGATGTCTAGTCTCCCTTATGGCTCTAATCTGATAGTGGTAGTGGGGTGGAAGATGTTTAGTCTCCCTTGTGACTCTAATCTGATATTGGTAGTGGGGTGGTAGATTTCTAGTTTCCCTTATGGCTCTAATCTGATAGTGGGGTGGTAGATGTCTAGTGTCCCTTATGGCTCTAATCTGATAGTGGTAGTGGGGTGGAAGATGTTTAGTCTCCCTTGTGACTCTAATCTGATAGTGGTAGTGGGGTGGTAGATTTCTAGTTTCCTTTATGGCTCTAATCTGATAGTGGTAGATGTCTAGTCTCTTTTATGGCTCTAATCTGATAGTGGTAGTGGGGTGGTAGATGTCTAGTCTCCCTTATGGCTCTAGTCTGATAGTGGGGTGGTAGATGTCTAGTCTCCCTTATGGCTCTAATCTGATAGTGGTAGTGGAGTGGTAGATGTCTTGTCTTCCTTGTGGCTCTAATCTGATAGTGGTAGTGGGTTGGTAGATGTCTAGTCTCCCTTATGGCTCTAATCTGATAGTGGGGTGGCAGATGTCTAGTCTCCCTTATGGCTCTAATCTGATAGTGGTAGTGGGGTGGTAGATGTCTTGTCTCCCTTGTGGCTCTAATCTGATAGTGGTAGATGTCTAGTTTCTCTTATGGCTCTAATCTGATAGTGATAGAGGGGTGGTAGATGTATAGTCTCCCTTATGGCTCTAATCTGATAGTGGTAGTGGGGTGGTAGATGTCTAGTCTCCCTTATGGCTTTAATCTGATAGTGGTAGAACGGTGATAGATGTCTAGTCTCCCTTATGGCTCTAATCTGATAGTGGTAGTGGGGTGGTAGATGTCTAGTCTCCTTTATGGCTGTAATCTGATAGTGGTAGTGGGGTGGTAGATGTCTTGTCTCCCTTGTGGCTCTAATCTGATATTGGTAAATGTCTAGTCTCCCTTATGGCTCTAATCTGATAGTGGTAGTGGGGTGGTAGATGTCTAGTCTCCCTTATGGCTCTAATCTGATAGTGGTAGTGGGGTGGTAGATGTCTAGTCTCCCTTATGGCTCTAATCTGATAGTGGTAGTGGGGTGGTAGATTTCTAGTCTCCCTTATGGCTCTAATCTGATAGTGGGTTGGTAGTTGTCTAGTCTCCCTTATGGCTCTAATCTGATAGTGGTAGTGGGGTGGTAGATGTCTAGTCTCCCATATGACTCTAATCTGATAGTGGTAGTGGGGTGGTAGATTTCTAGTTTCCCTTATGGCTCTAATCTGATAGTGGGGTGGTAGATGTTTAGTCTCCTTTATGGCTCTAATCTGATAGTGGTAGATGTCTAGTCTCTTTTATGACTCTCATCTGATAGTGGTAGTGGGGTGGTAGATGTCTATGCTCCCTTATGGCTCCAATCTGATAGTGGTAGTGGGGTGGTAGATGTCTAGTCTCCCTTATGGCTCTAATCTGATAGTGGTAGTGGGGTGGTAGATGTCTTGTCTCCCTTGTGGCTCTAATCTGATAGTGGTAGTGGGGTGGTAGATGTCTAGTCTCCCTTATGGCTCTAGTCTGATAGTGGGGTGGTAGATGTCTTGTCTTCCTTGTGGCTCTAATCTGATAGTGGTAGATGTCTAGTTTCTCTTATGGCTCTAATCTGATAGTGATAGAGGGGTGGTAGATGTCGAGTCTCCCTTATGGCTCTAATCTGATAGTGGGTGGTAGATGTCTAGTCTCCCTTATGGCTCTAATCTGATAGTGGTAGTGGGGTGGTAGATGTCTAGTCTCCCTTATTGCTCTAATCTGATAGTGGTAGTGGGGTGGTAGATTTCTAGTCTCCCTTTTGGCTCTAATCTGATAGTGGTAGTGGGGTGGTAGATGTCTAGTCTCCCTTATGACTCTAATCTGATAGTGGTAGATGTCTAGTCTCCCTTATGGCTCTAATCTGATAGTGGGTTGGTAGATGTCTAGTCTCCCTTATGGCTCTAATCTGATAGTGGTCGCGGGGTGGTAGATGTCTAGTGTCCCATATGACTCTAATCTGATAGTGGTAGTGGGGTGGAAGATTTCTAGTTTCCCTTATGGCTCTAATCTGATAGTGGGGTGGTAGATGTTTAGTCTCCTTTATGGCTCTAATCTGATAGTGGTAGATGTCTAGTCTCTTTTATGACTCTCATCTGATAGTGGTAGTGGGGTGGTAGATGTCTAGGCTCCCTTATGGCTCCAATCTGATAGTGGTAGTGGGGTGGTAGATGTCTAGTCTCCCTTATGGCTCTAATCTGATAGTGGTAGTGGGGTGGTAGATGTCTTGTCTCCCTTGTGGCTCTAATCTGATAGTGGTAGATGTCTAGTCTCCCTTATGGCTCTAATCTGATAGTGGTAGTGGGGTGGTAGATGTCTAGTCTCCCTTATGGCTCTAGTCTGATAGTGGGGTGGTAGATGTCTAGTCTCCCTTATGGCTCTAATCTGATAGTGGTAGTGGAGTGGTAGATGTCTTGTCTTCCTTGTGGCTCTAATCTGATAGTGGTAGATGTCTAGTTTCTCTTATGGCTCTAATCTGATAGTGATAGAGGGGTGGTAGATGTCTAGTCTCCATTATGGCTCTAATCTGATAGTGATTGGTAGATTTCTAGTCTCCCTTATGGCTCTAATCTGATAGTGGTAGTGGGGTGGAAGATGTTTAGTCTCCCTTGTGACTCTAATCTGATAGTGGTTTTGGGGTGGTAGATGTCTAGTCTCCCTTATGGCTCTAATTTGATAGTGGTTTTGGGGTGGTAGATGTCTAGTCTCCCTTATGGCTCTAATTTGATAGTGGTTTTGGGGTGGTAGATGTCTAGTATCCCTTATGGCTCTAATCTGGTAGTGGTAGTGGGTTGGTAGATGTCTAGTCTCCCTTATGGCTCTAATCTGATAGTGGTAGAGCGGTGGTAGATGTCTAGTCTTCCTTATGGCTCTAATCTGATAGTGGTAGATTTCTAGTCTCTCTTATGGCTCTAATCTGATAGTGGTAGATGTCTAGTCTCCCTTACGGCTCTAATCTGATAGTGGTAGTGTGGTGGTAGATGTCTAGTCTCCCTTATGGCTCTAATCTGATAGTGGTAGTGGGGTGGTAGATGTCTAGGCTCCCTTATGGCTCTAATCTGATAGTGGGTGGAAGATGTCTAGTCTCCCTTGTGGCTCTAATCTGATAGTGGTAGATGTCTAGTCTCCCATATGGCTCTAATCTGATAGTGGTAGTGGGGTGGTAGATGTCTAGTTTCCCTTATTGGCTCTAGTCTGATAGTGGGGTGGTAGATGTCTAGCCTCCCTTCTGGCTCTAATCTGATAGTGGTAGTGGGGTGGTAGATGTCTAGTCTCCCTTATGGCTCTAATCTGATAGTGGGGTGGTAGATGTCTAGTCTCCCTTATGGCTCTAGTCTGAAAGTGGGGTGGTAGATGTCTAGTCTCCCTTATGAATCTAATCTGATAGTGGGGTGGTAGATGTCTAGTCTCCCTTATGGCTCTCATCTGATAGTGGTAGTGGAGTGGTAGATGTCTTGTCTTCCTTGTGGCTCTAATCTGATAGTGGTAGATGTCTAGTTTCTCTTATGGCTCTAATCTGATAGTGATAGAGGGGTGGTAGATGTCTAGTCTCCATTATGGCTCTAATCTGATAGTGATTGGTAGATTTCTAGTCTCCCTTATGGCTCTAATCTGATAGTGGTAGTGGGGTGGAAGATGTTTAGTCTCCCTTGTGACTCTAATCTGATAGTGGTTTTGGGGTGGTAGATGTCTAGTCTCCCTTATGGCTCTAATTTGATAGTGGTTTTGGGGTGGTAGATGTCTAGTCTCCCTTATGGCTCTAATTTGATAGTGGTTTTGGGGTGGTAGATGTCTAGTCTCCCTTATGGCTCTAATCTGGTAGTGGTAGTGGGTTGGTAGATGTCTAGTCTCCCTTATGGCTCTAATCTGATAGTGGTAGAGCGGTGGTAGATGTCTAGTCTTCCTTATGGCTCTAATCTGATAGTGGTAGATTTCTAGTCTCTCTTATGGCTCTAATCTGATAGTGGTAGATGTCTAGTCTCCCTTACGGCTCTAATCTGATAGTGGTAGTGTGGTGGTAGATGTCTAGTCTCCCTTATGGCTCTAATCTGATAGTGGTAGTGGGGTGGTAGATGTCTAGGCTCCCTTATGGCTCTAATCTGATAGTGGGTGGAAGATGTCTAGTCTCCCTTGTGGCTCTAATCTGATAGTGGTAGATGTCTAGTCTCCCATATGGCTCTAATCTGATAGTGGTAGTGGGGTGGTAGATGTCTAGTTTCCCTTATTGGCTCTAGTCTGATAGTGGGGTGGTAGATGTCTAGCCTCCCTTCTGGCTCTAATCTGATAGTGGTAGTGGGGTGGTAGATGTCTAGTCTCCCTTATGGCTCTAATCTGATAGTGGGGTGGTAGATGTCTAGTCTCCCTTATGGCTCTAGTCTGAAAGTGGGGTGGTAGATGTCTAGTCTCCCTTATGAATCTAATCTGATAGTGGGGTGGTAGATGTCTAGTCTCCCTTATGGCTCTAATCTAATAGTGGTAGTGGAGTGGTAGATGTCTTGTCTTCCTTGTGGCTCTAATCTGATAGTGGTAGATGTCTAGTTTCTCTTATGGCTCTAATCTGATAGTGATAGAGGGGTGGTAGATGTCGAGTCTCCCTTATGGCTCTAATCTGATAGTGGGTGGTAGATGTCTAGTCTCCCTTATGGCTCTAATCTGATAGTGGTAGTGGGGTGGTAGATGTCTAGTCTCCCTTATTGCTCTAATCTGATAGTGGTAGTGGGGTGGTAGATTTCTAGTCTCCCTTATGGCTCTAATCTGATAGTGGTAGTGGGGTGGTAGATGTCTAGTCTCCCTTATGACTCTAATCTGATAGTGGTAGATGTCTAGTCTCCCTTATGGCTCTAATCTGATAGTTGGTTGGTAGATGTCTAGTCTCCCTTATGGCTCTAATCTGATAGTGGTCGCGGGGTGGTAGATGTCTAGTCTCCCATATGACTCTAATCTGATAGTGGTAGTGGGGTGGTAGATTTCTAGTTTCCCTTATGGCTCTAATCTGATAGTGGGGTGGTAGATGTTTAGTCTCCTTTATGGCTCTAATCTGATAGTGGTAGATGTCTAGTCTCTTTTATGACTCTCATCTGATAGTGGTAGTGGGGTGGTAGATGTCTAGGCTCCCTTATGGCTCCAATCTGATAGTGGTAGTGGGGTGGTAGATGTCTAGTCTCCCTTATGGCTCTAATCTGATAGTGGTAGTGGGGTGGTAGATGTCTTGTCTCCCTTGTGGCTCTAATCTGATAGTGGTAGATGTCTAGTCTCCCTTATGGCTCTAATCTGATAGTGGTAGTGGGGTGGTAGATGTCTAGTCTCCCTTATGGCTCTAGTCTGATAGTGGGGTGGTAGATGTCTAGTCTCCCTTATGGCTCTAATCTGATAGTGGTAGTGGAGTGGTAGATGTCTTGTCTTCCTTGTGGCTCTAATCTGATAGTGGTAGATGTCTAGTTTCTCTTATGGCTCTAATCTGATAGTGATAGAGGGGTGGTAGATGTCTAGTCTCCATTATGGCTCTAATCTGATAGTGGGTGGTAGATTTCTAGTCTCCCTTATGGCTCTAATCTGATAGTGGTAGTGGGGTGGAAGATGTTTAGTCTCCCTTATGGCTCTAATCTGGTAGTGGTAGTGGGGTGGTAGATGTCTAGTCTCCCTTATGGCTCTAATTTGATAGTGGTTTTGGGGTGGTAGATGTCTAGTCTCCCTTATGGCTCTAATTTGATAGTGGTTTTGGGGTTGTAGATGTCTAGTCTCCCTTATGGCTCTAATCTGGTAGTGGTAGTGGGTTGGTAGATGTCTAGTCTCCCTTATGGCTCTAATCTGATAGTGGTAGAGGGGTGGTAGATGTCTAGTCTCCCTTATGGCTCTAATCTGATAGTGGGTGGAAGATGTCTAGTCTCCCTTGTGGCTCTAATCTGATAGTGGTAGATGTCTAGTCTCCCATATGGCTCTAATCTGATAGTGGTAGTGGGGTGGTAGATGTCTAGTTTCCCTTATTGGCTCTAGTCTGATAGTGGGGTGGTAGATGTCTAGCCTCCCTTCTGGCTCTAATCTGATAGTGGTAGTGTGGTGGTAGATGTCTAGTCTCCCTTATGGCTCTAATCTGATAGTGGGGTGGTAGATGTCTAGTCTCCCTTATGGCTCTAGTCTGAAAGTGGGGTGGTAGATGTCTAGTCTCCCTTATGAATCTAATCTGATAGTGGTAGATGTCTAGTCTCCCTTATGGCTCTAATCTGATAGTGGTAGTGGGGTGGTAGATGTCTAGTCTCCTTTATGGCTCTAATCTGATAGTGGGGTGGTAGATGTTTAGTCTCCTTTATGGCTCTAATCTGATAGTGGTAGATGTCTAGTCTCTTTTATGACTCTCATCTGATAGTGGTAGTGGGGTGGTAGATGTCTAGGCTCCCTTATGGCTCCAATCTGATAGTGGTAGTGGGGTGGTAGATGTCTTGTCTCCCTTGTGGCTCTAATCTGATAGTGGTAGATGTCTAGTTTCTCTTATGGCTCTAATCTGATAGTGATAGAGGGGTGGTAGATGTCGAGTCTCCATTATGGCTCTAATCTGATAGTGGGTGGTAGATGTCTAGTCTCCCTTATGGCTCTAATCTGATAGTGGTAGTGGGGTGGAAGATGTTTAGTCTCCCTTGTGACTCTAATCTGATAGTGGTAGTGGGGTGGTAGATTTCTAGTTTCCCTTATGGCTCTAATCTGATAGTGGGGTGGTAGATGTCTAGTCTCCCTTATGGCTCGAATCTGATAGTGGTAGTGGGGTGGTAGATGTCTAGTCTCCCTTATGGCTCTAATCTGATAGTGGTAGTGGGGTGGAAGATGTTTAGTCTCCCTTGTGACTCTAATCTGATAGTGGTAGTGGGGTGGTAGATTTCTAGTTTCCTTTTTGGCTCTAATCTGATAGTGGTAGATGTCTAGTCTCCCTTATGGCTCTAATCTGGTAGTGGTAGTGGGGTGGTAGATGTCTAGGCTCCCTTATGGCTCCAATCTGATAGTGGTAGTGGGGTGGTAGATGTCTAGTCTCCCTTATGGCTCTAATCTGATAGTGGTAGTGGGGTGGTAGATGTCTTGTCTCCCTTGTGGCTCTAATCTGATAGTGGTAGATGTCTAGTCTCCCTTATGGCTCTAATCTGATAGTGGTAGTGGGGTGGTAGATGTCTAGTCTCCCTTATGGCTCTAGTCTGATAGTGGGGTGGTAGATGTCTAGTCTCCCTTATGGCTCTAATCTGATAGTGGTAGTGGAGTGGTAGATGTCTTGTCTTCCTTGTGGCTCTAATCTGATAGTGGTAGATGTCTAGTTTCTCTTATGGCTCTAATCTGATAGTGATAGAGGGGTGGTAGATGTCTAGTCTCCATTATGGCTCTAATCTGATAGTGGGTGGTAGATTTCTAGTCTCCCTTATGGCTCTAATCTGATAGTGGTAGTGGGGTGGAAGATGTTTAGTCTCCCTTATGGCTCTAATCTGGTAGTGGTAGTGGGGTGGTAGATGTCTAGTCTCCCTTATGGCTCTAATTTGATAGTGGTTTTGGGGTGGTAGATGTCTAGTCTCCCTTATGGCTCTAATTTGATAGTGGTTTTGGGGTTGTAGATGTCTAGTCTCCCTTATGGCTCTAATCTGGTAGTGGTAGTGGGTTGGTAGATGTCTAGTCTCCCTTATGGCTCTAATCTGATAGTGGTAGAGGGGTGGTAGATGTCTAGTCTCCCTTATGGCTCTAATCTGATAGTGGGTGGAAGATGTCTAGTCTCCCTTGTGGCTCTAATCTGATAGTGGTAGATGTCTAGTCTCCCATATGGCTCTAATCTGATAGTGGTAGTGGGGTGGTAGATGTCTAGTTTCCCTTATTGGCTCTAGTCTGATAGTGGGGTGGTAGATGTCTAGCCTCCCTTCTGGCTCTAATCTGATAGTGGTAGTGTGGTGGTAGATGTCTAGTCTCCCTTATGGCTCTAATCTGATAGTGGGGTGGCAGATGTCTAGTCTCCCTTATGGCTCTAGTCTGAAAGTGGGGTGGTAGATGTCTAGTCTCCCTTATGAATCTAATCTGATAGTGGTAGATGTCTAGTCTCCCTTATGGCTCTAATCTGATAGTGGTAGTGGGGTGGTAGATGTCTAGTCTCCTTTATGGCTCTAATCTGATAGTGGGGTGGTAGATGTTTAGTCTCCTTTATGGCTCTAATCTGATAGTGGTAGATGTCTAGTCTCTTTTATGACTCTCATCTGATAGTGGTAGTGGGGTGGTAGATGTCTAGGCTCCCTTATGGCTCCAATCTGATAGTGGTAGTGGGGTGGTAGATGTCTTGTCTCCCTTGTGGCTCTAATCTGATAGTGGTAGATGTCTAGTTTCTCTTATGGCTCTAATCTGATAGTGATAGAGGGGTGGTAGATGTCGAGTCTCCATTATGGCTCTAATCTGATAGTGGGTGGTAGATGTCTAGTCTCCCTTATGGCTCTAATCTGATAGTGGTAGTGGGGTGGAAGATGTTTAGTCTCCCTTGTGACTCTAATCTGATAGTGGTAGTGGGGTGGTAGATTTCTAGTTTCCCTTATGGCTCTAATCTGATAGTGGGGTGGTAGATGTCTAGTCTCCCTTATGGCTCGAATCTGATAGTGGTAGTGGGGTGGTAGATGTCTAGTCTCCCTTATGGCTCTAATCTGATAGTGGTAGTGGGGTGGAAGATGTTTAGTCTCCCTTGTGACTCTAATCTGATAGTGGTAGTGGGGTGGTAGATTTCTAGTTTCCTTTTTGGCTCTAATCTGATAGTGGTAGATGTCTAGTCTCCCTTATGGCTCTAATCTGGTAGTGGTAGTGGGTTGGTAGATGTCTAGTCTCCCTTATGGTTCTAATCTGATAGTGGTAGTGGGGTGGTAGATGTCTAGTCTCCCTTATGGCTCTAATCTGGTAGTGGTAGAGCGGTGGTAGATGTCTAGTCTTCCTTATGGCTCTAATCTGATAGTGGTAGATTTCTAGTCTCTCTTATGGCTCTAATCTGATAGTGGTAGTGGGGTGGTAGATGTCTAGTCTCCCGTATGGCTCTAATCTGATAGTGGGTTGGTAGATGTCTAGTCTCCCTTATGGCTCTAATCTGATAGTGGTAGTGGGGTGGTAGATGTCTAGGCTCCCTTATGGCTCTAATCTGATAGTGGTAGAGCGGTGGTAGATGTCTAGTCTCCCTTATGGCTCTAATCTGATAGTGGTAGAGGGGTGGTAGATGTTTTGTCTCCCTTATGGCTCTAATCTGATAGTGGGTGGAAGATGTCTAGTCTCCCTTGTGGCTCTAATCTGATAGTGGTAGATGTCTAGTCTCCCATATGGCTCTAATCTGATAGTGGTAGTGGGGTGGTAGATGTCTAGTTTCCCTTATTGGCTCTAGTCTGATAGTGGGGTGGTAGATGTCTAGCCTCCCTTCTGGCTCTAATCTGATAGTGGTAGTGGGGTGGTAGATGTCTAGTCTCCCTTATGGCTCTAATCTGATAGTGGGGTGGTAGATGTCTAGTCTCCCTTATGGCTCTAGTCTGAAAGTGGGGTGGTAGATGTCTAGTCTCCCTTATGAATCTAATCTGATAGTGGTAGATGTCTAGTCTCCCTTATGGCTCTATTCTGATAGTGGTAGTGGGGTGGTAGATGTCTAGTCTCCTTTATGGCTCTAATCTGATAGTGGGGTGGTAGATGTTTAGTCTCCTTTATGGCTCTAATCTGATAGTGGTAGATGTCTAGTCTCCCTTATGGCTCTAATCTGATAGTGGTAGTGGGGTGGTAGATGTCTAGTCTCCTTTATGGCTCTAATCTGATAGTGGGGTGGTAGATGTCTAGTCTCCCTTATGACTCTAATCTGATAGTGGTAGTGGGCTGGTAGATGTCTAGTCTCCCTTATGGCTGTAATCTGATAGTGGGGTGGTCGATGTCTAGTCTCCCTTATGGCTCTAATCTGATAGTGGTAGTGGGGTGGTAGATGTTTAGTCTCCATTATGGCTCTAATCTGATAGTGGTAGTGGGGTGGTAGATGTCTAGTCTTCCTTATGGCTCTAATCTGATAGTGGTAGATTTCTAGTCTCCCTTATGGCTCTAATCTGGTAGTGTGGTGGTAGATGTCTAGTCTCCCTTATGGCTCTAATCTGATAGTGGTAGAGCGGTGGTAGATGTCTAGTCTCCCTTATGGCTCTAATCTGATAGTGGTAGAGGGGTGGTAGATGTCTAGTCTCCCTTATGGCTCTAATCTGATAGCGGGGTGGAAGATGTCTAGTCTCCTTTATGGCTCTAATCTGATATTGGGGTGGTAGATGTCTAGTCTCCCTTATGGCTCTAATTTGATAGTGGGGTGGTAGATGTCTAGTCTTCCCTATGGCTCTTTTCTGATAGTGGTAGTGGGGTGATAGATGTCTAGTCTCTTTTATGGCTCTAATCTGATAGTGGCAGTGGGGTGGAAGATGTTTAGTCTCCCTTGTAACTCTAATCTGATAGTGGTAGAGGGGTGGTAGATGTCTAGTCTCCCTTATGGCTCTAATTTGATAGTGGTAGTGGGGTGGTAGATGTCTAGTCTCCCTTATGGCTCTAATCTGATAGTGGTAGTGGGGTGGTAGATGTCTTGTCTCCCTTGTGGCTCTAATCTGATAGTGGTAGATGTCTAGTTTCCCTTATGGCTCTAATCTGATAGTGGTAGTGGGGTGGTAGATGTCTAGTCTCCCTTATGGCTCTAGTCTGATAGTGGGGTGGTAGATGTCTTGTCTCCCTTATGGCTCTAATCTGATAGTGGTAGTGGGGTGGCAGATGTCTAGTCTCCCTTATGGCTCTAATCTGATAGTGGGGTGGAAGATGTCTAGTCTCCCTTATGGCTGTAATCTGATAGTGGGGTGGTAGATGTCTAGTCTCCCTTATGGCTCTAATCTGATAGTGGTAGAGCGGTGGTAGATGTCTAGTCTCCCTTAGGGCTCTAATCTGATAGTGGGGTGGAAGATGTCTAGTCTCCCTTATGGCTCTAATCTGATAGTGGTAGTGGGGTGGTAGATGTCTAGTCTCCTTTATGGCTCTAATCTGATAGTGGGGTGGTAGATGTTTAGTCTCCTTTATGGCTCTAATCTGATAGTGGTAGATGTCTAGTCTCCCTGATCTCTAATAAGGGAGACTAATCTAATCTGATAGTGGTAGTGGGGTGGTAGATGTCTAGTCTCCTTTATGGCTCTAATCTGATAGTGGGGTGGTAGATGTCTAGTCTCACTTATGACTCTAATCTGATAGTGGTAGTGGGCTGGTAGATGTCTAGTCTCCCTTATGGCTGTAATCTGATAGTGGGGTGGTCGATGTCTAGTCTCCCTTATGGCTCTAATCTGATAGTGGTAGTGGGGTGGTAGATGTTTAGTCTCCATTATGGCTCTAATCTGATAGTGGTAGTGGGGTGGTAGATGTCTAGTCTTCCTTATGGCTCTAATCTGATAGTGGTAGATTTCTAGTCTCCCTTATGGCTCTAATCTGGTAGTGGGGTGGTAGATTTCTAGTCTCCCTTATTGCTCTAATCTGATAGTGGTAGAGCGGTGGTAGATGTCTAGTCTCCCTTATGGCTCTAATCTGATAGTGGTAGAGGGGTGGTAGATGTCTAGTCTCCCTTATGGCTCTAATCTGATAGCGGGGTGGAAGATGTCTAGTCTCCCTTATGGCTCTAATCTGATAGTGGTAGGGGGGTGGTAGATGTCTAGGCTCCCTTATGGCTCTAATCTGATAGTGGTAGTGGGGTGGTAGATGTCTAGTCTCCCTTATGGCTCTAATCTGATAGTGGGGTGGTAGATGTCTAGTCTCCTTTATGGCTCTAATCTGATATTGGGGTGGTAGATGTCTAGTCTCCCTTATGGCTCTAATTTGATAGTGGGGTGGTAGATGTCTAGTCTTCCCTATGGCTCTAATCTGATAGTGGTAGTGGGTTGATAGATGTCTAGTCTCTTTTATGGCTCTAATCTGATAGTGGCAGTGGGGTGGTAGATGTCTAGTCTCCCTTTTGGCTCTATTCTCATAGTGGTAGAGGGGTGGTAGATGTCTAGTCTCCCTTATGGCTCTAATCTGATAGTGGTAGTGGGGTGGAAGATGTTTAGTCTCCCTTGTAACTCTAATCTGATAGTGGTAGAGGGGTGGTAGATGTCTAGTCTCCCTTATGGCTCTAATCTGATAGTGGTAGGGGCGTGGTAGATGTCTAGTCTCCCTTATGGCTCTAATCTGATAGTGGTAGAGCGGTGGTAGATGTCTAGTCTCCCTTAGGGCTCTAATCTGATAGTGGGGTGGAAGATGTCTAGTCTCCCTTATGGCTCTAATCTGATAGTGGTAGTGGGGTGGTAGATGTCTTGTCTCCCTTGTGGCTCTAATCTGATAGTGGTAGATGTCTAGTTTCCCTTATGGCTCTAATCTGATAGTGGTAGTGGGGTGGTAGATGTCTAGTCTCCCTTATGGCTCTAGTCTGATAGTGGGGTGGTAGATGTCTTGTCTCCTTTATGGCTCTAATCTGATAGTGATAGTGGGGTGGTAGATGTCTATTCTCCCTTATGGCTATAATCTGATAGTGGTAGAGGGGTGGTAGATGTCTAGTCTCTCTTATGGCTCTAATCTGATAGTGGTAGTGGGGTGGTAGATGTCTAGTCTCCCTTATTGGCTCTAATCTGATAGTGGGGTGGAAGATGTCTAGTCTCCCTTGTGGCTGTAATCTGATAGTGGGGTGGTCGATGTCTAGTCTCCCTTATGGCTCTAATCTGATAGTGGTAGTGGGGTGGTAGATGTCTAGTCTCCCTTATGGCTGTAATCTGATAGTGGGGTGGTAGATGTCTAGTCTCCCTTATGGCTCTAATCTGATAGTGGTAGAGCGGTGGTAGATGTCTAGCCTCCCTTAGGGCTCTAATCTGATAGTGGGGTGGAAGATGTCTAGTCTCCCTTATGGCTCTAATCTGATAGTGGTAGTGGGGTGGTAGATGTCTAGTCTCCTTTATGGCTCTAATCTGATAGTGGGGTGGTAGATGTTTAGTCTCCTTTATGGCTCTAATCTGATAGTGGTAGATGTCTAGTCTCCCTTATGGCTCTAATCTGATAGTGGTAGTGGGGTGGTAGATGTCTAGTCTCCTTTATGGCTCTAATCTGATAGTGGGGTGGTAGATGTCTAGTCTCCCTTATGACTCTAATCTGATAGTGGTAGTGGGCTGGTAGATGTCTAGTCTCCCTTATGGCTGTAATCTGATAGTGGGGTGGTCGATGTCTAGTCTCCTTTATGGCTCTAATCTGATAGTGGTAGTGGGGTGGTAGATGTTTAGTCTCCATTATGGCTCTAATCTGATAGTGGTAGTGGGGTGGTAGATGTCTAGTCTTCCTTATGGCTCTAATCTGATAGTGGTAGATTTCTAGTCTCCCTTATGGCTCTAATCTGGTAGTGGGGTGGTAGATGTCTAGTCTCCCTTATGGCTCTAATCTGATAGTGGTAGAGCGGTGGTAGATGTCTAGTCTCCCTTATGGCTCTAATCTGATAGTGGTAGAGGGGTGGTAGATGTCTAGTCTCCCTTATGGCTCTAATCTGATAGCGGGGTGGAAGATGTCTAGTCTCCCTTATGGCTCTAATCTGATAGTGGTAGGGGGGTGGTAGATGTCTAGTCTCCCTTATGGCTCTAATCTGATAGTGGTAGTGGGGTGGTAGATGTCTAGTCTCCCTTATGGCTCTAATCTGATAGTGGGGTGGTAGATGTCTAGTCTCCTTTATGGCTCTAATCTGATATTGGGGTGGTAGATGTCTAGTCTCCCTTATGGCTCTAATTTGATAGTGGGGTGGTAGATGTCTAGTCTTCCCTATGGCTCTAATCTGATAGTGGTAGTGGGGTGATAGATGTCTTGTCTCCCTTGTGGCTCTAATCTGATAGTGGTAGATGTCTAGTTTCCCTTATGGCTCTAATCTGATAGTGGTAGTGGGGTGGTAGATGTCTAGTCTCCCTTATGGCTCTAGTCTGATAGTGGGGTGGTAGATGTCTTGTCTCCTTTATGGCTCTAATCTGATAGTGATAGTGGGGTGGTAGATGTCTATTCTCCCTTATGGCTATAATCTGATAGTGGTAGAGGGGTGGTAGATGTCTAGTCTCTCTTATGGCTCTAATCTGATAGTGGTAGTGGGGTGGTAGATGTCTAGTCTCCCTTATTGGCTCTAATCTGATAGTGGGGTGGAAGATGTCTAGTCTCCCTTGTGGCTGTAATCTGATAGTGGGGTGGTCGATGTCTAGTCTCCCTTATGGCTCTAATCTGATAGTGGTAGTGGGGTGGTAGATGTCTAGTCTCCCTTATGGCTGTAATCTGATAGTGGGGTGGTAGATGTCTAGTCTCCCTTATGGCTCTAATCTGATAGTGGTAGAGCGGTGGTAGATGTCTAGCCTCCCTTAGGGCTCTAATCTGATAGTGGGGTGGAAGATGTCTAGTCTCCCTTATGGCTCTAATCTGATAGTGGTAGTGGGGTGGTAGATGTCTAGTCTCCTTTATGGCTCTAATCTGATAGTGGGGTGGTAGATGTTTAGTCTCCTTTATGGCTCTAATCTGATAGTGGTAGATGTCTAGTCTCCCTTATGGCTCTAATCTGATAGTGGTAGTGGGGTGGTAGATGTCTAGTCTCCTTTATGGCTCTAATCTGATAGTGGGGTGGTAGATGTCTAGTCTCCCTTATGACTCTAATCTGATAGTGGTAGTGGGCTGGTAGATGTCTAGTCTCCCTTATGGCTGTAATCTGATAGTGGGGTGGTCGATGTCTAGTCTCCTTTATGGCTCTAATCTGATAGTGGTAGTGGGGTGGTAGATGTTTAGTCTCCATTATGGCTCTAATCTGATAGTGGTAGTGGGGTGGTAGATGTCTAGTCTTCCTTATGGCTCTAATCTGATAGTGGTAGATTTCTAGTCTCCCTTATGGCTCTAATCTGGTAGTGGGGTGGTAGATGTCTAGTCTCCCTTATGGCTCTAATCTGATAGTGGTAGAGCGGTGGTAGATGTCTAGTCTCCCTTATGGCTCTAATCTGATAGTGGTAGAGGGGTGGTAGATGTCTAGTCTCCCTTATGGCTCTAATCTGATAGCGGGGTGGAAGATGTCTAGTCTCCCTTATGGCTCTAATCTGATAGTGGTAGGGGGGTGGTAGATGTCTAGTCTCCCTTATGGCTCTAATCTGATAGTGGTAGTGGGGTGGTAGATGTCTAGTCTCCCTTATGGCTCTAATCTGATAGTGGGGTGGTAGATGTCTAGTCTCCTTTATGGCTCTAATCTGATATTGGGGTGGTAGATGTCTAGTCTCCCTTATGGCTCTAATTTGATAGTGGGGTGGTAGATGTCTAGTCTTCCCTATGGCTCTAATCTGATAGTGGTAGTGGGGTGATAGATGTCTAGTCTCTTTTATGGCTCTAATCTGATAGTGGCAGTGGGGTGGTAGATGTCTAGTCTCCCTTTTGGCTCTATTCTCATAGTGGTAGAGGGGTGGTAGATGTCTAGTCTCCCTTATGGCTCTAATCTGATAGTGGTAGTGGGGTGGAAGATGTTTAGTCTCCCTTGTAACTCTAATCTGATAGTGGTAGAAGGGTGGTAGATGTCTAGTCTCCCTCATGGCTCTAATCTGATAGTGGTAGAGCGGTGGTAGATGTCTAGTCTCCCTTAGGGCTCTAATCTGATAGTGGGGTGGAAGATGTCTAGTCTCCCTTATGGCTCTAATCTGATAGTGGTAGTGGGGTGGTAGATGTCTAGTCTCCTTTATGGCTCTAATCTGATAGTGGGGTGGTAGATGTTTAGTCTCCTTTATGGCTCTAATCTGATAGTGGTAGATGTCTAGTCTCCCTTATGGCTCTAATCTGATAGTGGTAGTGGGGTGGTAGATGTCTAGGCTCCTTTATGGCTCTAATCTGATAGTGGCGTGGTAGATGTCTAGTCTCACTTATGACTCTAATCTGATAGTGGTAGTGGGCTGGTAGATGTCTAGTCTCCCTTATGGCTCTAGTCTGATAGTGGGGTGGTAGATGTCTATTCTCCCTTATGGCTATAATCTGATAGTGGTAGAGGGGTGGTAGATGTCTAGTCTCTCTTATGGCTCTAATCTGATAGTGGTAGTGGGGTGGTAGATGTCTAGTCTCCCTTATTGGCTCTAATCTGATAGTGGGGTGGAAGATGTCTAGTCTCCCTTGTGGCTGTAATCTGATAGTGGGGTGGTCGATGTCTAGTCTCCCTTATGGCTCTAATCTGATAGTGGTAGTGGGGTGGTAGATGTCTAGTCTCCCTTATGGCTGTAATCTGATAGTGGGGTGGTAGATGTCTAGTCTCCCTTATGGCTCTAATCTGATAGTGGTAGAGCGGTGGTAGATGTCTAGCCTCCCTTAGGGCTCTAATCTGATAGTGGGGTGGAAGATGTCTAGTCTCCCTTATGGCTCTAATCTGATAGTGGTAGTGGGGTGGTAGATGTCTAGTCTCCTTTATGGCTCTAATCTGATAGTGGGGTGGTAGATGTTTAGTCTCCTTTATGGCTCTAATCTGATAGTGGTAGATGTCTAGTCTCCCTTATGGCTCTAATCTGATAGTGGTAGTGGGGTGGTAGATGTCTAGTCTCCTTTATGGCTCTAATCTGATAGTGGGGTGGTAGATGTCTAGTCTCCCTTATGACTCTAATCTGATAGTGGTAGTGGGCTGGTAGATGTCTAGTCTTCCTTATGGCTCTAATCTGATAGTGGTAGATTTCTAGTCTCCCTTATGGCTCTAGTCTGATAGTGGGGTGGTAGATGTCTTGTCTCCCTTATGGCTCTAATCTGATAGTGGTAGTGGGGTGGCAGATGTCTAGTCTCCCTTATGGCTCTAATCTGATAGTGGGGTGGAAGATGTCTAGTCTCCCTTATGGCTGTAATCTGATAGTGGGGTGGTAGATGTCTAGTCTCCCTTATGGCTCTAATCTGATAGTGGTAGAGCGGTGGTAGATGTCTAGTCTCCCTTAGGGCTCTAATCTGATAGTGGGGTGGAAGATGTCTAGTCTCCCTTATGGCTCTAATCTGATAGTGGTAGTGGGGTGGTAGATGTCTAGTCTCCTTTATGGCTCTAATCTGATAGTGGGGTGGTAGATGTTTAGTCTCCTTTATGGCTCTAATCTGATAGTGGTAGATGTCTAGTCTCCCTGATCTCTAATAAGGGAGACTAATCTAATCTGATAGTGGTAGTGGGGTGGTAGATGTCTAGTCTCCTTTATGGCTCTAATCTGATAGTGGGGTGGTAGATGTCTAGTCTCACTTATGACTCTAATCTGATAGTGGTAGTGGGCTGGTAGATGTCTAGTCTCCCTTATGGCTGTAATCTGATAGTGGGGTGGTCGATGTCTAGTCTCCCTTATGGCTCTAATCTGATAGTGGTAGTGGGGTGGTAGATGTTTAGTCTCCATTATGGCTCTAATCTGATAGTGGTAGTGGGGTGGTAGATGTCTAGTCTTCCTTATGGCTCTAATCTGATAGTGGTAGATTTCTAGTCTCCCTTATGGCTCTAATCTGGTAGTGGGGTGGTAGATTTCTAGTCTCCCTTATTGCTCTAATCTGATAGTGGTAGAGCGGTGGTAGATGTCTAGTCTCCCTTATGGCTCTAATCTGATAGTGGTAGAGGGGTGGTAGATGTCTAGTCTCCCTTATGGCTCTAATCTGATAGCGGGGTGGAAGATGTCTAGTCTCCCTTATGGCTCTAATCTGATAGTGGTAGGGGGGTGGTAGATGTCTAGGCTCCCTTATGGCTCTAATCTGATAGTGGTAGTGGGGTGGTAGATGTCTAGTCTCCCTTATGGCTCTAATCTGATAGTGGGGTGGTAGATGTCTAGTCTCCTTTATGGCTCTAATCTGATATTGGGGTGGTAGATGTCTAGTCTCCCTTATGGCTCTAATTTGATAGTGGGGTGGTAGATGTCTAGTCTTCCCTATGGCTCTAATCTGATAGTGGTAGTGGGTTGATAGATGTCTAGTCTCTTTTATGGCTCTAATCTGATAGTGGCAGTGGGGTGGTAGATGTCTAGTCTCCCTTTTGGCTCTATTCTCATAGTGGTAGAGGGGTGGTAGATGTCTAGTCTCCCTTATGGCTCTAATCTGATAGTGGTAGTGGGGTGGAAGATGTTTAGTCTCCCTTGTAACTCTAATCTGATAGTGGTAGAGGGGTGGTAGATGTCTAGTCTCCCTTATGGCTCTAATCTGATAGTGGTAGGGGCGTGGTAGATGTCTAGTCTCCCTTATGGCTCTAATCTGATAGTGGTAGAGCGGTGGTAGATGTCTAGTCTCCCTTAGGGCTCTAATCTGATAGTGGGGTGGAAGATGTCTAGTCTCCCTTATGGCTCTAATCTGATAGTGGTAGTGGGGTGGTAGATGTCTTGTCTCCCTTGTGGCTCTAATCTGATAGTGGTAGATGTCTAGTTTCCCTTATGGCTCTAATCTGATAGTGGTAGTGGGGTGGTAGATGTCTAGTCTCCCTTATGGCTCTAGTCTGATAGTGGGGTGGTAGATGTCTTGTCTCCTTTATGGCTCTAATCTGATAGTGATAGTGGGGTGGTAGATGTCTATTCTCCCTTATGGCTATAATCTGATAGTGGTAGAGGGGTGGTAGATGTCTAGTCTCTCTTATGGCTCTAATCTGATAGTGGTAGTGGGGTGGTAGATGTCTAGTCTCCCTTATTGGCTCTAATCTGATAGTGGGGTGGAAGATGTCTAGTCTCCCTTGTGGCTGTAATCTGATAGTGGGGTGGTCGATGTCTAGTCTCCCTTATGGCTCTAATCTGATAGTGGTAGTGGGGTGGTAGATGTCTAGTCTCCCTTATGGCTGTAATCTGATAGTGGGGTGGTAGATGTCTAGTCTCCCTTATGGCTCTAATCTGATAGTGGTAGAGCGGTGGTAGATGTCTAGCCTCCCTTAGGGCTCTAATCTGATAGTGGGGTGGAAGATGTCTAGTCTCCCTTATGGCTCTAATCTGATAGTGGTAGTGGGGTGGTAGATGTCTAGTCTCCTTTATGGCTCTAATCTGATAGTGGGGTGGTAGATGTTTAGTCTCCTTTATGGCTCTAATCTGATAGTGGTAGATGTCTAGTCTCCCTTATGGCTCTAATCTGATAGTGGTAGTGGGGTGGTAGATGTCTAGTCTCCTTTATGGCTCTAATCTGATAGTGGGGTGGTAGATGTCTAGTCTCCCTTATGACTCTAATCTGATAGTGGTAGTGGGCTGGTAGATGTCTAGTCTCCCTTATGGCTGTAATCTGATAGTGGGGTGGTCGATGTCTAGTCTCCTTTATGGCTCTAATCTGATAGTGGTAGTGGGGTGGTAGATGTTTAGTCTCCATTATGGCTCTAATCTGATAGTGGTAGTGGGGTGGTAGATGTCTAGTCTTCCTTATGGCTCTAATCTGATAGTGGTAGATTTCTAGTCTCCCTTATGGCTCTAATCTGGTAGTGGGGTGGTAGATGTCTAGTCTCCCTTATGGCTCTAATCTGATAGTGGTAGAGCGGTGGTAGATGTCTAGTCTCCCTTATGGCTCTAATCTGATAGTGGTAGAGGGGTGGTAGATGTCTAGTCTCCCTTATGGCTCTAATCTGATAGCGGGGTGGAAGATGTCTAGTCTCCCTTATGGCTCTAATCTGATAGTGGTAGGGGGGTGGTAGATGTCTAGTCTCCCTTATGGCTCTAATCTGATAGTGGTAGTGGGGTGGTAGATGTCTAGTCTCCCTTATGGCTCTAATCTGATAGTGGGGTGGTAGATGTCTAGTCTCCTTTATGGCTCTAATCTGATATTGGGGTGGTAGATGTCTAGTCTCCCTTATGGCTCTAATTTGATAGTGGGGTGGTAGATGTCTAGTCTTCCCTATGGCTCTAATCTGATAGTGGTAGTGGGGTGATAGATGTCTTGTCTCCCTTGTGGCTCTAATCTGATAGTGGTAGATGTCTAGTTTCCCTTATGGCTCTAATCTGATAGTGGTAGTGGGGTGGTAGATGTCTAGTCTCCCTTATGGCTCTAGTCTGATAGTGGGGTGGTAGATGTCTTGTCTCCTTTATGGCTCTAATCTGATAGTGATAGTGGGGTGGTAGATGTCTATTCTCCCTTATGGCTATAATCTGATAGTGGTAGAGGGGTGGTAGATGTCTAGTCTCTCTTATGGCTCTAATCTGATAGTGGTAGTGGGGTGGTAGATGTCTAGTCTCCCTTATTGGCTCTAATCTGATAGTGGGGTGGAAGATGTCTAGTCTCCCTTGTGGCTGTAATCTGATAGTGGGGTGGTCGATGTCTAGTCTCCCTTATGGCTCTAATCTGATAGTGGTAGTGGGGTGGTAGATGTCTAGTCTCCCTTATGGCTGTAATCTGATAGTGGGGTGGTAGATGTCTAGTCTCCCTTATGGCTCTAATCTGATAGTGGTAGAGCGGTGGTAGATGTCTAGCCTCCCTTAGGGCTCTAATCTGATAGTGGGGTGGAAGATGTCTAGTCTCCCTTATGGCTCTAATCTGATAGTGGTAGTGGGGTGGTAGATGTCTAGTCTCCTTTATGGCTCTAATCTGATAGTGGGGTGGTAGATGTTTAGTCTCCTTTATGGCTCTAATCTGATAGTGGTAGATGTCTAGTCTCCCTTATGGCTCTAATCTGATAGTGGTAGTGGGGTGGTAGATGTCTAGTCTCCTTTATGGCTCTAATCTGATAGTGGGGTGGTAGATGTCTAGTCTCCCTTATGACTCTAATCTGATAGTGGTAGTGGGCTGGTAGATGTCTAGTCTCCCTTATGGCTGTAATCTGATAGTGGGGTGGTCGATGTCTAGTCTCCTTTATGGCTCTAATCTGATAGTGGTAGTGGGGTGGTAGATGTTTAGTCTCCATTATGGCTCTAATCTGATAGTGGTAGTGGGGTGGTAGATGTCTAGTCTTCCTTATGGCTCTAATCTGATAGTGGTAGATTTCTAGTCTCCCTTATGGCTCTAATCTGGTAGTGGGGTGGTAGATGTCTAGTCTCCCTTATGGCTCTAATCTGATAGTGGTAGAGCGGTGGTAGATGTCTAGTCTCCCTTATGGCTCTAATCTGATAGTGGTAGAGGGGTGGTAGATGTCTAGTCTCCCTTATGGCTCTAATCTGATAGCGGGGTGGAAGATGTCTAGTCTCCCTTATGGCTCTAATCTGATAGTGGTAGGGGGGTGGTAGATGTCTAGTCTCCCTTATGGCTCTAATCTGATAGTGGTAGTGGGGTGGTAGATGTCTAGTCTCCCTTATGGCTCTAATCTGATAGTGGGGTGGTAGATGTCTAGTCTCCTTTATGGCTCTAATCTGATATTGGGGTGGTAGATGTCTAGTCTCCCTTATGGCTCTAATTTGATAGTGGGGTGGTAGATGTCTAGTCTTCCCTATGGCTCTAATCTGATAGTGGTAGTGGGGTGATAGATGTCTAGTCTCTTTTATGGCTCTAATCTGATAGTGGCAGTGGGGTGGTAGATGTCTAGTCTCCCTTTTGGCTCTATTCTCATAGTGGTAGAGGGGTGGTAGATGTCTAGTCTCCCTTATGGCTCTAATCTGATAGTGGTAGTGGGGTGGAAGATGTTTAGTCTCCCTTGTAACTCTAATCTGATAGTGGTAGAAGGGTGGTAGATGTCTAGTCTCCCTCATGGCTCTAATCTGATAGTGGTAGAGCGGTGGTAGATGTCTAGTCTCCCTTAGGGCTCTAATCTGATAGTGGGGTGGAAGATGTCTAGTCTCCCTTATGGCTCTAATCTGATAGTGGTAGTGGGGTGGTAGATGTCTAGTCTCCTTTATGGCTCTAATCTGATAGTGGGGTGGTAGATGTTTAGTCTCCTTTATGGCTCTAATCTGATAGTGGTAGATGTCTAGTCTCCCTTATGGCTCTAATCTGATAGTGGTAGTGGGGTGGTAGATGTCTAGGCTCCTTTATGGCTCTAATCTGATAGTGGCGTGGTAGATGTCTAGTCTCACTTATGACTCTAATCTGATAGTGGTAGTGGGCTGGTAGATGTCTAGTCTCCCTTATGGCTCTAGTCTGATAGTGGGGTGGTAGATGTCTTGTCTCCTTTATGGCTCTAATCTGATAGTGATAGTGGGGTGGTAGATGTCTATTCTCCCTTATGGCTATAATCTGATAGTGGTAGAGGGGTGGTAGATGTCTAGTCTCTCTTATGGCTCTAATCTGATAGTGGTAGTGGGGTGGTAGATGTCTAGTCTCCCTTATTGGCTCTAATCTGATAGTGGGGTGGAAGATGTCTAGTCTCCCTTGTGGCTGTAATCTGATAGTGGGGTGGTCGATGTCTAGTCTCCCTTATGGCTCTAATCTGATAGTGGTAGTGGGGTGGTAGATGTCTAGTCTCCCTTATGGCTGTAATCTGATAGTGGGGTGGTAGATGTCTAGTCTCCCTTATGGCTCTAATCTGATAGTGGTAGAGCGGTGGTAGATGTCTAGCCTCCCTTAGGGCTCTAATCTGATAGTGGGGTGGAAGATGTCTAGTCTCCCTTATGGCTCTAATCTGATAGTGGTAGTGGGGTGGTAGATGTCTAGTCTCCTTTATGGCTCTAATCTGATAGTGGGGTGGTAGATGTTTAGTCTCCTTTATGGCTCTAATCTGATAGTGGTAGATGTCTAGTCTCCCTTATGGCTCTAATCTGATAGTGGTAGTGGGGTGGTAGATGTCTAGTCTCCTTTATGGCTCTAATCTGATAGTGGGGTGGTAGATGTCTAGTCTCCCTTATGACTCTAATCTGATAGTGGTAGTGGGCTGGTAGATGTCTAGTCTCCCTTATGGCTGTAATCTGATAGTGGGGTGGTCGATGTCTAGTCTCCTTTATGGCTCTAATCTGATAGTGGTAGTGGGGTGGTAGATGTTTAGTCTCCATTATGGCTCTAATCTGATAGTGGTAGTGGGGTGGTAGATGTCTAGTCTTCCTTATGGCTCTAATCTGATAGTGGTAGATTTCTAGTCTCCCTTATGGCTCTAATCTGGTAGTGGGGTGGTAGATGTCTAGTCTCCCTTATGGCTCTAATCTGATAGTGGTAGAGCGGTGGTAGATGTCTAGTCTCCCTTATGGCTCTAATCTGATAGTGGTAGAGGGGTGGTAGATGTCTAGTCTCCCTTATGGCTCTAATCTGATAGCGGGGTGGAAGATGTCTAGTCTCCCTTATGGCTCTAATCTGATAGTGGTAGGGGGGTGGTAGATGTCTAGTCTCCCTTATGGCTCTAATCTGATAGTGGTAGTGGGGTGGTAGATGTCTAGTCTCCCTTATGGCTCTAATCTGATAGTGGGGTGGTAGATGTCTAGTCTCCTTTATGGCTCTAATCTGATATTGGGGTGGTAGATGTCTAGTCTCCCTTATGGCTCTAATTTGATAGTGGGGTGGTAGATGTCTAGTCTTCCCTATGGCTCTAATCTGATAGTGGTAGTGGGGTGATAGATGTCTTGTCTCCCTTGTGGCTCTAATCTGATAGTGGTAGATGTCTAGTTTCCCTTATGGCTCTAATCTGATAGTGGTAGTGGGGTGGTAGATGTCTAGTCTCCCTTATGGCTCTAGTCTGATAGTGGGGTGGTAGATGTCTTGTCTCCTTTATGGCTCTAATCTGATAGTGATAGTGGGGTGGTAGATGTCTATTCTCCCTTATGGCTATAATCTGATAGTGGTAGAGGGGTGGTAGATGTCTAGTCTCTCTTATGGCTCTAATCTGATAGTGGTAGTGGGGTGGTAGATGTCTAGTCTCCCTTATTGGCTCTAATCTGATAGTGGGGTGGAAGATGTCTAGTCTCCCTTGTGGCTGTAATCTGATAGTGGGGTGGTCGATGTCTAGTCTCCCTTATGGCTCTAATCTGATAGTGGTAGTGGGGTGGTAGATGTCTAGTCTCCCTTATGGCTGTAATCTGATAGTGGGGTGGTAGATGTCTAGTCTCCCTTATGGCTCTAATCTGATAGTGGTAGAGCGGTGGTAGATGTCTAGCCTCCCTTAGGGCTCTAATCTGATAGTGGGGTGGAAGATGTCTAGTCTCCCTTATGGCTCTAATCTGATAGTGGTAGTGGGGTGGTAGATGTCTAGTCTCCTTTATGGCTCTAATCTGATAGTGGGGTGGTAGATGTTTAGTCTCCTTTATGGCTCTAATCTGATAGTGGTAGATGTCTAGTCTCCCTTATGGCTCTAATCTGATAGTGGTAGTGGGGTGGTAGATGTCTAGTCTCCTTTATGGCTCTAATCTGATAGTGGGGTGGTAGATGTCTAGTCTCCCTTATGACTCTAATCTGATAGTGGTAGTGGGCTGGTAGATGTCTAGTCTCCCTTATGGCTGTAATCTGATAGTGGGGTGGTCGATGTCTAGTCTCCTTTATGGCTCTAATCTGATAGTGGTAGTGGGGTGGTAGATGTTTAGTCTCCATTATGGCTCTAATCTGATAGTGGTAGTGGGGTGGTAGATGTCTAGTCTTCCTTATGGCTCTAATCTGATAGTGGTAGATTTCTAGTCTCCCTTATGGCTCTAATCTGGTAGTGGGGTGGTAGATGTCTAGTCTCCCTTATGGCTCTAATCTGATAGTGGTAGAGCGGTGGTAGATGTCTAGTCTCCCTTATGGCTCTAATCTGATAGTGGTAGAGGGGTGGTAGATGTCTAGTCTCCCTTATGGCTCTAATCTGATAGCGGGGTGGAAGATGTCTAGTCTCCCTTATGGCTCTAATCTGATAGTGGTAGGGGGGTGGTAGATGTCTAGTCTCCCTTATGGCTCTAATCTGATAGTGGTAGTGGGGTGGTAGATGTCTAGTCTCCCTTATGGCTCTAATCTGATAGTGGGGTGGTAGATGTCTAGTCTCCTTTATGGCTCTAATCTGATATTGGGGTGGTAGATGTCTAGTCTCCCTTATGGCTCTAATTTGATAGTGGGGTGGTAGATGTCTAGTCTTCCCTATGGCTCTAATCTGATAGTGGTAGTGGGGTGATAGATGTCTAGTCTCTTTTATGGCTCTAATCTGATAGTGGCAGTGGGGTGGTAGATGTCTAGTCTCCCTTTTGGCTCTATTCTCATAGTGGTAGAGGGGTGGTAGATGTCTAGTCTCCCTTATGGCTCTAATCTGATAGTGGTAGTGGGGTGGAAGATGTTTAGTCTCCCTTGTAACTCTAATCTGATAGTGGTAGAAGGGTGGTAGATGTCTAGTCTCCCTCATGGCTCTAATCTGATAGTGGTAGAGCGGTGGTAGATGTCTAGTCTCCCTTAGGGCTCTAATCTGATAGTGGGGTGGAAGATGTCTAGTCTCCCTTATGGCTCTAATCTGATAGTGGTAGTGGGGTGGTAGATGTCTAGTCTCCTTTATGGCTCTAATCTGATAGTGGGGTGGTAGATGTTTAGTCTCCTTTATGGCTCTAATCTGATAGTGGTAGATGTCTAGTCTCCCTTATGGCTCTAATCTGATAGTGGTAGTGGGGTGGTAGATGTCTAGGCTCCTTTATGGCTCTAATCTGATAGTGGCGTGGTAGATGTCTAGTCTCACTTATGACTCTAATCTGATAGTGGTAGTGGGCTGGTAGATGTCTAGTCTCCCTTATGGCTGTAATCTGATAGTGGGGTGGTCGATGTCTAGTCTCCCTTATGGCTCTAATCTGATAGTGGTAGTGGGGTGGTAGATGTTTAGTCTCCATTATGGCTCTAATCTGATAGTGGTAGTGGGGTGGTAGATGTCTAGTCTTCCTTATGGCTCTAATCTGATAGTGGTAGATTTCTAGTCTCCCTTATGGCTCTAATCTGGTAGTGGGGTGGTAGATGTCTAGTCTCCCTTATGGCTCTAATCTGATAGTGGTAGAGCGGTGGTAGATGTCTAGTCTCCCTTATGGCTCTAATCTGATAGTGGTAGAGGGGTGGTAGATGTCTAGTCTCCCTTATGGCTCTAATCTGATAGCGGGGTGGAAGATGTCTAGTCTCCCTTATGGCTCTAATCTGATAGTGGTAGGGGGGTGGTAGATGTCTAGTCTTCCTTATGGCTCTAATCTGATAGTGGTAGTGGGGTGGTAGATGTCTAGTCTCCCTTATGGCTCTAATCTGATAGTGGGGTGGTAGATGTCTAGTCTCCTTTATGGCTCTAATCTGATATTGGGGTGGTAGATGTCTAGTCTCCCTTATGGCTCTAATTTGATAGTGGGGTGGTAGATGTCTAGTCTTCCCTATGGCTCTAATCTGATAGTGGTAGTGGGTTGATAGATGTCTAGTCTCTTTTATGGCTCTAATCTGATAGTGGCAGTGGGGTGGTAGATGTCTAGTCTCCCTTTTGGCTCTATTCTCATAGTGGTAGAGGGGTGGTAGATGTCTAGTCTCCCTTATGGCTCTAATCTGATAGTGGTAGTGGGGTGGAAGATGTTTAGTCTCCCTTGTAACTCTAATCTGATAGTGGTAGAGGGGTGGTAGATGTCTAGTCTCCCTTATGGCTCTAATCTGATAGTGGTAGGGGGGTGGTAGATGTCTAGTCTCCCTTATGGCTCTAATCTGATAGTGGTAGAGCGGTGGTAGATGTCTAGTCTCCCTTAGGGCTCTAATCTGATAGTGGGGTGGAAGATGTCTAGTCTCCCTTATGGCTCTAATCTGATAGTGGTAGTGGGGTGGTAGATGTCTTGTCTCCCTTGTGGCTCTAATCTGATAGTGGTAGATGTCTAGTCTCCCTTATGGCTCTAATCTGATAGTGGTAGTGGGGTGGTAGATGTCTAGTCTCCCTTATGGCTCTAGTCTGATAGTGGGGTGGTAGATGTCTTGTCTCCCTTATGGCTCTAATCTGATAGTGATAGTGGGGTGGTAGATGTCTATTCTCCCTTATGGCTCTAATCTGATAGTGGTAGAGGGGTGGTAGATGTCTAGTCTCTCTTATGGCTCTAATCTGATAGTGGTAGTGGGGTGGTAGATGTCTAGTCTCCCTTATGGCTCTAATCTGATAGTGGGGTGGAAGATGTCTAGTCTCCCTTGTGGCTGTAATCTGATAGTGGGGTGGTCGATGTCTAGTCTCCCTTATGGCTCTAATCTGATAGTGGTAGTGGGGTGGTAGATGTCTAGTCTCCCTTATGGCTGTAATCTGATAGTGGGGTGGTAGATGTCTAGTCTCCCTTATGGCTCTAATCTGATAGTGGTAGAGCGGTGGTAGATGTCTAGTCTCCCTTAGGGCTCTAATCTGATAGTGGGGTGGAAGATGTCTAGTCTCCCTTATGGCTCTAATCTGATAGTGGTAGTGGGGTGGTAGATGTCTAGTCTCCTTTATGGCTCTAATCTGATAGTGGGGTGGTAGATGTTTAGTCTCCTTTATGGCTCTAATCAGATAGTGGTAGATGTCTTGTCTCCCTTATGGCTCTAATCTGATAGTGGTAGTGGGGTGGTAGATGTCTAGTCTCCTTTATGGCTCTAATCTGATAGTGGGGTGGTAGATGTCTAGTCTCCCTTATGACTCTAATCTGATAGTGGTAGTGGGCTGGTAGATGTCTAGTCTCCCTTATGGCTGTAATCTGATAGTGGGGTGGTCGATGTCTAGTCTCCCTTATGGCTCTAATCTGATAGTGGTAGTTGGGTGGTAGATGTTTAGTCTCCCTTATGGCTCTAATCTGATAGTGGTAGTGGGGTGGTAGATGTCTAGTCTTCCTTATGGCTCTAATCTGATAGTGGTAGATTTCTAGTCTCCCTTATGGCTCTAATCTGGTAGTGGGGTGGTAGATGTCTAGTCTCCCTTATGGCTCTAATCTGATAGTGGTAGAGCGGTGGTAGATGTCTAGTCTCCCTTATGGCTCTAATCTGATAGTGGTAGAGGGGTGGTAGATGTCTAGTCTCCCTTATGGCTCTAATCTGATAGCGGGGTGGTAGATGTCTAGTCTCCCTTATGGCTCTAATCTGATAGTGGTAGGGGGGTGGTAGATGTCTAGTCTCCCTTATGGCTCTAATCTGATAGTGGTAGTGGGGTGGTAGATGTCTAGTCTCCCTTATGGCTCTAATCTGATAGTGGGGTGGTAGATGTCTAGTCTCCTTTATGGCTCTAATCTGATATTGGGGTGGTAGATGTCTAGTCTCCCTTATGGCTCTAATTTGATAGTGGGGTCGTAGATGTCTAGTCTTCCCTATGGCTCTAATCTGATAGTGGTAGTGGGGTGATAGATGTCTAGTCTCTTTTATGGCTCTAATCTGATAGTGGCAGTGGGGTGGTAGATGTCTAGTCTCCCTTTTGGCTCTATTCTCATAGTGGTAGAGGGGTGGTAGATGTCTAGTCTCCCTTATGGCTCTAATCTGATAGTGGTAGTGGGGTGGAAGATGTTTAGTCTCCCTTGTAACTCTAATCTGATAGTGGTAGAGGGGTGGTAGATGTTTAGTCTCCCTTATGGCTCTAATCTGATAGTGGTAGGGGGGGTGGTAGATGTCTAGTCTCCCTTATGGCTCTAATCTGATAGTGGTAGAGCGGTGGTAGATGTCTAGTCTCCCTTAGGGCTCTAATCTGATAGTGGGGTGGTCGATGTCTAGTCTCCCTTATGGCTCTAATCTGATAGTGGTAGTTGGGTGGTAGATGTTTAGTCTCCATTATGGCTCTAATCTGATAGTGGTAGTGGGGTGGTAGATGTCTAGTCTTCCTTATGGCTCTAATCTGATAGTGGTAGATTTCTAGTCTCCCTTATGGCTCTAATCTGGTAGTGGGGTGGTAGATGTCTAGTCTCCCTTATGGCTCTAATCTGATAGTGGTAGAGCGGTGGTAGATGTCTAGTCTCCCTTATGGCTCTAATCTGATAGTGGTAGAGGGGTGGTAGATGTCTAGTCTCCCTTATGGCTCATATCTGATAGCGGGGTGGAAGATGTCTAGTCTCCCTTATGGCTCTAATCTGATAGTGGTAGTGGGGTGGTAGATGTCTTGTCTCCCTTGTGGCTCTAATCTGATAGTGGTAGATGTCTAGTTTCCCTTATGGCTCTAATCTGATAGTGGTAGTGGGGTGGTAGATGTCTAGTCTCCCTTATGGCTCTAGTCTGATAGTGGGGTGGTAGATGTCTTGTCTCCCTTATGGCTCTAATCTGATAGTGATAGTGGGGTGGTAGATGTCTATTCTCCCTTATGGCTCTAATCTGATAGTGGTAGAGGGGTGGTAGATGTCTAGTCTCTCTTATGGCTCTAATCTGATAGTGGTAGTGGGGTGGTAGATGTCTAGTCTCCCTTATGGCTCTAATCTGATAGTGGGGTGGAAGATGTCTAGTCTCCCTTATGGCTGTAATCTGATAGTGGGGTGGTAGATGTCTAGTCTCCCTTATGGCTCTAATCTGATAGTGGTAGAGCGGTGGTAGATGTCTAGTCTCCCTTAGGGCTCTAATCTGATAGTGGGGTGGAAGATGTCTAGTCTCCCTTATGGCTCTAATCTGATAGTGGTAGTGGGGTGGTAGATGTTTAGTCTCCATTATGGCTCTAATCTGATAGTGGTAGTGGGGTGGTAGATGTCTAGTCTCCCTTATGGCTCTAATCTGATAGTGGTAGTGGGGTGGTAGATGTCTAGTCTCCCTTATGGCTCTAATCTGATAGTGGTAGGGGGGTGGTAGATGTCTAGTCTCCCTTATGGCTCTAATCTGATAGTGGTAGGGGGGTGGTAGATGTCTAGTCTCCCTTATGGCTCTAATCTGATAGTGGTAGTGGGGTGGTAGATGTCTAGTCTCCCTTATGGCTCTAATCTGATAGTGGTTGGTATATGTCTAGTCTCCCTTATTGCTCTAATCTGGTAGTGGTAGTGGGGTGGTAGATGTCTAGTCTCCCTTATGGCTCTAATCTGATAGTGGTAGTGGGGTGGTAGATGTATAGACTCCCTTATGGCTCTAATCTGGTAGTGGTAGTGGGGTGGTAGATGTCTAGTCTCCTTTATGGCTCTAATCTGATAGTGGGGTGGTAGATGTCTAGTCTCCCTTATGGCTCTATTCTCATAGTGGTAGTGGGGTGGTAGATGTCTAGTCTCCCTTATGGCTCTAATCTGAAAGTGGTAGATGTCTAGTCTCCCTTATGGCTCTAATCTGAAAGTGGTAGATGTCTAGTCTCCATTATGGCTCTAATCTGATAGTGGTAGTGGGGTGGTAGATGTCTAGTCTCCCTTATGGCTCTAATCTGATAGTGGTAGAGCGGTGGTAGATGTCTAGTCTCCCTTAGGGCTCTAATCTGATAGTGGGGTGGAAGATGTCTAGTCTCCCTTATGGCTCTAATCTGATAGTGGTAGTAGGGTGGTAGATGTTTAGTCTCCATTATGGCTCTAATCTGATAGTGGTAGTGGGGTGGTAGATGTCTAGTCTTCCTTATGGCTCTAATCTGATAGTGGTAGATTTCTAGTCTCTTTTATGGCTCTAATCTGGTAGTGGGGTGGTAGATGTCTAGTCTCCCTTATGGCTCTAATCTGATAGTGGTAGGGGGGTGGTAGATGTCTAGTCTCCCTTATGGCTCTAATCTGATAGTGGTAGGGGGGTGGTAGATGTCTAGTCTCCCTTATGGCTCTAATCTGATAGTGGTAGTGGGGTGGTAGATGTCTAGTCTCCCTTATGGCTCTAATCTGATAGTGGTTGGTATATGTCTAGTCTCCCTTATTGCTCTAATCTGGTAGTGGTAGTGGGGTGGTAGATGTCTAGTCTCCCTTATGGCTCTAATCTGATAGTGGTAGTGGGGTGGTAGATGTATAGACTCCCTTATGGCTCTAATCTGGTAGTGGTAGTGGGGTGGTAGATGTCTAGTCTCCTTTATGGCTCTAATCTGATAGTGGGGTGGTAGATGTCTAGTCTCCCTTATGGCTCTATTCTCATAGTGGTAGTGGGGTGGTAGATGTCTAGTCTCCCTTATGGCTCTAATCTGAAAGTGGTAGATGTCTAGTCTCCATTATGGCTCTAATCTGATAGTGGTAGTGGGGTGGTAGATGTCTAGTCTCCCTTATGGCTCTGATCTGATAGTGGGTGGTAGATGTCTAGTCTCCCTTATGGCTCTAAACTGATAGTGGGGTGGTAGATGTCTAGTCTCCCTTATGGCTCTAATCTGATAGTGGTAGTGGGGTGGTAGATGTCTAGTCTCCCTTATGGCTCTAATCTTATAGTGGGGTGGTAGATGTCTAGTCTCCCTTATGGCTCTAATCTGATAGTGGGGTGGTAGATGTCTAGTCTCCCTTATGGCTCTAATCTGATAGTGGTAGTCGGGTGGTAGATGTCTAGTCTCCCTTATGGCTCTAAACTGATAGTGGTAGTGGGGTGGTAGATGTCTAGTCTCCCTTATGGCTCTAATCTGATAGTGGGGTGGTAGATGTTTAGTCTCCTTTATGACTCTAATCTGATAGTGGTAGTGGGGTGGTAGATGTCTAGTCTCCGGTATGACTCTAATCCAATAGTGGTAGTGGGGTGGTAGATGTCTTGTCTCCTTTATAGGTCTAATCTGATAGTTGGGTGGTAGATGTCTAGTCTCCCTTATGGCTCTAATCTGATAGTGGTAGTGGGGTGGTAGATGTCTAGTCTCCCTTATGGCTCTAATCTGAAAGTGGTAGATGTCTAGTCTCCATTATGGCTCTAATCTGATAGTGGTAGTGGGGTGGTAGATGTCTAGTCTCCCTTATGGCTCTAATCTGATAGTGGTAGAGCGGTGGTAGATGTCTAGTCTCCCTTAGGGCTCTAATCTGATAGTGGGGTGGAAGATGTCTAGTCTCCCTTATGGCTCTAATCTGATAGTGGTAGTGGGGTGGTAGATGTTTAGTCTCCATTATGGCTCTAATCTGATAGTGGTAGTGGGGTGGTAGATGTCTAGTCTTCCTTATGGCTCTAATCTGATAGTGGTAGATTTCTAGTCTCTTTTATGGCTCTAATCTGGTAGTGGGGTGGTAGATGTCTAGTCTCCCTTATGGCTCTAATCTGATAGTGGTAGGGGGGTGGTAGATGTCTAGTCTCCCTTATGGCTCTAATCTGATAGTGGTAGGGGGGTGGTAGATGTCTAGTCTCCCTTATGGCTCTAATCTGATAGTGGTAGTGGGGTGGTAGATGTCTAGCCTCCCTTATGGCTCTAATCTGATAGTGGTTGGTATATGTCTAGTCTCCCTTATTGCTCTAATCTGGTAGTGGTAGTGGGGTGGTAGATGTCTAGTCTCCCTTATGGCTCTAATCTGATAGTGGTAGTGGGGTGGTAGATGTATAGACTCCCTTATGGCTCTAATCTGGTAGTGGTAGTGGGGTGGTAGATGTCTAGTCTCCTTTATGGCTCTAATCTGATAGTGGGGTGGTAGATGTCTAGTCTCCCTTATGGCTCTATTCTCATAGTGGTAGTGGGGTGGTAGATGTCTAGTCTCCCTTATGGCTCTAATCTGAAAGTGGTAGATGTCTAGTCTCCATTATGGCTCTAATCTGATAGTGGTAGTGGGGTGGTAGATGTCTAGTCTCCCTTATGGCTCTGATCTGATAGTGGGTGGTAGATGTCTAGTCTCCCTTATGGCTCTAAACTGATAGTGGGGTGGTAGATGTCTAGTCTCCCTTATGGCTCTAATCTGATAGTGGTAGTGGGGTGGTAGATGTCTAGTCTCCCTTATGGCTCTAATCTTATAGTGGGGTGGTAGATGTCTAGTCTCCCTTATGGCTCTAATCTGATAGTGGGGTGGTAGATGTCTAGTCTCCCTTATGGCTCTAATCTGATAGTGGTAGTCGGGTGGTAGATGTCTAGTCTCCCTTATGGCTCTAAACTGATAGTGGTAGTGGGGTGGTAGATGTCTAGTCTCCCTTATGGCTCTAATCTGATAGTGGGGTGGTAGATGTTTAGTCTCCTTTATGACTCTAATCTGATAGTGGTAGTGGGGTGGTAGATGTATAGACTCCCTTATGGCTCTAATCTGGTAGTGGTAGTGGGGTGGTAGATGTCTAGTCTCCTTTATGGCTCTTATCTGATAGTGGGGTGGTAGATGTCTAGTCTCCCTTATGGCTCTATTCTCATAGTGGTAGTGGGGTGGTAGATGTCTAGTCTCCCTTATGGCTCTAATCTGAAAGTGGTAGATGTCTAGTCTCCATTATGGCTCTAATCTGATAGTGGTAGTGGGGTGGTAGATGTCTAGTCTCCCTTATGGCTCTGATCTGATAGTGGGTGGTAGATGTCTAGTCTCCCTTATGGCTCTAAACTGATAGTGGGGTGGTAGATGTCTAGTCTCCCTTATGGCTCTAATCTGATAGTGGTAGTGGGGTGGTAGATGTCTAGTCTCCCTTATGGCTCTAATCTTATAGTGGGGTGGTAGATGTCTAGTCTCCCTTATGGCTCTAATCTGATAGTGGGGTGGTAGATGTCTAGTCTCCCTTATGGCTCTAATCTGATAGTGGTAGTAGGGTGGTAGATGTCTAGTCTCCCTTATGGCTCTAAACTGATAGTGGTAGTGGGGTGGTAGATGTCTAGTCTCCCTTATGGCTCTATTCTGATAGTGGGGTGGTAGATGTTTAGTCTCCTTTATGACTCTAATCTGATAGTGGTAGTGGGGTGGTAGATGTCTAGTCTCCGGTATGACTCTAATCCAATAGTGGTAGTGGGGTGGTAGATGTCTTGTCTCCTTTATAGGTCTAATCTGATAGTTGGGTGGTAGATGTCTAGTCTCCCTTATGGCTCTAATCTGATAGTGGTAGTGGGGTGGTAGATGTCTAGTCTCCCTTATGGCTCTAATCTGAAAGTGGTAGATGTCTAGTCTCCATTATGGCTCTAATCTGATAGTGGTAGTGGGGTGGTAGATGTCTAGTCTCCCTTATGGCTCTAATCTGATAGTGGTAGAGCGGTGGTAGATGTCTAGTCTCCCTTAGGGCTCTAATCTGATAGTGGGGTGGAAGATGTCTAGTCTCCCTTATGGCTCTAATCTGATAGTGGTAGTGGGGTGGTAGATGTTTAGTCTCCATTATGGCTCTAATCTGATAGTGGTAGTGGGGTGGTAGATGTCTAGTCTTCCTTATGGCTCTAATCTGATAGTGGTAGATTTCTAGTCTCTTTTATGGCTCTAATCTGGTAGTGGGGTGGTAGATGTCTAGTCTCCCTTATGGCTCTAATCTGATAGTGGTAGGGGGGTGGTAGATGTCTAGTCTCCCTTATGGCTCTAATCTGATAGTGGTAGGGGGGTGGTAGATGTCTAGTCTCCCTTATGGCTCTAATCTGATAGTGGTAGTGGGGTGGTAGATGTCTAGTCTCCCTTATGGCTCTAATCTGATAGTGGTTGGTATATGTCTAGTCTCCCTTATTGCTCTAATCTGGTAGTGGTAGTGGGGTGGTAGATGTCTAGTCTCCCTTATGGCTCTAATCTGATAGTGGTAGTGGGGTGGTAGATGTATAGACTCCCTTATGGCTCTAATCTGGTAGTGGTAGTGGGGTGGTAGATGTCTAGTCTCCCTTATGGCTCTAATCTGAAAGTGGTAGATGTCTAGTCTCCATTATTGCTCTAATCTGATAGTGGTAGTGGGGTGGTAGATGTCTAGTCTCCCTTATGGCTCTGATCTGATAGTGGGTGGTAGATGTCTAGTCTCCCTTATGGCTCTAAACTGATAGTGGGGTGGTAGATGTCTAGTCTCCCTTATGGCTCTAATCTGATAGTGGTAGTGGGGTGGTAGATGTCTAGTCTCCCTTATGGCTCTAATCTTATAGTGGGGTGGTAGATGTCTAGTCTCCCTTATGGCTCTAATCTGATAGTGGGGTGGTAGATGTCTAGTCTCCCTTATGGCTCTAATCTGATAGTGGTAGTCGGGTGGTAGATGTCTAGTCTCCCTTATGGCTCTAAACTGATAGTGGTAGTGGGGTGGTAGATGTCTAGTCTCCCTTATGGCTCTAATCTGATAGTGGGGTGGTAGATGTTTAGTCTCCTTTATGACTCTAATCTGATAGTGGTAGTGGGGTGGTAGATGTATAGACTCCCTTATGGCTCTAATCTGGTAGTGGTAGTGGGGTGGTAGATGTCTAGTCTCCTTTATGGCTCTAATCTGATAGTGGGGTGGTAGATGTCTAGTCTCCCTTATGGCTCTATTCTCATAGTGGTAGTGGGGTGGTAGATGTCTAGTCTCCCTTATGGCTCTAATCTGAAAGTGGTAGATGTCTAGTCTCCATTATGGCTCTAATCTGATAGTGGTAGTGGGGTGGTAGATGTCTAGTCTCCCTTATGGCTCTGATCTGATAGTGGGTGGTAGATGTCTAGTCTCCCTTATGGCTCTAAACTGATAGTGGGGTGGTAGATGTCTAGTCTCCCTTATGGCTCTAATCTGATAGTGGTAGTGGGGTGGTAGATGTCTAGTCTCCCTTATGGCTCTAATCTTATAGTGGGGTGGTAGATGTCTAGTCTCCCTTATGGCTCTAATCTGATAGTGGGGTGGTAGATGTCTAGTCTCCCTTATGGCTCTAATCTGATAGTGGTAGTCGGGTGGTAGATGTCTAGTCTCCCTTATGGCTCTAAACTGATAGTGGTAGTGGGGTGGTAGATGTCTAGTCTCCCTTATGGCTCTATTCTGATAGTGGGGTGGTAGATGTTTAGTCTCCTTTATGACTCTAATCTGATAGTGGTAGTGGGGTGGTAGATGTCTAGTCTCCCGTATGACTCTAATCCAATAGTGGTAGTGGGGTGGTAGATGTCTAGTCTCCTTTATAGGTCTAATCTGATAGTTGGGTGGTAGATGTCTAGTCTCCCTTATGGCTCTAATCTGATAGTGGTAGTGGGGTGGTAGATGTCTAGTCTCCGTTATGGCTCTAATCTGATAGTGGTAGTGGGGTGGTAGATGTCTAGACTCCCTTATGGCTCTAATCTGATAGTGGTAGAGCGGTGGTAGATGTCTAGTCTCCCTTAGGGCTCTAATCTGATAGTGGGGTGGAAGATGTCTAGTCTCCCTTATGGCTCTAATCTGATAGTGGTAGTGGGGTGGTAGATGTTTAGTCTCCATTATGGCTCTAATCTGATAGTGGTAGTGGGGTGGTAGATGTCTAGTCTTCCTTATGGCTCTAATCTGATAGTGGTAGATTTCTAGTCTCTTTTATGGCTCTAATCTGGTAGTGGGTTGGTAGATGTCTAGTCTCCCTTATGGCTCTAATCTGATAGTGGTAGGGGGGTGGTAGATGTCTAGTCTCCCTTATGGCTCTAATCTGATAGTGGTAGGGGGGTGGTAGATGTCTAGTCTCCCTTATGGCTCTAATCTGATAGTGGTAGTGGGGTGGTAGATGTCTAGTCTCCCTTATGGCTCTAATCTGATAGTGGTTGGTATATGTCTAGTCTCCCTTATTGCTCTAATCTGGTAGTGGTAGTGGGGTGGTAGATGTCTAGTCTCCCTTATGGCTCTAATCTGATAGTGGTAGTGGGGTGGTAGATGTATAGACTCCCTTATGGCTCTAATCTGGTAGTGGTAGTGGGGTGGTAGATGTCTAGTCTCCCTTATGGCTCTAATCTGAAAGTGGTAGATGTCTAGTCTCCATTATGGCTCTAATCTGATAGTGGTAGTGGGGTGGTAGATGTCTAGTCTCCCTTATGGCTCTGATCTGATAGTGGGTGGTAGATGTCTAGTCTCCCTTATGGCTCTAAACTGATAGTGGGGTGGTAGATGTCTAGTCTCCCTTATGGCTCTAATCTGATAGTGGTAGTGGGGTGGTAGATGTCTAGTCTCCCTTATGGCTCTAATCTTATAGTGGGGTGGTAGATGTCTAGTCTCCCTTATGGCTCTAATCTGATAGTGGGGTGGTAGATGTCTAGTCTCCCTTATGGCTCTAATCTGATAGTGGTAGTCGGGTGGTAGATGTCTAGTCTCCCTTATGGCTCTAAACTGATAGTGGTAGTGGGGTGGTAGATGTCTAGTCTCCCTTATGGCTCTAATCTGATAGTGGGGTGGTAGATGTTTAGTCTCCTTTATGACTCTAATCTGATAGTGGTAGTGGGGTGGTAGATGTATAGACTCCCTTATGGCTCTAATCTGGTAGTGGTAGTGGGGTGGTAGATGTCTAGTCTCCTTTATGGCTCTAATCTGATAGTGGGGTGGTAGATGTCTAGTCTCCCTTATGGCTCTATTCTCATAGTGGTAGTGGGGTGGTAGATGTCTAGTCTCCCTTATGGCTCTAATCTGAAAGTGGTAGATGTCTAGTCTCCATTATGGCTCTAATCTGATAGTGGTAGTGGGGTGGTAGATGTCTAGTCTCCCTTATGGCTCTGATCTGATAGTGGGTGGTAGATGTCTAGTCTCCCTTATGGCTCTAAACTGATAGTGGGGTGGTAGATGTCTAGTCTCCCTTATGGCTCTAATCTGATAGTGGTAGTGGGGTGGTAGATGTCTAGTCTCCCTTATGGCTCTAATCTTATAGTGGGGTGGTAGATGTCTAGTCTCCCTTATGGCTCTAATCTGATAGTGGGGTGGTAGATGTCTAGTCTCCCTTATGGCTCTAATCTGATAGTGGTAGTCGGGTGGTAGATGTCTAGTCTCCCTTATGGCTCTAAACTGATAGTGGTAGTGGGGTGGTAGATGTCTAGTCTCCCTTATGGCTCTATTCTGATAGTGGGGTGGTAGATGTTTAGTCTCCTTTATGACTCTAATCTGATAGTGGTAGTGGGGTGGTAGATGTCTAGTCTCCCGTATGACTCTAATCCAATAGTGGTAGTGGGGTGGTAGATGTCTAGTCTCCTTTATAGGTCTAATCTGATAGTTGGGTGGTAGATGTCTAGTCTCCCTTATGGCTCTAATCTGATAGTGGTAGTGGGGTGGTAGATGTCTAGTCTCCGTTATGGCTCTAATCTGATAGTGGTAGTGGGGTGGTAGATGTCTAGACTCCCTTATGGCTCTAATCTGATAGTGGTAGAGGGGTTGTAGATGTCTAGTCTCCATAATGGCTCTAATCTGATAGTGGTAGTGGGGTGGTAGATGTCTAGTCTCCCTTATGACTCTAATCTGATAGTGGTAGTGGGGTGGTAGATGTCTAGTCTCCCTTATGGCTCTAATCTGATAGTGGTAGTGGGGTGGTAGATGTCTAGTCTCCATTATGGCTCTAATCTGATAGTGGTAGTGGGGTGGTAGATGTCTAGTCTCCCTTATGGCTCTAATCTGATAGTGGTAGTGGGGTGGTAGATGTCTAGTCTCCCTTATGGCTCTAATCTGGTAGTGGTAGTGGGGTGGTAGATGTCTAGTCTCCCTTATGACTCTAATCTGATATTGGTAGTGGGGTGGTAGATGTCTAGTCTCCCTTATGGCTCTAATCTGATAGTGGGTGGTAGATGTCTAGTCTCCCTTATTGCTCTAAACTGATAGTGGGGTGGTAGATGTCTAGTCTCCCTTATGGCTCTAATCTGATAGTGGTAGTCGGGTGGTAGATGTCTAGTCTCCTTTATGGCTCTAATCTGCTAGTGGGGTGGTAGATGTCTAGTCTCCCTTATGGCTCTAAACTGATAGTGGTAGTGGGGTGGTAGATGTCTAGTCTCCCTTATGGCTCTAATCTGATAGTGGTAGGGGGGTGGTAGATGTCTAGTCTCCTTTATGGCTCTAATCTGATAGTTGGGTGGTAGATGTCTAGTCTCCATTATGGCTCTAATCTGATAGTGGTAGTGGGGTGGTAGATGTCTAGACTCCCTTATGGCTCTAATCTGATAGTGGTAGAGGGGTTGTAGATGTCTAGTCTCCCTTATGGCTCTAATCTGATAGTGGGTGGTAGATGTCTAGTCTCCCTTATGGCTCTAATCTGATAGTGGGTGGAAGATGTCTAGTCTCCCTTATGGCTCTAATCTGATAGTGGTAGTGGGGTGGTAGATGTCTAGTTTCCCTTATTGGCTCTAGTCTGATAGTGGGGTGGTAGATGTCTAGCCTCCCTTCTGGCTCTAATCTGATAGTGGTAGTGGGGTGGTAGATGTCTAGTCTCCCTTATGGCTCTAATCTGATAGTGGGTGGTAGATGTCTAGTCTCCCTTATTGCTCTAAACTGATAGTGGGGTGGTAGATGTCTAGTCTCCCTTATGGCTCTAATCTGATAGTGGTAGTCGGGTGGTAGATGTCTAGTCTCCTTTATGGCTCTAATCTGCTAGTGGGGTGGTAGATGTCTAGTCTCCCTTATGGCTCTAAACTGATAGTGGTAGTGGGGTGGTAGATGTCTAGTCTCCCTTATGGCTCTAATCTGATAGTGGTAGGGGGGTGGTAGATGTCTAGTCTCCTTTATGGCTCTAATCTGATAGTTGGGTGGTAGATGTCTAGTCTCCATTATGGCTCTAATCTGATAGTGGTAGTGGGGTGGTAGATGTCTAGACTCCCTTATGGCTCTAATCTGATAGTGGTAGAGGGGTTGTAGATGTCTAGTCTCCCTTATGGCTCTAATCTGATAGTGGGTGGTAGATGTCTAGTCTCCCTTATGGCTCTAATCTGATAGTGGGTGGAAGATGTCTAGTCTCCCTTATGGCTCTAATCTGATAGTGGTAGTGGGGTGGTAGATGTCTAGTTTCCCTTATTGGCTCTAGTCTGATAGTGGGGTGGTAGATGTCTAGCCTCCCTTCTGGCTCTAATCTGATAGTGGTAGTGGGGTGGTAGATGTCTAGTCTCCCTTATGGCTCTAATCTGATAGTGGGGTGGTAGATGTCTAGTCTCCCTTATGGCTCTAGTCTGAAAGTGGGGTGGCAGATGTCTAGTCTCCCTTATGAATCTAATCTGATAGTGGTAGATGTCTGGTCTCCCTTATGGCTCTAATCTGATAGTGGTAGAGGGGTGGTAGATGTCTAGTCTCCCTTATGGCTCTAATCTGATAGTGGTAGTGGGGTGGTAGATGTCTAGTCTCCCTTATGGCTCTAATCTGATAGTGGATGGTAGATGTCTAGTCTCGCTTATGGCTCTAATCTGATAGTGGTAGTGGGGTGGAAGATGTCTAGTCTCCCTTATGGCTCTAATCTGATAGTGGTAGTGGGGTGGTAGATGTCTAGTCTCCCTTATGGCTCTAGTCTGATAGTGGGGTGGTAGATGTCTCGTCTCCCTTATGGCTCTAATCTGATAGTAGTAGTGGGGTGGTAGATGTCTAGTCTCCCTTATGACTCTAATCTGATAGTGGTAGTGGGGTGGTAGATGTCTAGTCTCCCTTATGACTCTAATCTGATAGTGGTAGTGGGGTGGTAGATGTCTAGTCTCCCTTATGGCTCTAATCTGATAGTGGGTTGTAGATGTCTAGTCTCCTTTATGGCTCTAATCTGATAGTGGGTGGTAGATGTCTAGTCTCCCTTATGGCTCTAGTCTGATAGTAGGGTGGTAGATGTCTAGTCTCCCTTATGGCTCTAATTTGATAGTGGTAGTGGGGTGGAAGATGTCTAGTCTCCCTTGTGGCTCTAATCTGATAGTGGTAGATGTCTAGTCTCCCTTATGGCTCTAATCTGATAGTGGTAGTGGGGTGGTAGATGTCTAGGCTCCCTTATGGCTCTAATCTGATAGTGGTAGTGGGGTGGTAGATGTCTAGTCTCCCTTATGGCTCTAATCTGATAGTGGTAGTGGGGTGGTAGATGTCTAGTCTCCCTTATGGCTCTAGTCTGATAGTGGGGTGGTAGATGTCTAGTCTCCCTTATGGCTCTAGTCTGATAGTGGGGTGGTAGATGTCTAGTCTCCCTTATGGCTCTAATTTGATAGTGGTAGTGGGGTGGAAGATGTCTAGTCTCCCTTGTGGCTCTAATCTGATAGTGGTAGATGTCTAGTCTCCCTTATGGCTCTAATCTGATAGTGGTAGTGGGGTGGTAGATGTCTAGGCTCCCTTATGGCTCTAATCTGATAGTGGTAGTGGGGTGGTAGATGTCTAGTCTCCCTTATGGCTCTAATCTGATAGTGGTAGTGGGGTGGTAGATGTCTAGTCTCCCTTATGGCTCTAATCTGGTAGTGGTAGTGGGGTGGTAGATGTCTAGACTCCCTTATGGCTCTAATCTGAGTGGTAGAGGGGTGGTAGATGTCTAGTCTCCCTTATGGCTCTAATCTGATAGTGGTAGTGGGGTGGTAGATGTCTAGTCTCCCGTATGGCTCTAATCTGATAGTGGTAGTGGGGTGGTAGATGTCTAGTCTCCCTTATGGCTCTAATCTGATAGTGGGGTGGTAGATGTCTAGTCTCCTTTATGGCTCTAATCTGATAGTGGGTGGAAGATGTCTAGTCTCCCTTGTGGCTCTAATCTGATAGTGGTAGATGTCTAGTCTCCCTTGTGGCTCTAATTTGATAGTGGTAGTGGGGTGGTAGATGTCTAGTCTCCCTTATGGCTCTAATCTGATAGTGGTAGTGGGGTGGTAGATGTCTAGTCTCCCTTATGGCTCTAATCTGATAGTGGTAGTGGGGTGGTAGATGTCTAGTCTCCCTTATGGCTCTTGTCTGATAGTGGGGTGGTAGATGTCTCGTCTCCCTTATGGCTCTAATCTGATAGTGGTAGTGGGGTGGTAGATGTCTAGTCTCCCTCATGACTCTAATCTGATAGTGGTAGTGGGGTGGTAGATGTCTAGTCTCCCTTATGGCTCTAATCTGGTAGTGGTAGTGGGGTGGTAGATGTCTAGACTCCCTTATGGCTCTAATCTGAGTGGTAGAGGGTTGGTAGATGTCTAGTCTTCCTTATGGCTCTAATCTGATAGTGGTAGTGGGGTGGTAGATGTCTAGTCTCCCTTATGGCTCTAATCTGATAGTGGTAGTGGGGTGGTAGATGTCTAGCCTCCCTTATGGCTCTAATCTGATAGTGGGTTGTAGATGTCTAGTCTCCTTTATGGCTCTAATCTGATAGTGGGTGGAAGATGTCTAGTCTCCCTTGTGGCTCTAATCTGATAGTGGTAGATGTCTAGTCTCCCTTATGACTCTAATCTGATAGTGGTAGTGGGGTGGTAGATGTCTAGTCTCCCTTATGGCTCTAATCTGATAGTGGGGTGGTAGATGTCTAGTCTCCCTTATGGCTCTAATCTGATAGTGGTAGTGGGGTGGTAGATGTCTAGTCTCCCTTATGACTCTAATCTGATAGTGGTAGTGGGGTGGTAGATGTCTAGTCTCCTTTATGGCTCTAATCTGATAGTTGGGTGTTAGATGTCTAGTCTCCCTTATGGCTCTAATCTGATAGTGGTAGTGGGGTGGTAGATGTCTAGTCTCCCTTATGGCTCTAATCTGAAAGTGGTAGATGTCTAGTCTCCATTATGGCTCTAATCTGATAGTGGTAGTGGGGTGGTAGATGTCTAGTCTCCCTTATGGCTCTAATCTGATAGTGGTAGAGCGGTGGTAGATGTCTAGTCTCCCTTAGGGCTCTAATCTGATAGTGGGGTGGAAGATGTCTAGTCTCCCTTATGGCTCTAATCTGATAGTGGTAGTGGGGTGGTAGATGTTTAGTCTCCATTATGGCTCTAATCTGATAGTGGTAGTGGGGTGGTAGATGTCTAGTCTTCCTTATGGCTCTAATCTGATAGTGGTAGATTTCTAGTCTCTTTTATGGCTCTAATCTGGTAGTGGGGTGGTAGATGTCTAGTCTCCCTTATGGCTCTAATCTGATAGTGGTAGGGGGGTGGTAGATGTCTAGTCTCCCTTATGGCTCTAATCTGATAGTGGTAGGGGGGTGGTAGATGTCTAGGCTCCCTTATGGCTCTAATCTGATAGTGGTAGTGGGGTGGTAGATGTCTAGTCTCCCTTATGGCTCTAATCTGATAGTGGTTGGTATATGTCTAGTCTCCCTTATTGCTCTAATCTGGTAGTGGTAGTGGGGTGGTAGATGTCTAGTCTCCCTTATGGCTCTAATCTGATAGTGGTAGTGGGGTGGTAGATGTATAGACTCCCTTATGGCTCTAATCTGGTAGTGGTAGTGGGGTGGTAGATGTCTAGTCTCCTTTATGGCTCTAATCTGATAGTGGGGTGGTAGATGTCTAGTCTCCCTTATGGCTCTATTCTCATAGTGGTAGTGGGGTGGTAGATGTCTAGTCTCCCTTATGGCTCTAATCTGAAAGTGGTAGATGTCTAGTCTCCATTATGGCTCTAATCTGATAGTGGTAGTGGGGTGGTAGATGTCTAGTCTCCCTTATGGCTCTGATCTGATAGTGGGTGGTAGATGTCTAGTCTCCCTTATGGCTTTAAACTGATAGTGGGGTGGTAGATGTCTAGTCTCCCTTATGGCTCTAATCTGATAGTGGTAGTGGGGTGGTAGATGTCTAGTCTCCCTTATGGCTCTAATCTTATAGTGGGGTGGTAGATGTCTAGTCTCCCTTATGGCTCTAATCTGATAGTGGGGTGGTAGATGTCTAGTCTCCCTTATGGCTCTAAACTGATAGTGGTAGTCGGGTGGTAGATGTCTAGTCTCCCTTATGGCTCTAAACTGATAGTGGTAGTGGGGTGGTAGATGTCTAGTCTCCCTTATGGCTCTAATCTGATAGTGGGGTGGTAGATGTTTAGTCTCCTTTATGACTCTAATCTGATAGTGGTAGTGGGGTGGTAGATGTCTAGTCTCCCGTATGACTCTAATCCAATAGTGGTAGTGGGGTGGTAGATGTCTAGTCTCCTTTATAGGTCTAATCTGATAGTTGGGTGGTAGATGTCTAGTCTCCCTTATGGCTCTAATCTGATAGTGGTAGTGGGGTGGTAGATGTCTAGTCTCCGTTATGGCTCTAATCTGATAGTGGTAGTGGGGTGGTAGATGTCTAGACTCCCTTATGGCTCTAATCTGATAGTGGTAGAGGGGTTGTAGATGTCTAGTCTCCATAATGGCTCTAATCTGATAGTGGTAGTGGGGTGGTAGATGTCTAGTCTCCCTTATGACTCTAATCTGATAGTGGTAGTGGGGTGGTAGATGTCTAGTCTCCCTTATGGCTCTAATCTGATAGTGGTAGTGGGGTGGTAGATGTCTAGTCTCCATTATGGCTCTAATCTGATAGTGGTAGTGGGGTGGTAGATGTCTAGTCTCCCTTATGGCTCTAATCTGATAGTGGTAGTGGGGTGGTAGATGTCTAGTCTCCCTTATGGCTCTAATCTGGTGGTGGTAGTGGGGTGGTAGATGTCTAGTCTCCCTTATGACTCTAATCTGATATTGGTAGTGGGGTGGTAGATGTCTAGTCTCCCTTATGGCTCTAATCTGATAGTGGGTGGTAGATGTCTAGTCTCCCTTATTGCTCTAAACTGATAGTGGGGTGGTAGATGTCTAGTCTCCCTTATGGCTCTAATCTGATAGTGGTAGTCGGGTGGTAGATGTCTAGTCTCCTTTATGGCTCTAATCTGCTAGTGGGGTGGTAGATGTCTAGTCTCCCTTATGGCTCTAAACTGATAGTGGTAGTGGGGTGGTAGATGTCTAGTCTCCCTTATGGCTCTAATCTGATAGTGGTAGGGGGGTGGTAGATGTCTAGTCTCCTTTATGGCTCTAATCTGATAGTTGGGTGGTAGATGTCTAGTCTCCATTATGGCTCTAATCTGATAGTGGTAGTGGGGTGGTAGATGTCTAGACTCCCTTATGGCTCTAATCTGATAGTGGTAGAGGGGTTGTAGATGTCTAGTCTCCCTTATGGCTCTAATCTGATAGTGGGTGGTAGATGTCTAGTCTCCCTTATGGCTCTAGTCTGAAAGTGGGGTGGCAGATGTCTAGTCTCCCTTATGAATCTAATCTGATAGTGGTAGATGTCTAGTCTCCCTTATGGCTCTAATCTGATAGTGGTAGAGGGGTGGTAGATGTCTAGTCTCCCTTATGGCTCTAATCTGATAGTGGTAGTGGGGTGGTAGATGTCTAGTCTCCCTTATGGCTCTAATCTGATAGTGGATGGTAGATGTCTAGTCTCGCTTATGGCTCTAATCTGATAGTGGTAGTGGGTTGGTAGATGTCTAGTCTCCCTTATGGCTCTAGTCTGATAGTGGGGTGGTAGATGTCTCGTCTCCCTTATGGCTCTAATCTGATAGTAGTAGTGGGGTGGTAGATGTCTAGTCTCCCTTATGACTCTAATCTGATAGTGGTAGTGGGGTGGTAGATGTCTAGTCTCCCTTATGACTCTAATCTGATAGTGGTAGTGGGGTGGTAGATGTCTAGTCTCCCTTATGGCTCTAATCTGATAGTGGGTTGTAGATGTCTAGTCTCCTTTATGGCTCTAATCTGATAGTGGGTGGTAGATGTCTAGTCTCCCTTATGGCTCTAGTCTGATAGTAGGGTGGTAGATGTCTAGTCTCCCTTATGGCTCTAATTTGATAGTGGTAGTGGGGTGGAAGATGTCTAGTCTCCCTTGTGGCTCTAATCTGATAGTGGTAGATGTCTAGTCTCCCTTATGGCTCTAATCTGATAGTGGTAGTGGGGTGGTAGATGTCTAGGCTCCCTTATGGCTCTAATCTGATAGTGGTAGTGGGGTGGTAGATGTCTAGTCTCCCTTATGGCTCTAATCTGATAGTGGTAGTGGGGTGGTAGATGTCTAGTCTCCCTTATGGCTCTAGTCTGATAGTGGGGTGGTAGATGTCTAGTCTCCCTTATGGCTCTAGTCTGATAGTGGGGTGGTAGATGTCTAGTCTCCCTTATGGCTCTAATTTGATAGTGGTAGTGGGGTGGAAGATGTCTAGTCTCCCTTGTGGCTCTAATCTGATAGTGGTAGATGTCTAGTCTCCCTTATGGCTCTAATCTGATAGTGGTAGTGGGGTGGTAGATGTCTAGGCTCCCTTATGGCTCTAATCTGATAGTGGTAGTGGGTTGGTAGATGTCTAGTCTCCCTTATGGCTCTAATCTGATAGTGGTAGTGGGGTGGTAGATGTCTAGTCTCCCTTATGGCTCTAATCTGGTAGTGGTAGTGGGGTGGTAGATGTCTAGACTCCCTTATGGCTCTAATCTGAGTGGTAGAGGGGTGGTAGATGTCTAGTCTCCCTTATGGCTCTAATCTGATAGTGGTAGTGGGGTGGTAGATGTCTAGTCTCCCGTATGGCTCTAATCTGATAGTGGTAGTGGGGTGGTAGATGTCTAGTCTCCCTTATGGCTCTAATCTGATAGTGGGGTGGTAGATGTCTAGTCTCCTTTATGGCTCTAATCTGATAGTGGGTGGAAGATGTCTAGTCTCCCTTGTGGCTCTAATCTGATAGTGGTAGATGTCTAGTCTCCCTTGTGGCTCTAATTTGATAGTGGTAGTGGGGTGGTAGATGTCTAGTCTCCCTTATGGCTCTAATCTGATAGTGGTAGTGGGGTGGTAGATGTCTAGTCTCCCTTATGGCTCTAATCTGATAGTGGTAGTGGGGTGGTAGATGTCTAGTCTCCCTTATGGCTCTTGTCTGATAGTGGGGTGGTAGATGTCTCGTCTCCCTTATGGCTCTAATCTGATAGTGGTAGTGGGGTGGTAGATGTCTAGTCTCCCTTGTGGCTCTAATCTGATAGTGGTAGATGTCTAGTCTCCCTTATGGCTCTAATCTGATAGTGGTAGTGGGGTGGTAGATGTCTAGGCTCCCTTATGGCTCTAATCTGATAGTGGTAGTGGGTTGGTAGATGTCTAGTCTCCCTTATGGCTCTAATCTGATAGTGGTAGTGGGGTGGTAGATGTCTAGTCTCCCTTATGGCTCTAATCTGGTAGTGGTAGTGGGGTGGTAGATGTCTAGACTCCCTTATGGCTCTAATCTGAGTGGTAGAGGGGTGGTAGATGTCTAGTCTCCCTTATGGCTCTAATCTGATAGTGGTAGTGGGGTGGTAGATGTCTAGTCTCCCGTATGGCTCTAATCTGATAGTGGTAGTGGGGTGGTAGATGTCTAGTCTCCCTTATGGCTCTAATCTGATAGTGGGGTGGTAGATGTCTAGTCTCCTTTATGGCTCTAATCTGATAGTGGGTGGAAGATGTCTAGTCTCCCTTGTGGCTCTAATCTGATAGTGGTAGATGTCTAGTCTCCCTTGTGGCTCTAATTTGATAGTGGTAGTGGGGTGGTAGATGTCTAGTCTCCCTTATGGCTCTAATCTGATAGTGGTAGTGGGGTGGTAGATGTCTAGTCTCCCTTATGGCTCTAATCTGATAGTGGTAGTGGGGTGGTAGATGTCTAGTCTCCCTTATGGCTCTTGTCTGATAGTGGGGTGGTAGATGTCTCGTCTCCCTTATGGCTCTAATCTGATAGTGGTAGTGGGGTGGTAGATGTCTAGTCTCCCTCATGACTCTAATCTGATAGTGGTAGTGGGGTGGTAGATGTCTAGTCTCCCTTATGGCTCTAATCTGGTAGTGGTAGTGGGGTGGTAGATGTCTAGACTCCCTTATGGCTCTAATCTGAGTGGTAGAGGGTTGGTAGATGTCTAGTCTTCCTTATGGCTCTAATCTGATAGTGGTAGTGGGGTGGTAGATGTCTAGTCTCCCGTATGGCTCTAATCTGATAGTGGTAGTGGGGTGGTAGATGTCTAGTCTCCCTTATGGCTCTAATCTGATAGTGGGTTGTAGATGTCTAGTCTCCTTTATGGCTCTAATCTGATAGTGGGTGGAAGATGTCTAGTCTCCCTTGTGGCTCTAATCTGATAGTGGTAGATGTCTAGTCTCCCTTATGACTCTAATCTGATAGTGGTAGTGGGGTGGTAGATGTCTAGTCTCCCTTATGGCTCTAATCTGATAGTGGGGTGGTAGATGTCTAGTCTCCCTTATGGCTCTAATCTGATAGTGGTAGTGGGGTGGTAGATGTCTAGTCTCCCTTATGACTCTAATCTGATAGTGGTAGTGGGGTGGTAGATGTCTAGTCTCCTTTATGGCTCTAATCTGATAGTGGGGTGGTAGATGTCTAGTCTCCCTTATGGCTCTAATCTGATAGTGGTAGATGTCTAGTCTCCCTTATGGCTCTAATCTGATAGTGGTAGTGGGGTGGTAGATGTCTAGTCTCCCTTATGGCTCTTGTCTGATAGTGGGGTGGTAGATGTCTCGTCTCCTTTATGGCTCTAATCTGATAGTGGGTGGTAGATGTCTAGTCTCCCTTATGGCTCTTGTCTGATAGTGGGGTGGTAGATGTCTAGTCTCAGTTATGGCTCTAATCTGATAGTGGTAGTGGGGTGGTAGATGTCTAGTCTCCCTTATGACTCTAATCTGATAGTGGTAGAGAGGTGGTAGATGTCTAGTCTCCCTTATGGCTCTAATCTGATAGTGGTAGTGGGGTGGTAGATGTCTAGTCTCCCTTATGGCTGTAATCTGATAGTGGGGTGGTAGATGTCTAGTCTCCCTTATGGCTCTAATCTGATAGTGGTAGTGGGGTGGTAGATGTCTAGTCTCCCTTATGGCTCTAATCTGATAGTGGTAGATGTCTAGTCTCCCTTATGGCTCTAATCTGATAGTGGTAGTTGGGTGGTAGATGTCTAATCTCCCTTATGGCTCTAATCTGATAGTGGTAGAGGGGTGGTAGATGTCTAGTCTCCCTTATGGCTCTAATCTGATAGTGGTAGTGGGGTGGTAGATGTCTAGTCTCCCTAATGGCTCTAATCTGATAGTGGTAGTGGGGTTGTAAATGTCTAGTCTCCCTTATGGCTCTAATCTGGTAGTGGTAGTGGGGTGGTAGATGTCTAGTCTCAGTTATGGCTCTAATCTGATAGTGGTAGTGGGGTGGTAGATGTCTTGTCTCCCTTATGACTCTATCTGATAGTGATAGAGAGGTGGTAGATGTCTAGTCTCCCTTATGGCTCTAATCTGATAGTGGTAGTGGGGTGGTAGATGTCTAGTCTCCCTTATGTCTCTAATCTGATAGTGGGGTGGTAGATGTCTAGTCTTCTTTATGACTCTAATCTGATAGTGGTAGATAGAAAAAGTAGCAGCAGTGTAGAAAAGAAGGCTGGGGTGGCAATGCAAATAGTCTGGGTAGCCATTTGATCAGCTGTTCAGAAGTCTTATGGCTTGGGGTTAGAAGCTATTTAGGAGCCTCTTGGACCTAGACTTGGCGCTCCGGTACCGATGCTTTGCGGTAGCAGAGAGAACAGTCTATGACTAGGGTGGCTGGAGTCTTTGACCATTTTTAGGTCCTGTCTCTGACAACTCCTGGTATAGAGGTCCTGGATGGCAGGAAGCTTGGCCTCGGGGATGTACTGGGCCGTACTCACTACCCACTGTAGTGCCTTGCGGTCGGAGGCCGAGCAGTTGCCATACCAGGCAGTGCTTCCTGCTTTTATGTTTGCTTGTAAGCAGGAATCAGGAGGATATAATTATTGTCAGATTTGCCAAATGGAGGGTGAGTGAGAGCTTTGTACTCTGTGTCTGGAGTACAGGGGGTCTAGAGTTGTTTCCCCTCTGGTTGCACATTTAACATGCATTGGAAATGAGGTAAAACTGATTAAAGTTTCCCTGCATTAAAGTCCCCGGCCACTAGGAGGGCCGCCTCTGGATGAGCGTTTTCCTGTTTTCTTATGGCGGAATACAGCTCATTTAGTGCGGTTTTAGTGCCAGCATCGGTCTGTGGTGGTATGTAGACAGCTACGAAAAAAATAGATGAAAACTCTCTTGGTAAATAGTGTGGTCTACAGCTTATCATGAGATACTCTACCTCAGGCGAGCAAAACCTTGAGACTTCCTTAGCTATCGTGCACCAGCTGTTGTTAACATAAATGCATAGGCCACCGCCCCGTGTCTTACCAAAGGCTGCTGTTCTATCCTGCCGATACAGTGTAAAACCCGCCAGCCGTATTGTCTTAATGTTGTCGTTCAGCCACGACTCGGTGAAACATAAGATATTACAGTTTTTAATGTCACGTTGGTAGGATAAATGTGCTTTCAGTTCGTCCCATTTATTTTCCAGCGATTGAACGTTAGCGAGCAGGACGGAAGGCAAGGGCAGATTTGTCACTCGTCGCCTGATCCTCGCAAGGCACCATGATCTCTTTCCACGAAATCTCAGTTTCCTTCTCCAGCGATTAACGGGGATATGGGCCTGGTCGGGGGTCTGTATTATATCCCTCCCGTCCGACTCATTGACGAAGAACTCGTCGTCCAGTTTGAGGTGAGCAATCGCAGTTCTGATGTCCAGAAGCTCTTTTCGGGTCATAAGAGACAGTAGCAGCAACATTACGTACAAACCAAGTTACGAACAACGTGAAAAAACTAACAAAATAGCATGGTTGGTCAAGAGCCGAAAAGACGGCAGCCATCATCACATGGTAGTGGGGTGGTTGATGTCTAGTCTCCCTTATGACTCAGATCGGGTGGATACAAAGTACATACATCATAGACATACATCATTTACACACACACACACACACACACAAGTCAGCTCAGAGATTCCCAGCTCAGAGATTCCCAGCTCAGACAGATCCAGCTCAGACAGATCCAGCTCAGACAGGTCCAGCTCAGAGAGGCCCAGCTCAGAGAGGCCCAGGTCAGAGAGGCCCAGCTCAGACAGGTCCAGCTCAGAGAGGCCCAGCTCAGAGAGGCCCAGCTCAGAGAGGCCCAGCTCAGAGAGATCCAGCTCAGAGAGGCCCAGCTCAGAGAAATCCAGCTCAGAGAGGCCCAGCTCAGAGAAATCCAGCTCAGAGAGGCCCAGCTCAGAGAGGCCCAGCTCAGAGAGGCCCAGCTCAGAGAGATCCAGCTCAGAGAGGCCCAGCTCAGAGAGATCCAGCTCAGAGAGGCCCAGCTCAGAGAGGCCCAGCTCAGAGAGGCCCAGCTCAGAGAGGCCCAGCTCAGAGAGATCCAGCTCAGAGAGGCCCAGCTCAGAGAGATCCAGCTCAGAGAGGCCCAGCTCAGAGAGATCCAGCTCAGAGAGGCCCAGCTCAGAGAGATCCAGCTCAGAGGCCCAGCTCAGAGAAATCCAGCTCAGACAGATCCAGCTCATGAGCTCCATGAACAGCAGATTTTAATTGAGAATCGAAAATGATGTGTTTATGCTACAAATGTTAGTGCATTGAATTGTATTGCATCGATTCCCTAATCGAACCGAATCGCATCGATTCCCTAATCGAACCGAATCGCATCGATTCCCTAATCGAACCGAATCGCATCAATTCCCTAATCGAACCGAATCGCATCGATTCCCTAATCAAACCAAATCGCATCGATTCCCTAATCAAACCAAATCGCATCGATTCCCTAATCAAACCGAATCGCATCGATTCCCTAATCAAACCGAATCGCATCGATTCCCTAATCAAACCGAATCGCATCGATTCCCTAATCAAACCGAATCGCATCGATTCCCTAATCAAACCGAATCGCATCGATTCCCTAATCAAACCGAATCGCATCGATTCCCTAATCAAACCGAATCGCATCGATTCCCTAATCAAACCGAATCGCATCGATTCCCTAATCAAACCGAATCGCATCGATTACCTAAATCAAACTGAATCGCATCGATTCCCTAATAAAACCGAATCGCACTGAATCGTTTCAAACTAAAACATATATCGTATTGGAGCACATGTATACAGTAGAGACCTAAAGAATCGTCTGAAAAGTGTTGGATTCTGGCTTGAAATATACTTATTCAAGTTACTGTACTACAACTTATTGATTACTTTACATGTATAATAAATTTTATATTTTGGGGGTCAATGGAGGGTGAATAGGAACTTGGTGTGTGGAAAGTTACTGAGTGAGACAAGGGGAAGTACAGAAAGGTCATGTTCTGTTCACAAAATGTTATTGCTGAATATTAATATTTCTAAGGAGGAGAAGTCTAGTTTCAGTTCCTGATCTCAGGCCGGTTGCTGAGAAATCAGGACAGAGGGGGATGTGGAACTCAAATTGAGATCAGGTCAATAGTTGAAGAGAAAATAAACATCTGGGAGGGGGGGGGGGGGGGGGGGGGGCAGAGGGGCCCACCCCCAAGACCATTTAACTACCGTCCTATCTCACATCTGGGAGGGTGGGGGGGGGGGGGCAGAGTGGCCCACCCCCAAGACCATTTAACTACCGTCCTATCTCACATCTGGGAGGGTGGAGGGGGGCAGAGTGGCCCACCCCCAAGACCATTTAACTACCGTCCTATCTCACATCTGGGAGGGTGGGGGGGGGGGGCAGAGGGGCCCACCCCCAAGACCATTTAACTACCGTCCTATCTCACATCTGGGAGGGTGGGGGGGGGGGGCAGAGGGGCCCACCCCCAAGACCATTTAACTACCGTCCTATCTCACATCTGGGAGGGTGGGGGGGGGGCAGAGGGGCCCACCCCCAAGACCATTTAACTACCGTCCTATCTCACATCTGGGAGGGTGGGGGGGGGGGGCAGAGGGGCCCACCCCCAAGACCATTTAACTACCGTCCTATCTCACATCTGGGAGGGTGGAGGGGGGCAGAGGGGCCCACCCCCAAGACCATTTAACTACCGTCCTATCTCACATCTGGGAGGGTGGGGGGGGGGGGCAGAGGGGCCCACCCCCAAGACCATTTAACTACCGTCCTATCTCACATCTGGGAGGGTGGGGGGGGGGCAGAGGGGCCCACCCCCAAGACCATTTAACTACCGTCCTATCTCACATCTGGGAGGGTGGGGGGGGGGGCAGAGGGGCCCACCCCCAAGACCATTTAACTACCGTCCTATCTCACATCTGGGAGGGTGGAGGGGGGGGGCAGAGGGGCCCACCCCCAAGACCATTTAACTACCGTCCTATCTCACACACACTTCCACGCCTATGAATGTTCTTGACTTCGGCAGGGCCATGACAATACCAGTAGGAGGAACAAACTGTGTTTCTGCCCAGCAACAGAGGAGTGTTTATCTCAGTCATACAAGGACAAGGGCTCCTAGTCAGAAGGTGTAAATATGTGCTTGTGTGACTTGTATGTTGTGTCTGCAGCGAAATCACCCAGTGGGCTGAATAAACTTGGTTTGAACCGAACAAAAGGGAAAACCATTCAAAAAATGACATGCCTCCTAAAACTAGAACACATCCATTCATGATCAAATCACATTGTATTTGTCACATGCGCCGAATACAACAGGTGTCGACCTTACCGTGAAATGCTTACTTACAAGTCCTTAATCAACAATGCAATTTTAAGAAAAATAAGTATGAAGAAAATATTTACTAAATAAACTGAAGTAAAAAAAAAAGAAAGAAAAAATACAAAGAAAAAATAATAATAAATAACAAATAATTAAATTGTGAGAAACAATAAAATAACAGTAACGAGGCTATATACAGGGGGTACCGGTAGAGTCAATGTGAGGGGGTACAGGTTAGTCGAGGTAATTAAGGTAATATGTACAGTTGAAGTCGGAAGTTTAGATACACCTTAGCCAAATGCATATAAACTCAGTTTTTCAAAATTCCTGACATTTAATACTAGTAAAAATTCCTTGTTTTAGGTCATTTAGGATCACCACTTTATTTGAAGAATGTGAAATGTGAGAATAATAGTAGAGAGAATGATTTATTTCAGATTTTATTTCTTTCATCACATTCCCAGTGGGTCAGAAGTTGACATACACTCAATTAGTAGATGGTAGCATTGCCTTAACTTCTCTGGGGTATGTGGGACGCTAACGTCCCACTTGGCCAAAAGCCAGTAAAAATCCAGAGCGCCAAATTCAAATAAATTACTATAAAAATCTAACTTTCATTAAATCACACATGAAAGACACCAAATTAAAGCTACACTTGTTGTGAATCCAGCCAACATGTCTGATTTCAAAAAGGATTTACGGCGAAAGCACACCTTGCGATTATGTTAGGTCAGTACATAGCCACAGAAAAACACAGCCATTTTTCCAGCCAAAGAGAGGATTAACAAAAAGCAGAAATAGAGATAAAATTAATCACTAACCTTTGATTATCTTCATCAGATGACACTCATAGGACTTCATGTTACACAATACATGTATGTGTTGTTCAATAAAGTTCATATTTATATCCAAAAATCAGAGTTTAGGCGGGACGCTACTGTCTCACTTGGCAAAAAGACAGAGAAAATGCAGAGCGCCAAATTCAAATAAAAATCTAACTTTCCTTAAATCACACATGAAAGATACCAAACTAAAGCTACACTGGTTGTGAATCCAGTCAACATGTCAGAATTCAAATAGGCTTTTTCGGCGAAAGCAAACGATGCTATTATCTGAGTTAGCACCATAGTAAACAAAGAGAGAGAAGCATATTTCAACCCTGCAGGCGCGACACAAAACGCAGAAATAAAAATATAATTCATGCTTTATCTTTGACGAGCTTCTGTTGTTGGCACTCCAATATGTCCCATAAACATCACAAATGGTCCTTTTGTTCGATTAATTCCGTCGATATATCCAAAATGTCAATTTATTTGGCGCGTTTGATCCAGAAAAACACTGGTTCCAACTTGTGAAACGTGACTACAAAATATCTCAAAAGTCACCTGTAAACTTTGCCAAAACATTTCAAACTACTTTTGTAGTTTGAGGTATTTTTTACGTAAATAATCGATAAAATTGAAGACGGGGTGATCTGTGTTCAATACAGGATTAAAACAAACTGTAGCAAGCTTTCTGGTCACGTGCCTCTATCTAACAGGACACTTCCAGTGACCCTTGTTCAAAATGGCAGTACTTCTTCATTACACAAAAGAAAAACCCTCAACCAATTTCTCAAGACTGTTGACATCCAGTGGAAGCGGTAAGAACTGCAAGAATGTCAATTAGAAATCTGTATTCCCAATGAAACCTCATTGAAAAGAGAGTGACCTCAAAAAAAATAATCTGAATGGTTTGTCCTCGGGGTTTCGCCTGCTAAATAAGTTCTGTTATACTCACAGACATGATTCAAACAGTTTGAGAAACTTCAGAGTGTTTTCTATCCAAATCTACTAACGATATGCATGTCTTATATTCTGGGGATGAGTAGCTGGCAGTTGAATTTGGGTATGCTTTTCATCCAAACGTGAAAATGCTGCCCCCTATCCTAGAGAAGTTAAACAATTTAAACTTGGGTCAAACATCAAACCTTCCACAAGCTTCCCACACTAAATTGGGTGAATTTTGGCCCATTCCTCCTGACAGAGCTGGTGTAACTGAGTCAGGTTTGTAGGCCTCCTTGATGGCCACTCCAATACCTTGACTTTGTTGTCCTTAAGCCATTTTGTCACAACTTTGGAAGTATGCTTGGAGTCATTGTCCATTTGTAAGACCCATTTGCGACCAAGCTTTAACTTCCTGACTGTCTTGACATGTTGCTTCAATATATCCACATAATTATCCTATCTCATGAGGGCGTCTATTTTGTGAAGTGCACCCGTACCTCCTGCAGCAAAGCACCCCCACAACATGATGCTGCCACTCCAGTGCTTCACGATTGGGAGGGTGTTCTTCGGCTTGCAAGCATCCTCCTTTTTCCTCCAAACATAACGATGGTCATTATGGCCAAACAGCTCTATTTTTGTTTCATCGGACTAGAGGACATTTCACCAAAAAGTACGATCTTTGTCCCCATGTGCAGTTTCAAATTATAGTCGGCTTTTTAATGGCAGTTTTGGAGCAGTGACTTCTTCCTTGCTGAGCGGCCTTTCAGGTTACGTCAATATAGGAGTCATTTTACTGTGGATATAGATACTTTTGTACCTGTTTCCTCCAGCATCTTCACAAGGTCCTTTGCTGTTGTTCTGGGATTGATTTGCACTTTTCGCACCAAAAGTACGTTCATCTCCAGGAGACAGAATGCATCTCCTTCCTGAGCGGTATGATGGCTGCATGGTCCCATGGTGTTTATACTTGCGTACTATTGTTTGTACAGATGAACGTGGTACCTTCAGGCGTTTGGAAATTGCTCCTTAAACCAGAATTGTGGAGGTCTACAATATTTTTTCTGAGGTCTTGGCTGATTTCTTTGGTCAAGCAAAGAGGCACTGAGTTTGAAGGTAGGCCTTGAAATACATCCACAGGTACACCTCCAATTAACTCAAATTATGTTAATTAGCATATCAGAAGCTACTAAAGCCATGACATAATTTTCTGGAATTTTCCAAGCTGTTTAAAGGCACAGTCAACTTAATGCATGTAAACTTCTGACCCACTGGAATTGTGATACAGTGAATTATAAGTAAAATAATCTGTCTGTAAACAATTGTTTGAAAAATTACTTGTGTCATGCACAAAGTAGATGTCCTAACCGACTTGCCAAAACTATAGTTTGTTAACAAGAAATGTAGAGTGGTTGAAAAACGAGTTTTAATTACTCCAAACTAAGTGTATGTAAACTTCCGACTTCAACTGTATACATTGCAGTCCCTTGAATATATTGACATAGCTCATCTTTTCCCATTGAGTGCAATGTATCGACACAAGCATCAATCGGTTGACAGTTATCTTTTCCCATTGGCAACGACAAAGCTTGATAGGAGCGTGGCCAGTCGACACAAGCGTCAATCGGTTGACCCCAAACTGATAATGAGCTGCAATGTATTTCTCTTGTAGGACTTCCTTGCGGAGCGAAAAGAAGGCCTGGTAGAGTTGTTCCAGGGATTAGATAAAGAGGGAAGCAGGTCTGTGGAGTTCAGGAAGCAGGTCTGTGGAGTTCAGGAAGCAGGTCTGTGGAGTTCAGGAAGCAGGTCTGTGGAAGAGTTCAGGAAGCAGGTCTGTGGAGTTCAGGAAGCAGGTCTGTGGAAGAGTTCAGGAAGCAGGTCTGTGGAAGAGTTCAGGAAGCAGGTCTGTGGAGGAGTTCAGGAAGCAGGTCTGTGGAAGAGTTCAGGAAGCAGGTCTGTGGAGGAGTTCAGGAAGCAGGTCTGTGGAGTTCAGGAAGCAGGTCTGTGGAGGAGTTCAAGAAGCAGGTCTGTGGAGGAGTTCAAGAAGCAGGTCTGTGGAGGAGTTCAGGAAGCAGGTCTGTGGAAGAGTTCAGGAAGCAGGTCTGTGGAGGAGTTCAGGAAGCAGGTCTGTGGAGGAGTTCAAGAAGCAGGTCTGTGGAGGAGTTCAAGAAGCAGGTCTGTGGAGGAGTTCAGGAAGCAGGTCTGTGGAGGAGTTCAGGAAGCAGGTCTGTGGAGGAGTTCAGGAAGCAGGTCTGTGGGGGAGTTCAGGAAGCAGGTCTGTGGAGGAGTTCAGGAAGCAGGTCTGTGGAGGAGTTCAGGAAGCAGGTCTGTGGAGGAGTTCAGGAAGCAGGTCTGTGGAGGAGTTCAGGAAGCAGGTCTGTGGAGGAGTTCAGGAAGCAGGTCTGTGGAGGAGTTCAGGAAGGTCTGACGCCACGAGCAGTAGACTGACAGAATACTGTCTCTCACACTCACAATTGATTGAACACGACTAGAATCAATCAACCAAACAACAACCAATGAATCAATCAACCAAACAACAACCAATGAATCAATCAATCAAACAACAACCAATGACTCAACCAAACAACAACCAATGAATCAATCAACCAAACAACAACCAATGAATCAATCAACCAAACAACAACCAATGAATCAATCAACCAAACAACAACCAATGAATCAACCAAACAACAACCAATGAATCAACCAAACAACAACCAATGAATCAACCAAACAACAACCAATGAATCAATCAACCAAACAACAACCAATGAATCAATCAACCAAACAACAACCAATGAATCAATCAACCAAACAACAACCAATGAATCAACCAAACAACAACCAATGAATCAACCAAACAACAACCAATCAACAACCAATGAATCAATCAACCAAACAACAACCAATGACTCAATCAACCAAACAACAACCAATGAATCAACCAAACAACAACCAATGAATCAACCAAACAACAACCAATGAATCAATCAACCAAACAACAACCAATGACTCAATCAACCAAACAACAACCAATGAATCAACCAAACAACAACCAATGAATCAACCAAACAACAACCAATCAACAACCAATGAATCAATCAACCAAACAACAACCAATGACTCAATCAACCAAACAACAACCAATGAATCAACCAAACAAACACCAATGAATCAATCAACCAAACAACAACCAATGAATCAATCGATCAAGATTCTTTTGAATTTGGTGGTTAAGATAAGTGTTGTGTTTATGTATTGCAACACGATAATATACTTATTGTTTCAACTGCAGATTGCCCCATTAAGGAGATTAGAAAGTCATAGTTTGTACATAGAGTCAAATGTGTTTTGTTCATGGCACTATTTAATACTACTACTGTCTTTGTCATTGCTGGATTCATTCCACAGTCAGTTTGCTGAGCAGTAATAGGCAACCATCAGTAGTGAGAGAAGCAGAATGAACAGTGACCACTGGTGTAAAGTGAACAAGATGGAGGACGACATAAATAAACATCAGGCTGTGAACCAACGAACAAACAAAACAAAACTGAATATTCAAGGTGGTATTGTAGGGATCTACACTCGTCTTCCCCACTCAAACCCTTCGTGGTGATTGGTGAATATGTTTGACCTTTAACCCCCCCCCCCCCGCAGCCAGCTGCGATGCAAGGAGGACACGTCAGTTCAGCCAGGTGTTCCAGAGCCTGATCTCTCCCTCTGTCTCTCTTCCGGTCTCTCCTTGTCGCCTCCGGCTCATTCTACAGCCGACATTAATCTTCTGCTACGACAACAATAGACCCAGAGAGAGATACACAGACTGAGAGGCAGGAGGAGGAAGAATAGAAGGCCTTGGTCCGGGCTTGTATCAAAGGCAGCCAGAGGGAGGCAGGAAGAATAGGGCCAGATGCAGCCAGGCGTGTGTCTGCTTTGTGATTGTACGCACGGCCTGTAAAGGAGACGGACGGACGGACAAACTCTTGATGAATATGCACGCTGGTGATTACTTATGCAGGCACAGCGTTGGGATGGAAATAAGTCTGATTGTGTCTCAAGGTGTGTTTCGATATGGAGAGACTTTCGGTAGCTGAAAAGGCTTCGGTATAACAGCATCTGGTGAGTAACCGTGCCTGTGGTTTGGTGAGTAACAGTACCTGTGGTTTGGTGAGTAACGGTGCCTGTGGTTTGGTGAGTAACGGTGCCTGTGGTTTGGGGAGTAACGGTACCTGTGGTTTGGTGAGTAACGGTACCTGTGGTTTGGTGAGTAACCGTGCCTGTGGTTTGGGAGTAACCATGCCTGTGGTTTGGTGAGTAACCATGCCTGTGGTTTGGTGAGTAACGATGCCTGTGGTTTGGTGAGTAACGATGCCTGTGGTTTGGGGCGTAACGGTGCCTGTGGTTTGGTGAGTAACGGTGCCTGTGGTTTGGTGAGTAACGGTGCCTGTGGTTTGGTGAGCAACCATGCCTGTGGTTTGGTGAGCAACCATGACTGTGGTTTGGTGAGTAACCGTGCCTGTGGTTTGGTGAGTAACCGTGACTGTGGTTTGGTGAGTAACCGTTCCTGTGGTTTGGTGAGGAACGGTGCCTGTGGTTTGGTGAGGAACGGTACCTGTGGTTTGGTGAGGAACGGTGCCTGTTTTTTGGTGAGGAACGGTGCCTGTGGTTTGGTCAGTAACCGTGCCTGTGGTTTGGTGAGTAACCGTGCCTGTGGTTTGGTGAGTAACCATGCCTGTGGTTTGGTGAGTATGCCTGTGGTTTGGTGAGGAACGATGCCTGTGGTTTGGTGAGTAACCGTGCCTGTGGTTTGGTGAGTAACCGTGCCTGTGGTTTGGTGAGTAACCGTGCCTGTGGTTTGGTGAGTAACCGTGCCTGTGGTTTGGTGAGTATCCGTGCCTGTGGTTTGGTGAGTAACCGTGCCTGTGGTTTGGTGAGAAACCGTGCCTGTGGTTTGGTGAGTAACCGTGTCTGTGGTTTGGTGAGGAACGAAGCCTGTGGTTTGGTGAGTAACCGTGTCTGTGGTTTGGTGAGGAACGAAGCCTGTGGTTTGGTGAGTAACCGTACCTGTGGTTTGGGAGTAACCATGCCTGTGGTTTGGGAGTAACCATGCCTGTGGTTTGGGAGTAACCATGCCTGTGGTTTGGGAGTAACCATGCCTGTGGTTTGGGAGTAACCATGCCTGTGGTTTGGGAGTAACCGTACCTGTGGTTTGGTGAGTAACCGTGCCTGGGGTTTGGTGAGTAACCGTGCCTGGGGTTTGGTGAGTAACCGTGACTGGGGTTTGGGAGAAACCGTGCCTGTGGTTTGGTGAGTAACCGTACCTGTGGTTTGGTGAGTAACCGTGACTGTGGTTTGGGAGTAACCGTGCCTGTGGTTTGGTGAGTAACCGTACCTGTGGTTTGGTGAGTAACCGTACCTGTGGTTTGGTGAGTAACCGTGCCTGTGGTTTGGTGAGTAACGGTGCCTGTGGTTTGGTGAGTAACGGTCCCTGTGGTTTGGGAGTAACCATGCCTGTGGTTTGGTGAGTAACCATACCTGTGGTTTGGTGAGTAACGGTACCTGTGGTTTGGTGAGTAACCATACCTGTTGTTTGGTGAGTAACGGTACCTGTGGTTTGGTGAGTAACCGTGCCTGTGGTTTGGTGAGTAACCGTGCCTGTGGTTTGGTGAGTAACGGTACCTGTGGTTTGGTTAGTAACCGTGCCTGTGGTTTGGTGCGTAACGGTACCTGTGGTTTGGTGAGTAACCGTGCCTGTGGTTTGGTGAGTAACCGTGCCTGTGGTTTGATGAGTAACGGTACCTGTGGTTTGGTGAGTAACGGTACCTGTGGTTTGGTGAGTAACCGTGCCTGTGGTTTGGTGAGTAACGGTACCTGTGGTTTGGTGAGTAACGGTACCTGTGGTTTGGTGAGGAACGATGCCTGTGGTTTGGTGAGTAACCGTACCTGTGGTTTGGGAGTAACCATGCCTGTGGTTTGGGGCGTAACGGTGCCTGTGGTTTGGGGCGTAACGGTGCCTGTGGTTTGGTGAGTAACCATGCATGTGGTTTGGGAGTAACCATGCCTGTGGTTTGGTGAGTAACCATGCCTGTGGTTTGGTGAGTAACGGTGCCTGTGGTTTGGTGAGTAACGGTACCTGTGGTTTGGTGAGCAACCATGCCTGTGGTTTGGTGAGCAAACATGACTGTTGTTTGGTGAGTAACCGTGCCTGTGGTTTGGTGAGTAACCGTGCCTGTGGTTTGGTGAGCAACCATGCCTGTGGTTTGGTGAGCAAACATGACTGTTGTTTGGTGAGTAACCGTGCCTGTGGTTTGGTGAGTAACGGTGCCTGTGGTTTGGTGAGTAACGGTGCCTGTGGTTTGGTGAGGAACGATGCCTGTGGTTTGGTGAGTAACGGTGCCTGTGGTTTGGTGAGTAACCATGCCTGTGGTTTGGTGAGTAACGGTTCCTGTGGTTTGGTGAGTAACGGTGCCTGTGGTTTGGTGAGTAACGGTGCCTGTGGTTTGGTGAGCAACCGTTTCTGTGGTTTGGTGAGTAACGGTACCTGTGGTTTGGTGAGGAACGGTGCCTGTTTTATGGTGAGGAACGGTGCCTGTTTTATGGTGAGGAACGGTGCCTGTTTTATGGTGAGGAACGGTGCCTGTGGTTTGGGGAGTAACGGTGCCTGTGGTTTGGGGAGTAACGGTGCCTGTGGTTTGGGGAGTAACGGTGCCTGTGGATTGGGGAGTAACGGTGCCTGTGGATTGGGGAGTAACGGTGCCTGTGGTTAGGTGAGTAACCATGCCTGTGGTTTGGTGAGGAACGGTACCTGTGGTTTGGTGAGTAACGGTACCTGTGGTTTGGTGAGTAACCGTGCCTGTGGTTTGGTGAGTAACAGTACCTGTGGTTTGGTGAGTAACCGTACCTGTGGTTTGGTGAGTAACCGTGCCTGTGGTTTGGTGAGTAACGGTGCCTGTGGTTTGGTGAGTAACGGTGCCTGTGGTTTGGTGAGCAACCGTGTCTGTTGTTTGGTGAGCAACCATGACTGTGGTTTGGTGAGTAACCGTATCTGTGGTTTGGTGAGTAACCGTGCCTGTGGTTTGGTGAGTAACCGTGCCTGTGGTTTGGTGAGTAACCGTGCCTGTGGTTTGGTGAGTAACCGTGCCTGTGGTTTGGTCAGTAACCGTGCCTGTGGTTTGGTGAGTAACCGTGCCTGTGGTTTGGGGAGTAACCGTGCCTGTGGTTTGGGGAGTAACGGTGCCTGTGGTTTGGGGAGTAACGGTGCCTGTGGTTTGGGGAGTAACGGTGCCTGTGGATTGGGGAGTAACGGTGCCTGTGGTTTGGTGAGTAACCATGCCTGTGGTTTGGTGAGTAACGGTACCTGTGGTTTGGTGAGTAACGGTACCTGTGGTTTGGTGAGTAACAGTGCCTGTTGTTTGGTGAGTAACGGTACCTGTGGTTTGGTGAGTAACAGTGCCTGTGGTTTGGTGAGTAACGGTGCCTGTGGTTTGGTGAGCAACCATGACTGTGGTTTGGTGAGTAACCGTATCTGTGGTTTGGTGAGTAACCGTGCCTGTGGTTTGGTGAGTAACCGTGCCTGTGGTTTGGTGAGTAACCGTGCCTGTGGGTTGGTGAGTAACCGTGCCTGTGGTTTGGTGAGGAACGGTGCCTGTGGTTTGGTGAGGAACGGTGCCTGTGGTTTGGTGAGGAACGGTGCCTGTGGTTTGGTGAGGAACGGTGCCTGTGGTTTGGTGAGTAACTGTGCCTGTGGTTTGGTGAGTAACCGTGCCTGTGGTTTGTTCAGTAACGGTGCCTGTGGTTTGGTGAGTAACGGTGCCTGTGGTTTGGTGAGCAACCATGACTGTGGTTTGGTGAGCAACCATGACTGTGGTTTGGTGAGTAACCGTACCTGTGGTTTGGGAGTAACCATGCCTGTGGTTTGGGGCGTAACGGTGCCTGTGGTTTGGGGCGTAACGGTGCCTGTGGTTTGGTGAGTAACCATGCATGTGGTTTGGGAGTAACCATGCCTGTGGTTTGGTGAGTAACCATGCCTGTGGTTTGGTGAGTAACGGTGCCTGTGGTTTGGTGAGTAACGGTACCTGTGGTTTGGTGAGCAACCATGCCTGTGGTTTGGTGAGCAAACATGACTGTTGTTTGGTGAGTAACCGTGCCTGTGGTTTGGTGAGTAACCGTGCCTGTGGTTTGGTGAGCAACCATGCCTGTGGTTTGGTGAGCAAACATGACTGTTGTTTGGTGAGTAACCGTGCCTGTGGTTTGGTGAGTAACGGTGCCTGTGGTTTGGTGAGTAACGGTGCCTGTGGTTTGGTGAGGAACGATGCCTGTGGTTTGGTGAGTAACGGTGCCTGTGGTTTGGTGAGTAACCATGCCTGTGGTTTGGTGAGTAACGGTTCCTGTGGTTTGGTGAGTAACGGTGCCTGTGGTTTGGTGAGTAACGGTGCCTGTGGTTTGGTGAGCAACCGTTTCTGTGGTTTGGTGAGTAACGGTACCTGTGGTTTGGTGAGGAACGGTGCCTGTTTTATGGTGAGGAACGGTGCCTGTTTTATGGTGAGGAACGGTGCCTGTGGTTTGGTGAGTAACCGTGCCTGTGGTTTGGTGAGGAATGATGCCTGTGGTTTGGTGAGTAACGGTGCCTGTGGTTTGGTGAGTAACCGTGCCTGTGGTTTGGTGAGTAACCGTGCCTGTGGTTTGGGGAGTAACGGTGCCTGTGGTTTGGGGAGTAACGGTGCCTGTGGATTGGGGAGTAACGGTGCCTGTGGATTGGGGAGTAACGGTGCCTGTGGTTAGGTGAGTAACCATGCCTGTGGTTTGGTGAGTAACGGTACCTGTGGTTTGGTGAGTAACGGTACCTGTGGTTTGGTGAGTAACCGTGCCTGTGGTTTGGTGAGTAACAGTACCTGTGGTTTGGTGAGTAACCGTACCTGTGGTTTGGTGAGTAACCGTGCCTGTGGTTTGGTGAGTAACGGTGCCTGTGGTTTGGTGAGTAACGGTGCCTGTGGTTTGGTGAGCAACCGTGTCTGTTGTTTGGTGAGCAACCATGACTGTGGTTTGGTGAGTAACCGTATCTGTGGTTTGGTGAGTAACCGTGCCTGTGGTTTGGTGAGTAACCGTGCCTGTGGTTTGGTGAGTAACCGTGCCTGTGGTTTGGTGAGTAACCGTGCCTGTGGTTTGGTCAGTAACCGTGCCTGTGGTTTGGTGAGTAACCGTGCCTGTGGTTTGGGGAGTAACCGTGCCTGTGGTTTGGGGAGTAACGGTGCCTGTGGTTTGGGGAGTAACGGTGCCTGTGGTTTGGGGAGTAACGGTGCCTGTGGATTGGGGAGTAACGGTGCCTGTGGTTTGGTGAGTAACCATGCCTGTGGTTTGGTGAGTAACGGTACCTGTGGTTTGGTGAGTAACGGTACCTGTGGTTTGGTGAGTAACAGTGCCTGTTGTTTGGTGAGTAACGGTACCTGTGGTTTGGTGAGTAACAGTGCCTGTGGTTTGGTGAGTAACGGTGCCTGTGGTTTGGTGAGCAACCATGACTGTGGTTTGGTGAGTAACCGTATCTGTGGTTTGGTGAGTAACCGTGCCTGTGGTTTGGTGAGTAACCGTGCCTGTGGTTTGGTGAGTAACCGTGCCTGTGGTTTGGTGAGTAACCGTGCCTGTGGTTTGGTGAGTAACCGTGCCTGTGGGTTGGTGAGTAACCGTGCCTGTGGTTTGGTGAGGAACGGTGCCTGTGGTTTGGTGAGGAACGGTGCCTGTGGTTTGGTGAGGAACGGTGCCTGTGGTTTGGTGAGGAACGGTGCCTGTGGTTTGGTGAGTAACTGTGCCTGTGGTTTGGTGAGTAACCGTGCCTGTGGTTTGTTCAGTAACGGTGCCTGTGGTTTGGTGAGTAACGGTGCCTGTGGTTTGGTGAGCAACCATGACTGTGGTTTGGTGAGCAACCATGACTGTGGTTTGGTGAGTAACCGTGCCTGTGGTTTGGTGAGTAACCGTGCCTGTGGTTTGGTGAGTAACCATTTCTGTGGTTTGGTGAGTAACGGTACCTGTGGTTTGGTGAGGAACGGTGCCTGTTTTATGGTGAGGAACGGTGCCTGTGGTATGGTGAGTAACCGTGCCTGTGGTTTGGTGAGTAACCGTGCCTGTGGTTTGGTGAGTAACCGTGCCTGTGGTTTGGTGAGTAACCGTGCCTGTGGTTTGGTGAGTAACCGTGCCTGTGGTTTGGTGAGTAACCGTGCCTGTGGATTGGGGAGTAACGGTGCCTGTGGTTTGGGGAGTAACGGTGCCTGTGGATTGGGGAGTAACGGTGCCTGTGGTTAGGTGAGTAACCGTGCCTGTGGTTTGGTGAGTAACGGTACCTGTGGTTTGGTGAGTAACGGTACCTGTGGTTTGGTGAGTAACCGTGCCTGTGGTTTGGTGAGTAACCGTACCTGTGGTTTGGTGAGGAACGGTGCCTGTTTTATGGTGAGGAACGGTGCCTGTTTTATGGTGAGGAACGGTGCCTGTGGTTTGGTGAGTAACCGTGCCTGTGGTTTGGTGAGGAACGATGCCTGTGGTTTGGTGAGTAACGGTGCCTGTGGTTTGGTGAGTAACCGTGGCTGTGGTTTGGTGAGTAACCGTGCCTGTGGTTTGGGGAGTAACGGTGCCTGTGGTTTGGGGAGTAACGGTGCCTGTGGATTGGGGAGTAACGGTGCCTGTGGTTAGGTGAGTAACCATGCCTGTGGTTTGGTGAGTAACGGTACCTGTGGTTTGGTGAGTAACGGTACCTGTGGTTTGGTGAGTAACCGTGCCTGTGGTTTGGTGAGTAACGGTACCTGTGGTTTGGTGAGTAACCGTACCTGTGGTTTGGTGAGTAACCGTGCCTGTGGTTTGGTGAGTAACGGTGCCTGTGGTTTGGTGAGTAACGGTGCCTGTGGTTTGGTGAGCAACCGTGTCTGTTGTTTGGTGAGCAACCATGACTGTGGTTTGGTGAGTAACCGTATCTGTGATTTGGTGAGTAACCGTGCCTGTGGTTTGGTGAGTAACCGTGCCTGTGGTTTGGTGAGTAACCGTGCCTGTGGTTTGGTGAGTAACCGTGCCTGTGGTTTGGTCAGTGACCGTGCCTGTGGTTTGGTGAGTAACCGTGCCTGTGGTTTGGGGAGTAACCGTGCCTGTGGTTTGGGGAGTAACGGTGCCTGTGGTTTGGGGAGTAACGGTGCCTGTGGTTTGGGGAGTAACGGTGCCTGTGGATTGGGGAGTAACGGTGCCTGTGGTTTGGTGAGTAACCATGCCTGTGGTTTGGTGAGTAACGGTACCTGTGGTTTGGTGAGTAACGGTACCTGTGGTTTGGTGAGTAACAGTGCCTGTTGTTTGGTGAGTAACGGTACCTGTGGTTTGGTGAGTAACGGTGCCTGTTGTTTGGTGAGTAACGGTGCCTGTGGTTTGGTGAGTAACGGTGCCTGTGGTTTGGTGAGCAACCATGACTGTGGTTTGGTGAGTAACCGTATCTGTGGTTTGGTGAGTAACCGTGCCTGTGGTTTGGTGAGTAACCGTGCCTGTGGTTTGGTGAGTAACCGTGCCTGTGGGTTGGTGAGTAACCGTGCCTGTGGTTTGGTGAGGAACGGTGCCTGTGGTTTGGTGAGGAACGGTGCCTGTGGTTTGGTGAGGAACGGTGCCTGTGGTTTGGTGAGGAACGGTGCCTGTGGTTTGGTGAGGAACGGTGCCTGTGGTTTGGTGAGGAACGGTGCCTGTGGTTTGGTGAGGAACGGTGCCTGTGGATTGGGGAGTAACGGTGCCTGTGGTTTGGTGAGTAACCATGCCTGTGGTTTGGTGAGTAACGGTACCTGTGGTTTGGTGAGTAACGGTACCTGTGGTTTGGTGAGTAACAGTGCCTGTTGTTTGGTGAGTAACGGTACCTGTGGTTTGGTGAGTAACGGTGCCTGTTGTTTGGTGAGTAACGGTGCCTGTGGTTTGGTGAGTAACGGTGCCTGTGGTTTGGTGAGCAACCATGACTGTGGTTTGGTGAGTAACCGTATCTGTGGTTTGGTGAGTAACCGTGCCTGTGGTTTGGTGAGTAACCGTGCCTGTGGTTTGGTGAGTAACCGTGCCTGTGGGTTGGTGAGTAACCGTGCCTGTGGTTTGGTGAGGAACGGTGCCTGTGGTTTGGTGAGGAACGGTGCCTGTGGTTTGGTGAGGAACGGTGCCTGTGGTTTGGTGAGGAACGGTGCCTGTGGTTTGGTGAGGAACGGTGCCTGTGGTTTGGTGAGGAACGGTGCCTGTGGTTTGGTGAGGAACGGTGCCTGTGGTTTGGTGAGTAACCGTGCCTGTGGTTTGTTCAGTAACGGTGCCTGTGGTTTGGTGAGTAACGGTGCCTGTGGTTTGGTGAGAAACCATGACTGTGGTTTGGTGAGCAACCATGACTGTGGTTTGGTGAGTAACCGTGCCTGTGGTTTGGTGAGTAACCGTGCCTGTGGTTTGGTGAGTAACCGTTTCTGTGGTTTGGTGAGTAACGGTACCTGTGGTTTGGTGAGGAACGGTGCCTGTTTTATGGTGAGGAACGGTGCCTGTGGTTTGGTGAGTAACCGTGCCTGTGGTTTGGTGAGTAACCGTGCCTGTGGTTTGGTGAGTAACCGTGCCTGTGGTTTGGTGAGTAACCGTGCCTGTGGTTTGGTGAGTAACCGTGCCTGTGGATTGGGGAGTAACGGTGCCTGTGGTTTGGGGAGTAACGGTGCCTGTGGATTGGGGAGTAACGGTGCCTGTGGTTAGGTGAGTAACCGTGCCTGTGGTTTGGTGAGTAACGGTACCTGTGGTTTGGTGAGTAACGGTACCTGTGGTTTGGTGAGTAACCGTGCCTGTGGTTTGGTGAGTAACGGTACCTGTGGTTTGGTGAGTAACCGTACCTGTGGTTTGGTGAGTAACCGTGCCTGTGGTTTGGTGAGTAACGGTGCCTGTGGTTTGGTGAGTAACGGTGCCTGTGGTTTGGTGAGCAACCATGCCTGTTGTTTGGTGAGCAACCATGACTGTGGTTTGGTGAGTAACCGTATCTGTGGTTTGGTGAGTAACCGTGCCTGTGGTTTGGTGAGTAACCGTGCCTGTGGTTTGGTGAGTAACCGTGCCTGTGGTTTGGTGAGTAACCGTGCCTGTGGTTTGGTGAGTAACGGTGCCTGTGGTTTGGTGAGTAACGGTACCTGTGGTTTGGTGAGTAACGGTGCCTGTGGTTTGGTGAGTAACGGTGCCTGTGGTTTGGTGAGTAACCGTGTCTGTGGTTTGGTGAGTAACCGTGCCTGTGGTTTGGTGAGTAACCGTGCCTGTGGTTTGGTGAGTAACCGTGCCTGTGGTTTGGTGAGTAACCGTGCCTGTGGTTTGGTGAGTAACCGTGCCTGTGGTTTGGTGAGGAACGATGCCTGTGGTTTGGTGAGTAACGGTGCCTGTGGTTTGGTGAGTAACCATGCCTGTGGTTTGGTGAGTAACGGTACCTGTGGTTTGGTGAGTAACGGTACCTGTGGTTTGGTGAGTAACGGTGCCTGTGGTTTGGTGAGTAACGGTGCCTGTGGTTTGGTGAGCAACCGTGCCTGTGGTTTGGTGAGCAACCATGACTGTGGTTTGGTGAGTAACCGTATCTGTGGTTTGGTGAGTAACCGTGCCAGTGGTTTGGTGAGTAACCGTTACTGTGGTTTGGTGAGTAACCGTGCCTGTGGTTTGGTGAGTAACCGTGCCTGTGGTTTGGTGAGTAATGGTGCCTGTGGTTAGGGGAGTAACGGTGCCTGTGGATTGGGGAGTAACGGTGCCTTTGGTTTGGGGAGTAACGGTGCCTGTGGTTTGGTGAGTAACCATGCCTGTGGTTTGGTGAGTAACGGTACCTGTGGTTTGGTGAGTAACGGTACCTGTGGTTTGGTGAGTAACGGTACCTGTGGTTTGGTGAGTAACCGTGCCTGTGGTTTGGTGAGTAACCGTGCCTGTGGTTTGGTGAGTAACCGTGCCTGTGGTTTGGTGAGTAACCGTGCCTGTGGTTTGGCGAGTAACCGTGCCTGTGGTTTGGTGAGGAACGATGCCTGTGGTTTGGTGAGTAACGGTGCCTGTGGTTTGGTGAGTAACCATGCCTGTGGTTTGGTGAGTAACGGTACCTGTGGTTTGGTGAGTAACGGTGCCTGTGGTTTGGTGAGCAACCGTGCCTGTGGTTTGGTGAGCAACCATGACTGTGGTTTGGTGAGTAACCGTATCTGTGGTTTGGTGAGTAACCGTATCTGTGGTTTGGTGAGTAACCGTGCCTGTGGTTTGGTGAGTAACCGTGCCTGTGGTTTGGTGAGGAACGGTGCCTGTGGTTTGGTGAGGAACGGTGCCTGTGGTTTGGTGAGGAACGGTGCCTGTGGTTTGGTGAGGAACGGTGCTTGTGGTTTGGTGAGTAACCGTGCCTTTGGTTTGGTCAGTAACGGTGCCTGTGGTTTGGTGAGTAACGGTGCCTGTGGTTTGGTGAGCAACCATGACTGTGGTTTGGTGAGCAACCATGACTGTGGTTTGGTGAGGAACAGTGCCTGTTTTTTGGTGAGGAACGGTGCCTGTGGTTTGGTCAGTAACCGTGCCTGTGGTTTGGTGAATAACCGTGCCTGTGGTTTGGTGAGTAACCGTGCCTGTGGTTTGGTGAGTAACCGTGCCTGTGGTTTGGTGAGTTACCGTGCCTGTGGTTTGGGGAGTAACGGTGCCTGTGGTTTGGGGAGTAACGGTGCCTGTGGATTGGGGAGTAACGGTGCCTGTGGATTGGTGAGTAACCATGCCTGTGGTTTGGTGAGTAATGGTACCTGTGGTTTGGTGAGTAACGGTACCTGTGGTTTGGTGAGTAACCGTGCCTGTGGTTTGTTGAGAAACGGTACCTGTGGTTTGGTGAGTAACCGTGCCTGTGGTTTGGTGAGTAACCGTGCCTGTTGTTTGGTGAGTAACCGTGCTTGTGGTTTGGTGAGGAACGATGCCTGTGGTTTGGTGAGTAACGGTGCCTGTGGTTTGGTGAGTAACCGTGCCTGTGGTTTGGTGAGTAACGGTGCCTGTGGTTTGGTGAGCAACCATGCCTGTGGTTTGGTGAGCAACCATGACTGTGGTTTGGTGAGTAACCGTATCTGTGGTTTGGTGAGTAACCGTGCCTGTGGTTTGGTGAGTAACCGTGCCTGTGGTTTGGTGAGTAACCGTGCCTGTGGTTTGGTGAGTAACCGTGCCTGTGGTTTGGTGAGTAACCGTGCCTGTGGTTTTGTGAGGAACGGTGCCTGTGGTTTTGTGAGGAACGGTGCCTGTGGTTTGGTGAGGAACGGTGCCTGTGGTTTGGTGAGGAACGGTGCCTGTGGTTTGGTGAGTAACCGTGCCTGTGGTTTGGTGAGTAACCGTGCCTGTGGTTTGGTGAGTAACGGTGCCTGTGGTTTGGTGAGTAACGGTGCCTGTGGTTTGGTGAGCAACCATGACTGTGGTTTGGTGAGCAACCTTGACTGTGGTTTAGTGAGCAACAATGACTGTGGTTTGGTGAGTAACCGTATCTGTGGTTTGGTGAGTAACCGTGCCTGTGGTTTGGTGAGTAACCGTGCCTGTGGTTTGGTGAGTAACCGTCCCTGTGGTTTTTTGAGTAACCGTTTCTGTGGTTTGGTGAGTAACGGTACCTGTGGTTTGGTGAGGAACGGTGCCTGTTTTTTGGTGAGGAACGGTGCCTGTGGTTTGGTGAGTAACCGTGCCTGTGGTTTGGTCAGTAACCGTGCCTGTGGTTTGGTCAGTAACCGTGCCTGTGGTTTGGTGAGTAACCGTGCCTGTGGTTTGGGGAGTAACGGTGCCTGTGGTTTGGGGAGTAACGGTGCCTGTGGATTGGGGAGTAACGGTGCCTGTGGTTTGGTGAGTAACCATGCCTGTGGTTTGGTGAGTAACGGTACCTGTGGTTTGGTGAGTAACGGTACCTGTGGTTTGGTGAGTAACGGTACCTGTGGTTTGGTGAGTAACCGTGCCTGTGGTTTGGTGAGTAACGGTACCTGTGGTTTGATGAGTAACCATGCCTGTGGTTTGGTGAGTAACCGTGCCTTTGGTTTGGTGAGTAACCGTGCCTGTGGTTTGGTGAGGAACGATGCCTGTGGTTTGGTGAGTAACGGTGCCTGTGGTTTGGTGAGTAACCATGCCTGTGGTTTGGTGAGTAACGGTACCTGTGGTTTGGTGAGTAACGGTGCCTGTGGTTTGGTGAGTAACGGTGACTGTGGTTTGGTGAGCAACCGTGCCTGTGGTTTGGTGAGCAACCGTGACTGTGGTTTGGTGAGTAACCGTATCTGTGGTTTGGTGAGTAACCGTGCCTGTAGTTTGGTGAGTAACCGTTCCTGTGGTTTGGTGAGTAACCGTGCCTGCGGTTTGGTGAGTAACCGTGCCTGTGGTTTGGTGAGTAACTTTGCCTGTGGTTTGGTGAGGAACGGTGCCTGTGGTTTGGTGAGGAACGGTGCCTGTGGTTTGGTGAGGAACGGTGCCTGTGGTTTGGTGAGGAACGGTGCCTGTGGTTTGGTGAGTAACTGTGCCTGTGGTTTGGTGAGTAACCGTGCCTGTGGTTTGTTCAGTAACGGTGCCTGTGGTTTGGTGAGTAACGGTGCCTGTGGTTTGGTGAGCAACCATGACTGTGGTTTGGTGAGCAACCATGACTGTGGTTTGGTGAGCAACCATGACTGTGGTTTGGTGAGCAACCGTGACTGTGGTTTGGTGAGTAACCGTGCCTGTGGTTTGGTGAGTAACCGTGCCTGTGGTTTGGTGAGTAACCGTGCCTGTGGTTTGGTGAGTAACCGTGCCTGTGGTTTGGTGAGTAACTGTGCCTGTGGTTTGGTGAGTAACCGTGCCTGTGGTTTGGTGAGTAACCGTGCCTGTGGTTTGGTGAGTAACCGTGCCTGTGGTTTGGTGAGTAACTGTGCCTGTGGTTTGGGGAGTAACGGTGCCTGTGGATTGGGGAGTAACGGTGCCTGTGGTTAGGGGAGTAACCATGCCTGTGGTTTGGTGAGTAATGGTACCTGTGGTTTGGTGAGTAACGGTACCTGTGGTTTGGTGAGTAACGGTACCTGTGGTTTGTTGAGTAACCGTGCCTGTGGTTTGGTGAGTAACGGTACCTGTGGTTTGGTGAGTAACCGTACCTGTGGTTTGGTGAGTAACCGTGCCTGTGGTTTGGTGAGGAACGGTGCCTGTGGTTCGGTGAGGAACGGTGCCTGTGGTTTGGTGAGTAACTGTGCCTGTGGTTTGGTGAGTAACCGTGCCTGTGGTTTGGTGAGTAACGGTGCCTGTGGTTTGGTGAGTAACGGTGCCTGTGGTTTGGTGAGCAACCATGACTGTGGTTTGGTGAGCAACCTTGACTGTGGTTTGGTGAGCAACCATGACTGTGGTTTGGTGAGTAACCGTATCTGTGGTTTGGTGAGTAACCGTGCCTGTGGTTTGGTGAGTAACCGTGCCTGTGGTTTGGTGAGTAACCGTCCCTGTGGTTTTTTGAGTAAACGTTTCTGTGGTTTTTTGAGTAACCGTTTCTGTGGTTTGGTGAGTAACGGTACCTGTTTTTTGGTGAGGAACGGTGCCTGTGGTTTGGTGAGTAACCGTGCCTGCGGTTTGGTGAGTAACCGTGCCTGCGGTTTGGTCAGTAACCGTGCCTGCGGTTTGGTCAGTAACCGTGCCTGTGGTTTGGTGAGTAACCGTGCCTGTGGTTTGGGGAGTAACGGTGCCTGTGGTTTGGGGAGTAACGGTGCCTGTGGTTTGGTGAGTAACCATGCCTGTGGTTTGGTGAGTAACGGTACCTGTGGTTTGGTGAGTAACCGTCCCTGTGGTTTTTTGAGTAAACGTTTCTGTGGTTTTTTGAGTAACCGTTTCTGTGGTTTGGTGAGTAACCGTGCCTGCGGTTTGGTCAGTAACCGTGCCTGCGGTTTGGTCAGTAACCGTGCCTGTGGTTTGGGGAGTAACGGTGCCTGTGGTTTGGGGAGTAACGGTGCCTGTGGTTTGGTGAGTAACCATGCCTTTGGTTTGGTGAGTAACGGTACCTGTGGTTTGGTGAGTAACGGTACCTGTGGTTTGGTGAGTAACGGTACCTGTGGTTTGGTGAGTAACGGTACCTGTGGTTTGATGAGTAACCATGCCTGTGGTTTGGTGAGTAACCGTTTCTGTGGTTTGGTGAGTAACGGTACCTGTGGTTTGGTGAGGAACGGTGCCTGTTTTATGGTGAGGAACGGTGCCTGTGGTTTGGTGAGTAACCGTGCCTGTGGTTTGGTGAGTAACCGTGCCTGCGGTTTGGTCAGTAACCGTGCCTGCGGTTTGGTCAGTAACCGTGCCTGTGGTTTGGGGAGTAACGGTGCCTGTGGTTTGGGGAGTAACGGTGCCTGTGGTTTGGTGAGTAACCATGCCTTTGGTTTGGTGAGTAACGGTACCTGTGGTTTGGTGAGTAACGGTACCTGTGGTTTGGTGAGTAACGGTACCTGTGGTTTGGTGAGTAACGGTACCTGTGGTTTGATGAGTAACCATGCCTGTGGTTTGGTGAGTAACCGTTTCTGTGGTTTGGTGAGTAACGGTACCTGTGGTTTGGTGAGGAACGGTGCCTGTTTTATGGTGAGGAACGGTGCCTGTGGTTTGGTGAGTAACCGTGCCTGTGGTTTGGTGAGTAACCGTGCCTGTGGTTTGGTGAGTAACCGTGCCTGTGGTTTGGTGAGTAACCGTGCCTGTGGTTTGGTGAGTAACCGTGCCTGTGGTTTGTTCAGTAACGGTGCCTGTGGTTTGGTGAGTAACGGTGCCTGTGGTTTGGTGAGCAACCATGACTGTGGTTTGGTGAGCAACCATGACTGTGGTTTGGTGAGCAACCATGACTGTGGTTTGGTGAGCAACCATGACTGTGGTTTGGTGAGCAACCATGACTGTGGTTTGGTGAGCAACCATGACTGTGGTTTGGTGAGTAACCGTGCCTGTGGTTTTGTGAGTAACCGTGCCTGTGGTTTTGTGAGTAACCGTGCCTGTGGTTTGGTGAGTAACCGTGCCTGTGGTTTGGTGAGTAACCGTTTCTGTGGTTTGGTGAGTAACGGTACCTGTGGTTTGGTGAGGAACGGTGCCTGTTTTATGGTGAGGAACGGTGCCTGTGGTTTGGTGAGTAACCGTGCCTGTGGTTTGGTGAGTAACCGTGCCTGTGGTTTGGTGAGTAACCGTGCCTGTGGGTTGGTGAGTAACCGTGCCTGTGGGTTGGGGAGTAACGGTGCCTGTGGTTTGGGGAGTAACGGTGCCTGTGGATTGGGGAGTAACGGTGCCTGTGGTTTGGGGAGTAACGGTGCCTGTGGTTTGGTGAGTAACCATGCCTGTGGTTTGGTGAGTAACCATGCCTGTGGTTTGGTGAGTATCGGTACCTGTGGTTTGGTGAGTAACGGTACCTGTGGTTTGGTGAGTAACGGTACCTGTGGTTTGGTGAGTAACGGTACCTGTGGTTTGGTGAGTAACCGTGCCTGTGGTTTGGTGAGTAACCGTGCCTGTGGTTTGGTGAGTAACCGTGCCTGTGGTTTGGTGAGTAACCGTGCCTGTGGTTTGGTGAGTAACCGTGCCTGTGGTTTGGTGAGTAACCGTGCCTGTGGTTTGGTGAGTAACCGTGCCTGTGGTTTAGGGAGTAACGGTGCCTGTGGTTTGGGGAGTAACGGTGCCTGTGGATTGGGGAGTAACGGTGCCTGTGGATTGGTGAGTAACCATGCCTGTGGTTTGGTGAGGAACGGTGCCTGTGGTTTGGTGAGGAACGGTGCCTGTGGTTTGGTGAGTAACTGTGCCTGTGGTTTGGTGAGTAACCGTGCCTGTGGTTTGGTCAGTAACGGTGCCTGTGGTTTGGTGAGTAACGGTGCCTGTGGTTTGGTGAGTAACGGTGCCTGTGGTTTGGTGAGCAACCATGACTGTGGTTTGGTGAGCAACCTTGACTGTGGTTTAGTGAGCAACCATGACTGTGGTTTGGTGAGTAACCGTATCTGTGGTTTGGTGAGTAACCGTGCCTGTGGTTTGGTGAGTAACCGTGCCCGTGGTTTTTTGAGTAACCGTTTCTGTGGTTTGGTGAGTAACGGTACCTGTGGTTTGGTGAGTAACGGTGCCTGTTTTTTGGTGAGTAACCGTGCCTGTGGTTTGGTGAGTAACTGTGCCTGTGGTTTGGTGAGTAACCGTGCCTGTGGTTTGGTCAGTAACCGTGCCTGTGGTTTGGTGAGTAACCGTGCCTGTGGTTTGGTGAGTAACCGTGCCTGTGGTTTGGTGAGTAACGGTGCCTGTGGTTTGGGGAGTAACGGTGCATGTGGATTGGGGAGTAACGGTGCCTGTGGTTTGGGGAGTAACCATGCCTGTGGTTTGGTGAGTAACGGTACCTGTGGTTTGGTGAGTAACGGTACCTGTGGTTTGGTGAGTAACCGTGCCTGTGGTTTGGTGAGTAACGGTACCTGTGGTTTGATGAGTAACCGTGCCTGTGGTTTGGTGAGTAACGGTACCTGTGGTTTGATTAACCATGCCTGTGGTTTGGTGAGTAACGATGCCTGTGGTTTGGTGAGTAACGATGTCTGTGGTTTGGTGAGTAACGATGTATGTGGTTTGGTGAGTAACCGTGCCTGTGGTTTGGTGAGGAACGATGCCTGTGTTTTGGTGAGTAACCGTACCTGTGGTTTGGGAGTAACCATGCCTGTGGTTTGGTGAGTAACCATGCCTGTGGTTTGGTGAGTAACGTTACCTGTGGTTTGGTGAGTAACCATGCCTGTGGTTTGGTGAGTAACCGTGACTGTGGTTTGGTGAGTAACCGTGCCTGTGGTTTGGTGAGTAACGGTACCTGTGGTTTGGTGAGTAACGGTACCTGTGGTTTGGTGAGTAACGGTACCTGTGGTTTGGTGAGTAACCGTGCCTGTGGTTTGGTGAGTAACCGTGCCTGTGGTTTGGTGAGTAACCGTGCCTGTGGTTTGGTGAGTAACCATGCCTGTGGTTTGGTGAGTAACGGTACTTGTGGTTTGGTGAGTAACCGTGCCTGTGGTTTGGTGAGTAACCATGCCTGTGGTTTGGTGAGTAACGTTACCTGTGGTTTGGTGAGTAACCGTGCCTGTGGTTTGGTGTGTAACCGTGCCTGTGGTTTCGTGAGTAACCGTGCCTGTGGTTTGGTGAGTAACCATGCCTGTGGTTTGGTGAGTAACGGTACCTGTGGTTTGGTGAGTAACCATACCTGTGGTTTGGTGAGTAACGGTACCTGTGGTTTGGTGAGTAACCGTGCCTGTGGTTTGGTGAGTAACGGTACCTGTGGTTTGGTGAGTAACGGTACCTGTGGTTTGGTGAGTAACGGCACCTGTGGTTTGGTGAGTAACGGTACCTGTGGTTTGGTGAGTAACGGTACCTGTGGTTTGGTGAGTAACGGCACCTGTGGTTTGGTGAGTAACGGTACCTGTGGTTTGGTGAGTAACGGCACCTGTGGTTTGGTGTGTAACCGTGCCTGTGGTTTGGTGAGTAACCGTGCCTGTGGTTTGGTGAGTAACCGTGCCTGTGGTTTGGTGAGTAACGGTACCTGTGGTTTGGTGAGTAACCATACCTGTGGTTTGGTGAGTAACGGTACCTGTGGTTTGGTGAGTAACGGTACCTGTGGTTTGGTGAGTAACGGCACCTGTGGTTTGGTGAGTAACGGCACCTGTGGTTTGGTGAGTAACGGCACCTGTGGTTTGGTGAGTAACGGTACCTGTGGTTTGGTGAGTAACGGCACCTGTGGTTTGGTGAGTAACCGTGCCTGTGGTTTGGTGAGTAACCGTGCCTGTGGTTTGGTGAGTAACCGTGCCTGTGGTTTGGTGAGTAACGGCACCTGTGGTTTGGTGAGTAACCGTGCCTGTGGTTTGGTGAGTAACGATAACTGTGGTTTGGTGAGTAACCGTGCCTGTGGTTTGTTGAGTAACGGTACCTGTGGTTTGGTGAGTAACGGTACCTGTGGTTTGGTGAGTAACCATGCCTGTGGTTTGGTGAGTAACCGTGACTGTGGTTTGGTGAGTAACCGTGCCTGTGGTTTGGTGAGTAACGGTACCTGTGGTTTGGTGAGTAACGGTACCTGTGGTTTGGTGAGTAACGGTACCTGTGGTTTGGTGAGTAACCGTGCCTGTGGTTTGGTGAGTAACCGTGCCTGTGGTTTGGTGAGTAACCGTGCCTGTGGTTTGGTGAGTAACCATGCCTGTGGTTTGGTGAGTAACGGTACTTGTGGTTTGGTGAGTAACCGTGCCTGTGGTTTGGTGAGTAACCATGCCTGTGGTTTGGTGAGTAACGGTACCTGTGGTTTGGTGAGTAACCGTGCCTGTGGTTTGGTGTGTAACCGTGCCTGTGGTTTCGTGAGTAACCGTGCCTGTGGTTTGGTGAGTAACCATGCCTGTGGTTTGGTGAGTAACGGTACCTGTGGTTTGGTGAGTAACCATACCTGTGGTTTGGTGAGTAACGGTACCTGTGGTTTGGTGAGTAACCGTGCCTGTGGTTTGGTGAGTAACGGTACCTGTGGTTTGGTGAGTAACGGTACCTGTGGTTTGGTGAGTAACGGCACCTGTGGTTTGGTGAGTAACGGTACCTGTGGTTTGGTGAGTAACGGTACCTGTGGTTTGGTGAGTAACGGCACCTGTGGTTTGGTGAGTAACGGTACCTGTGGTTTGGTGAGTAACGGCACCTGTGGTTTGGTGTGTAACCGTGCCTGTGGTTTGGTGAGTAACCGTGCCTGTGGTTTGGTGAGTAACCATGCCTGTGGTTTGGTGAGTAACGATACCTGTGGTTTGGTGAGTAACCATACCTGTGGTTTGGTGAGTAACGGTACCTGTGGTTTGGTGAGTAACGGTACCTGTGGTTTGGTGAGTAACGGCACCTGTGGTTTGGTGAGTAACGGCACCTGTGGTTTGGTGAGTAACGGCACCTGTGGTTTGGTGAGTAACGGTACCTGTGGTTTGGTGAGTAACGGCACCTGTGGTTTGGTGAGTAACCGTGCCTGTGGTTTGGTGAGTAACCGTGCCTGTGGTTTGGTGAGTAACCGTGCCTGTGGTTTGGTGAGTAACGGCACCTGTGGTTTGGTGAGTAACTATGCCTGTGGTTTGGTGAGTAACTGCACCTGTGGTTTGGTGAGTAACCGTGCCTGTGGTTTGGTGAGTGACCTTGCCTGTGGTTTGGTGAGTAACGGTACCTGTGGTTTGGTGAGTTACCATACCTGTGGTTTGGTGAGTAACGGTACCTGTGGTTTGGTGAGTAACGGTACCTGTGGTTTGGTGAGTAACGGTACCTGTGGTTTGGTGAGTAACGGCACCTGTGGTTTGGTGAGTAACGGTACCTGTGGTTTGGTGAGTAACGGCACCTGTGGTTTGGTGAGTAACCGTGCCTGTGGTTTGGTGAGTAACCGTGCCTGTGGTTTGGTGAGTAACGGTGCCTGTGGTTTGGTGAGTAACCGTGCCTGTGGTTTGGTGAGTAACCATGCCTGTGGTTTGGTGAGTAACGGTACCTGTGGTTTGGTGAGTAACCATGCCTGTGGTTTGGTGTGTAGCCGTGCCTGTGGTTTGGTGAGTAACCGTGCCTGTGGTTTGGTGAGTAACCATGACTGTGGTTTGGTGAGTAACGGTACCTGTGGTTTGGTGAACAACGGTACCTGTGGTTTGGTGAGTAACCGTGCCTGTGGTTTGGTGAGTAACCGTGCCTGTGGTTTGGTGAGTAATCTTGCCTGTGGTTTGGTGAGTAACCGTGCCTGTGGTTTGGTGAGTAACGGTACCTGTGGTTTGGTGAGTAACTGTACCTGTGGTTTGGTGAGTAACGGTACCTGTGGTTTGGTGAGTAACTGTGCCTGTGGTTTGGTGAGTAACGGTACCTGTGGTTTGGTGAGTAACGGTACCTGTGGTTTGGTGAGTAACGGTACCTGTGGTTTGGTGAATAACCATGCCTGTGGTTTGGTGAGTAACCGTGCCTGTGGTTTGGTGAGTAACGGTACCTGTGGTTTGGTGAGTAACGGTACCTGTGGTTTGGTGAGTAACGGTACCTGTGGTTTGGTGAGTAACGGTACCTGTGGTTTGGTGAGTAACGGTACCTGTGGTTTGGTGAGTAACGGTACCTGTGGTTTGGTGAGTAACGGTACCTGTGGTTTGGTGAGTAACGGCACCTGTGGTTTGGTGAGTAACGGCACCTGTGGTTTGGTGAGTAACCATGCCTGTGGTTTGGTGAGTAACGGTACCTGTGGTTTGGTGAGTCAATTTAGAAAGTAAATCAAATTCCAAATTCTCCTGTAATCTTAGACGTCGTTGAGACAGGCAGCCTAATTCTGATATCTGTTCCACTAATTGGTCTTCTGACCAATCACATCAGACGGTTTCACAAAATATGATCTGATTGGTCAAAAGACCAATTAGTGAGAGATTTAAAAAAAAAAAAATCAGAATTGGGCTACCTGTGGAAAACACATCTTTTGTGAACTCTCTGAATTGACTGGAATGAAAATGGAATTGATCCCAACCCGGACCCTCTCTGGTAAAGAGGCATCACAACTCGCCAGGTGATGATGAGGATGTTCTCACCCTTCTCCTGATGTTTTGATGTGACAGCTGTGTGTGTTCAGCTCAGATAGTGTGGATGGACTACAACCACTTGTTTCCTAAAGTGCTTTTAAAAGCCCACTGATTTGCTTTCGTTTACTGTTGGGACTGTCATGTGAGGAAATAAAGTACAAAAGGCTTTTGTCTTTTTAAAATTGATTTGATTTGGTACTACGATTCTCAGTGAAAAAGATAGATACCTGTTATATTGGTAACGACCTAGCCGTCTGTAATGCGCAAAAAAAAGAGGACATTTTTGTGGATCTGATGCATTTGACATCAAGGTGCGGGACATTGTGGTGCCTGTGTCCTCTGCTAACCTGATAACTGCTCATTGCTCTGCAGTGAAGAGGCCCCATTTGCACCAAGACATAGTGGTGTTGAAACTGAACTTTGATACTGTTGTATGAAGCATTACAACGGACCAATCAGCTTCATCGTGTGATACTGTTAGCCATGGAATAGTGATGGTAATATAGTAGTATTGTATTCAACTAGATACAACAGGAGTATAGTACAGCTCTATTCCCTACACTGAAGAAGTTGTATCTGTTATAAAATATCCCCCTTAGATGCTAATGCAGGGTAAGCTCACCTAAACCCAGAAAAGAGGACTCGCCAACAGAGAATAACAAGACTAGTCCAACAGAGAATAACAAGACTAGTCCAACAGAGAATAACAAGACTAGTCCAACAGAGAATAACAAGACTAGTCCAACAGAGAATAACAAGACTAGTCCAACAGAGAATAACAAGACTAGTCCAACAGAGAATAACAAGACTAGTCCAACAGAGAATAACAAGACCAGTCCAACAGAGAATAACAAGACCAGTCCAATAGAGAATAACAAGACTAGTCCAACAGAGAACAACAAGACTAGTCCAACAGAGAATAACAAGACTAGTTCAACAGAGAATAACACGACTAGTCCAACAGAGAATAACAAGACTAGTCCAACAGAGAATAACACGACTAGTCCAACAGAGAATAACAAGACTAGTTCAACAGAGAATAACACGACTAGTCCAACAGAGAATAACACGACTAGTTCAACAGAGAATAACACGACTAGTCCAACAGAGAATAACACGACTAGTCCAACAGAGAATAACAAGACCAGTCCAACAGAGAATAACACGACTAGTCCAACAGAGAATAACACGACTAGTCCAACAGAGAATAACAAGACCAGTCCAACAGAGAATAACAAGACCAGTCCAACAGAGAATAACAAGACCAGTCCAACAAAAAATAACAAGACTAGTCCAACAGAGAATAACAAGACCAGTTCAACAGAGAGTAAAAAGACTAGTCCAACAGAGAATAACACGACTAGTCCAACAGAGAATAACAAGACTAGTCCAACAGAGAACAACAAGACTAGTCCAACAGAGAATAACAAGACTAGTCCAACAGAGAATAACAAGACCAGTCCAACAGAGAATAACAAGACCAGTCCAACAGAGAATAACAAGACCAGTCCAACAGAGAATAACAAGACTAGTCCAACAGAGAATAACACGACTAGTCCAACAGAGAATAACAAGACCAGTCCAACAGAGAATAACAAGACCAGTCCAACAGAGAATAACAAGACCAGTCCAACAGAGAATAACAAGACCAGTCCAACAGAGAATAACAAGACTAGTCCAACAGAGAATAACAAGACTAGTCCAACAGAGAACAACAAGACTAGTCCAACAGAGAATAACACGACTAGTTCAACAGAGAATAACAAGACTAGTCCAACAGAGAACAACAAGACTAGTCCAACAGAGAATAACAAGACTAGTTCAACAGAGAATAACAAGACCAGTCCAACAGAGAATAACAAGACTAGTCCAACAGAGAATAACAAGACTAGTCCAACAGAGAAAAACAAGACTAGTCCAACAGAGAATAACAAGACTAGTTCAACAGAGAATAACAAGACTAGTTCAACAGGTCTATTTGGGGAAAAAAATGGAAGAAAAAAATAATAACCCGAATAATTTAGGTAAATTACCTCTCTGATGTTGGTTTAATGAAAACCAATTGCTAGTTCTGCCATTCCTAATGGTCCATCTGTCATCTGAATCAACACAAAGCCTTTTGGAGGCCTTATTGGACCAGCTTCATTGATTATTCATATGTTGGGTGCAAATGTTCAAGACAACAACAACAACAACAACAACAAACTCCATCACAACCGAATGAATGAATATCTATGCACCTTGCAGCGCAGGCTTGGTCTAACGGAGCATATGCTGCAACCGATCTCGATCGGCGCTAAAGGAATCTTGAGTGGCCAATAAGAGTAAATCATTAAATCAAAAGACCCCATGGTGTTATTGATCCCTGTATTGATCAACCATTAATAAAAGGCCTCCTGTATTATCATGCTCATCTAACATTATCAGCCTGGTTTTTATTTTTTTATTTATGTTATTGAAATTTCGAATGAACGAACTTGTATTTTTTTTTGTCTCCTTCCAAATGGCGTTGTTCAAACGTTTGTGGACGGTAGATGCTGGCACAAAGACGCAGCCATTAGTAGCCATTGTCCTCGATGATTATTAAAGTAAACAGAGAGTGTAGAGGGGAGCGCTCGCCTTACGGAGGGCAGCTGCAGGCACTTGAGAGGAGGAAAAGAGGGGAGGAAGGGCCCGGGCCAAGCAACCCACAAGACTCTCTATTAGAGAGGTGAGCCTATTATTCTGAGGCTTTCTAGAGAACAGCAGAGCGCTACCATAATTAGCTTAGAAGATCAGGGTGGTCGTCATTACACACCAAACGGAAGAAAACGGATTAAAACAGGAAGGGAATATCAGGACTCAATAAGAACTGCTCGTTTTTCCCTTTCTGTTGAAAAAGGTTTCGCTACAGTGTGCTTTAATGAACAGGGCCCCAGAGCTATCTCTGGGTGTAGTACAGCAGTGTAATGACAGACACGGCAAGGAACAAACACGTTCTGTTCCTGCTTCCTATTAAGGGCCAATCTGTCATTTCTACATTCATTTCTGGACTTTTAAATGAATTATATACAGAGTGTACAAAACATTAAGTACACCTGCTCTTTCCATGACAGACTGACCAGGTGAATCCAGGTGAAAAATATGACCCCTTATTGATGTCACTTGTTAAATCCACTTCAATTGGTGTAGATGATGGGGAGGAGACGGGTTAAAGAAGGATTTTTAAGCCTTGAGACGTGGATTGTGTATATGTGCCATTCAGACGGTGAACGGGCAAGACAATAGATTTAAGGGCCTTTGAACGGGGTGTGGTAGTAGGTGCCAGGTGCACCAGTTTGAGTCAAGAACTGCAACGCTGCTGGGTTTTTCACGCTCAACAGTTTCCTGTGTTTATCAAGAATGGTCCACCACCCAAAGGACATCCAGCCAACTGGACACAACTGTGGGAAGCAATGGAGTCAACATGGACCAGCATCCCTGTGGAGTCAACATGGGCCAGCATCCCTGTGGAGTCAACATGGACCAGCATCCCTGTGGAGTCAACATGGGCCAGCATCCCTGTGGAGTCAACATGGGCCAGCATCCCTGTGGAGTCAACATGGACCAGCATCCCTGTGGAGTCAACATGGGGCCAGCATCCCTGTGGAGTCAACATGGGCCAGCATCCCTGTGGAGTCAACATGGGCCAGCATCCCTGTGGAGTCAACATGGGCCAGCATCCCTGTGGAGTCAACACGGGGCCGGCGTCCCTGTGGAGTCAACATGGGCCAGCATCCCTGTGGAGTCAACATGGGCCAGCATCCCTGTGGAGTCAACATGGGCCAGTATCCCTGTGGAGTCAACATGGGCCAGCATCCCTGTGGAGTCAACATGGGCCAGCATCCCTGTGGAACGTCTTCAACACCTTGTAGAGTCCATGTCCTGATGAATTGAGTCTGTTCAGACGGCAAAATGCGTTCTTAATGTTCGGTATACTCTGTGTGTACCAACTGATTCTCGAAGAATACAACGTATAACTTGCCTTGTGACCATAGTTCAACTGTCGTACCCCAACAGAACCCAAACTACACTCTTGTTCGTAGAAATAAAACAACAATCTTTTTTTTAGGCTATAGTTAAAGCCCCCATGCAGTCTTTGTAATTGTATTGTTTATTCATCACTGTGTTTATTTTCTGAACATTTCCCTGAGTCTCCTTTGACCCAGGAAATGCTCAGTCTGATTGTGTGGCCGTTTGGAAGACATTTCCATACACAGCCCTAATTGGCTGATAGGACGGTCAGATGAACAGTCATTGGTTTAATCAGGTCATGATGTGGCCCCAACGTTCCATCCCACCTGAACAGGCAGAAATTCCAGGAAGTTGTATTCTAACCAGTTCTTAGACAAAAAGGGAATGACCATTTTCACAATTTGAGAGTAATTTTAACCTGTGTGGAAATGTTTATTTATTTTTTAAACAGGCAAATACATATTTTTTTTGTGCTCTGCCCCTTTAAAAACAATTTGAATATCATGGTCAGTCCTTGCATCCATAGCTCTGTCTATGTATTTGAGTGGGGTTACATTTCTCCAGCCTCTCAGTTTCCCGAAATAGTGTTTTTTTTTGGGGGGGGGGGGGGGGGGGGTTCCGCTTTGTTAATATTTGAACTGCAGATGCCCCTTTAATTACACCCCGTTACCAGTCCACTAAGAGGAGGGTAATCACGCCGTCTGGTTGACTGGTTCCTCATAAGGTTTCTTCCTTTTCCTTACGAAATAAAGAGTCGACACCAGAACACTGAAAAAAGATCTCCCACAGTTTTATTGGGCAACGTTTCGACCCATGATGCATCTATCCTTAATGTCATGGTTGTTTTTGGTTGTAACCAGCACCTGCATATTACTAGATGTGTTGTGTGCGTTTGAAACCAATCTGCCTTTTCCTTGCCACTGTGCTGCTGCTTGCTCTAGTTGGGGTTCTGTCATACGTGTAGGGAAAGCTAGAAATACATTAGATAAGATCAGAGAGGAGAAGAAAAAAACCACAAGTACATAAAACTCTGGGATGTTTAAAATGGTTTCCTTTAAATTAAGTTTACAAGTATTGTACACAGCACAGAGAATCTGCTTCCTGGGTTCGGCGAAGAAGAGTTCATCATTAAATACAATTGTGCGACTTGAACACTGGTCCGGGTGTTACACTGCATGTTGCCTTGTCATGGACTGACAGAACTCTCTCCGGAGAGGTGGTTTCTCTTCTCTACCTAAAAAGCTTCAATACAATGTGGAAATGCCTGAGTATGAAATGGCAGCCTACTCCCTGTAAAGGAGCCCTAACTTTGTCGTGCCCTAATATAGTGAATCGGATGCCATTTAGTTTGCGGTGGTTTCAAAGAGAGGAGCAATGCCACTCAGTGGACAGTCATCCCAAAGAAGCTGCAGAAGTTCCTGCAACGGGGGAAGCCATGAGACTAGACATGAAGAGGTGACCCTTTAACCAACCCCCAGGAATAGCACTGTCAAAATACAGAGTCATGACATGGGACAGTCATACAGAACAGACATACAGAACAGAGCCATGACATGGGACAGCCATAAAGAACAGAGTCATGACATGGGACAGCCATACAGAACAGAGCCATGACATGGGACAGCCATACAGAACAGAGCCATGACATGGGACAGCCATACAGAACAGAGTCATGACATGGGACAGCCATACAGAACAGAGTCATGACATGGGACAGCCATACAGAACAGAGCCATGACATGGGACAGCCATACAGAACAGAGTCATGACATGGGACAGCCATACAGAACAGAGCCATGACATGGGACAGCCATACAGAACAGAGTCATGACATGGGACAGCCATACAGAACAGAGTCATGACATGGGACAGCCATACAGAACAGAGTCATGACATGGGACAGCCATACAGAACAGAGTCATGACATGGGACAGCCATACAGAACAGAGTCATGACATGGGACAGCCATACAGAACAGGCGATCTAGAATGGACCTCATCTTGTATCCGACTGAGCAATTCTTTAGGCTAGAATGATAAAAACACGTATTTGGCGTTAAAATCGGTAGCATGGATAGACTACATTTACAGATGATTGAAAAGCTCTCTGGTGCTAAGAGGAACACCGTAAAATCATGACGCTTTTTTGGCACGTGACCGTTTCTTGATGTAAGTGCTTTGAATGGAAAAGTCTAATATTGAGACGGACCAGACCTGGTCGGTTCATCAGAGAGTCAGTCTAATATCGAGACAGATCAGACCGGGTCGGTTCATCAGAGAGTCAGTACAGACCTGGTCGGTTCATCAGAGAGTCAGTCTAATATCGAGACAGAACAGACCTGGTCGGTTCATCAGAGAGTCAGTACAGACCTGGTCGGTTCATCAGAGAGTCAGTCTAATATCAAGACAGAACAGACCTGGTCGGTTCATCAGAGAGTCAGTACAGACCTGGTCGGTTCATCAGAGAGTCAGTCTAATATTGAGAAGGACCAGACCTGGTCGGTTCATCAGAGAGTCAGTCTAATATTGAGAAGGACCAGACCTGGTCGGTTCATCAGAGAGTCAGTACAGACCTGGTCGGTTCATCAGAGAGTCAGTCTAATATTGAGACGGACCAGACCTGGTCGGTTCATCAGAGAGTCAGTCTAATATCGAGACAGAACAGACCTGGTCGGTTCATCAGAGAGTCAGTACAGACCTGGTCGGTTCATCAGAGAGTCAGTCTAATATTGAGAAGGACCAGACCTGGTCGGTTCATCAGAGAGTCAGTCTAATATTGAGAAGGACCAGACCTGGTCGGTTCATCAGAGAGTCAGTACAGACCTGGTCGGTTCATCAGAGAGTCAGTCTAATATTGAGACGGACCAGACCTGGTCGGTTCATCAGAGAGTCAGTCTAATATCGAGACAGAACAGACCTGGTCGGTTCATCAGAGAGTCAGTCTAATATTGAGAAGGACCAGACCTGGTCGGTTCATCAGAGAGTCAGTCTAATATTGAGACGGACCAGACCTGGTCGGTTCATCAGAGAGTCAGTCTAATATCGAGACAGAACAGACCTGGTCGGTTCATCAGAGAGTCAGTACAGACCTGGTCGGTTCATCAGAGAGTCAGTCTAATATTGAGACGGACCAGACCTGGTCGGTTCATCAGAGAGTCAGTCTAATATCGAGACAGAACAGACCTGGTCGGTTCATCAGAGAGTCAGTCTAATATTGAGACGGAACAGACCTGGTCGGTTCATCAGAGAGTCAGTACAGACCTGGTCGGTTCATCAGAGAGTCAGTACAGACCTGGTCGGTTCATCAGAGAGTCAGTACAGACCTGGTCGGTTCATCAGAGAGTCAGTACAGACCTGGTCGGTTCATCAGAGAGTCAGTACAGACCTGGTCGGTTCATCAGAGAGTCAGTACAGACCTGGTCGGTTCATCAGAGAGTCAGTCTAATATCGAGACAGAACAGACCTGGTCGGTTCATCAGTCAGTGATACATTGTATGATGTTAAATCAATCTGACATTTCAATCTGAGCAAAAACTGCTGAATGAAACCAACTAATAATAAGTGAATAATCTCAACATTAAATTCTGTCTTAGCCCCATTCCCATATCTGTCTGTGCCTTTCAGCCAACTATAATATCTTTGTCACTTAAACAGATCGAGGACTCTCTCTTCAACCCAAAGTAAATAACAATGGATTTGTCTGTCGCTTGTTTTTGGGATGGGTTGGTTTTATACAGATGCCGAGCGATGTTTAAAAATCGCTGGGGGTGTGTTCAGCAGGACACAACGTTGTGGAGCATTATGTACAACCACATACCTCTCTGAGGTAGAAAAGAAAGTCAACAACACTGCTATTTGTAAATGCTCAACAACGTTAGCGCCTACTGAACGTGGCCCCGCTGCAGTGATGGAAGGTTGGAATCACATGTCGAGCAGAAGAACGCGGGGATCCTCCACCACAGACTTGATTTTACGCAGGAAGGTGACTGCCTCTCTGCCGTCGACCAGCCGATGGTCATAGGTCAGAGCCACGTACATCATGGGCCGGATCTCCACCTGATGGAGAGAGAGAGAGAGAGAGAAATAACTATACAGCAGACATCAGAAACAAACTGTTCATTAAAATGTATAAAATTTGCCTTCGGCTTCAAAATAATATCCAATTCAAGTTCTGGATGGAGATGAATTTAAGTTGAGATACAGACGGGAATGTACTGCGGGTGAGACCCACCTTGCCGCCGATGGCCACAGGCCTGTCGAAGATACCGTGCATGCCCAGGATGGCAGACTGGGGTGGGTTGATGATGGGCGTGCCGAACAAGGACCCGAACACTCCCCCGTTACTGATGGTGAAGGTACCTCCGTCCATGTCCTCCACAGCCAGCAAATTATTACGAGCCTGGACATAAACACAGCAGGCGAGTTTGGTCATTATTCAATGCCGTCGATTTATTTTTTGATTTTCTTGGAAGAACTTCTTGGCAGCTTTAAATCACGAGGTGATGTCATCATATTGACGTTGTGATAAAACGAGTCAAATCAAACTTTATTAGTCACCTGCGCCGAATACAACAGGTGTAGTAGACCTTACAGTGAAATGCTGAATACAACAGGTGTAGTAGACCTTACAGTGAAATGCTGAATACAACAGGTGTAGTAGACCTTACAGTGAAATGCCGAATACAACAGGTGTAGTAGACCTCACAGTGAAATGCTGAATACAACAGGTGTAGTAGACCTTACAGTGAAATGCTGAATACAACAGGTGTAGTAGACCTCATAGTGAAATGCTGAATACAACAGGTGTAGTAGACCTTACAGTGAAATGCTGAATACAACAGGTGTAGTAGACCTCACAGTGAAATGCTGAATACAACAGGTGTAGTAGACCTTACAGTGAAATGCTGAATACAACAGGTGTAGTAGACCTCACAGTGAAATGCTGAATACAACAGGTGTAGTAGACCTCACAGTGAAATGCTGAATACAACAGGTGTAGTAGACCTTACAGTGAAATGCTGAATACAACAGGTGTAGTAGACCTCACAGTGAAATGCTGAATACAACAGGTGTAGTAGACCTTACAGTGAAATGCTGAATACAACAGGTGTAGTAGACCTCACAGTGAAATGCTGAATACAACAGGTGTAGTAGACCTCACAGTGAAATGCTGAATACAACAGGTGTAGTAGACCTCACAGTGAAATGCTTACTTATAAGCACTTAACCAACAGTGCAGCTTCAAAAATTACAGATAAGAATAAGAGATAAAAGTAACAAGTCATTAAAGAGGAGCAGTAAAAAAAATAACAATATATACAGGGGGGTGCTGGTACAGAGTCAATGTGGAGGCTATATACAGGGTATTACGGTACAGAGTCAATGTGGAGGCTATATACAGGGTATTACGGTACAGAGTCAATGTGGAGGCTATATACAGGGTATTACGGTACAGAGTCAATGTGGAGGCTATATACAGGGGGTACCGGTACAGAGTCAATGTGGAGGCTATATACAGGGTGTTATGGTACAGAGTCAATGTGGAGGCTATATACAGGGGGTACCGGTACAGAGTCAATGTGGAGGCTATATACATGGGGTACCGGTACAGAGTCAATGTGGAGGCTATATACAGGGTATTACGGTACAGAGTCAATGTGGAGGCTATATACAGGGGGTACCGGTACAGAGTCAATGTGGAGGCTATATACAGGGTGTTACGGTACAGAGTCAATGTGGAGGCTATATACAGGGTGTTACGGTACAGAGTCAATGTGGAGGCTATATACAGGGTGTTATGGTACAGAGTCAATGTGGAGGCTATATACAGGGTATTACGGTACAGAGTCAATGTGGAGGCTATATACAGGGGGTACCGGTACAGAGTCAATGTGGAGGCTATATACAGGGGGTACCGGTACAGAGTCAATGTGGAGGCTATATACAGGGTGTTACGGTACAGAGTCAATGTGGAGGCTATATACAGGGGGTACCGGTACAGAGTCAATGTGGAGGCTATATACAGGGTGTACCGGTACAGAGTCAATGTGGAGGCTATATACAGGGTGTACCGGTACAGAGTCAATGTGGAGGCTATATACAGGGGGTACCGGTACAGAGTCAATGTGGAGGCTATATACAGGGGGTACCGGTACAGAGTCAATGTGGAGGCTATATGCAGGGTGTTATGGTACAGAGTCAATGTGGAGGCTATATACATGGGGTACCGGTACAGAGTCAATGTGGAGGCTATATACAGGGTGTACCGGTACAGAGTCAATGTGGAGGCTATATACAGGGTATTACGGTACAGAGTCAATGTGGAGGCTATATACAGGGGGTACCGGGACAGAGTCAATGTGGAGGCTATATGCAGGGTGTTACGGTACAGAGTCAATGTGGAGGCTATATACAGGGGGTACCGGTACAGAGTCAATGTGGAGGCTATATACAGGGTGTTATGGTACAGAGTCAATGTGGAGACTATATACAGGGTATTACGGTACAGAGTCAATGTGGAGGCTATATACAGGGGGTACCGGTACAGAGTCAATGTGGAGGCTATATACAGGGTGTTATGGTACAGAGTCAATGTGGAGACTATATACAGGGTATTACGGTACAGAGTCAATGTGGAGGCTATATACAGGGGGTACCGGTACAGAGTCAATGTGGAGACTATATACAGGGTGTTACGGTACAGAGTCAATGTGGAGGCTATATACAGGGTGTTACGGTAAAGAGTCAATGTAGAGGCTATATACAGGGTGTTACGGTACAGAGTCAATGTGGAGGCTATATACAGGGTGTTACGGTACAGAGTCAATGTGGAGGCTATATACAGGGTATTACGGTACAGAGTCAATGTAGAGGCTATATACAGGGTATTACGGTACAGAGTCAATGTGGAGGCTATATACAGGGTATTACGGTACAGAGTCAATGTGGAGGTTATATACAGGGTATTACGGTACAGAGTCAATGTAGAGGCTATATACAGGGTATTACGGTACAGAGTCAATGTGGAGGCTATATACAGGGTATTACGGTACAGAGTCAATGTGCTAGGGCACCGGTTAGTTGAGGTAGTATGTATAAGGCTCAACCTCAAAGTTCTCCACAGCCAGCTCGCTGTTACGAGCATGGAGAAAACACAAGGGGGTCAATGGCCATGTTTCAATACTTTAAAATGGTTCCATAAATTGTATTGAGTAAATGGCCATGTCTCGATACTTTAAAATGGTTCCATAAATTGTATTGAGTAAATGGCCATGTCTCGATACTTTAAAATGGTTCCATAAATTGTATTGAGTAAATGGCCATGTCTCGATACTTTAAAATGGTTCCATAAATTGTATTGAGTAAATGGCCATGTCTCGATACTTTAAAATGGTTCCATAAATTGTATTGAGTAAATGGCCATGTCTCGACAGTCTACATTGGATCACGTTGGCACTTTGGGATATAATCTTTTTGTTTTCACGGATCTCCGTTAAAACTTCTTGGTGCCGTTTATCACAAGGTGACGCAATCATCCTCTGTGCCTCAGTTGGTATAGCACAGTGTTTGTAAACACCAGGGTTGAGGGTTCGATTCCCGGGACCACCAGTACGTAAAATGTATGTACTTTGGATAAAAGCGTCTGCTAAATGGCCTATGTTATTATTTTGTATAATTATCATTGATAAAGCACAACATCATGAACTGATGTTATCGTATGTTTACTATGGTGAGACTCATTCCTCCCATTCTGACAAAGCTTGGTTACCTTCTCTCCCAGACCGTTGATGGTTTTCTCAACGTCAGCAAAGTTCATGGTCTCTACGTTGCGAATAACCGATACAACCAGTCCCTGGTGAAGAGGAGCACATATACAACCAGTCCCTGGTGAAGAGGAGCACATATACAACCAGTCCCTGGTGAAGAGGAGCACATATACAACCAGCCCCTGGTGAAGAGGAGCACATATACAACCAGTCCCTGGTGAAGAGGAGCACATATACAACCAGTCCCTGGTGAAGAGGAGCACATATACAACCAGCCCCTGGTGAAGAGGAGCACATATACAACCAGTCCCTGGTGAAGAGGGGCACATATACAACCAGTCCCTGGTGAAGAGGAGCACATATACAACCAGTCCCTGGTGAAGAGGAGCACATTACAACCAGTCCCTGGTGAAGAGGAGCACATATACAACCAGTCCCAGGTGAAGAGGAGCACATATACAACCAGTCCCTGGTGAAGAGGAGCACATATACAACCAGTCCCTGGTGAAGAGGAGCACATATACAACCAGTCCCTGGTGAAGAGGAGCACATATACAACCAGTCCCTGGTGAAGAGGAGCACATATACAACCAGTCCCTGGTGAAGAGGAGCACATATACAACCAGTCCCTGGTGAAGAGGAGCACATATACAACCAGTCCCTGGTGAAGAGGAGCACATATACAACCAGTCCCTGGTGAAGAGGGGCACATATACAACCAGTCCCTGGTGAAGAGGGGCACATATACAACCAGTCCCTGGTGAAGAGGAGCACATTACAACCAGTCCCTGGTGAAGAGGAGCACATATACAACCAGTCCCAGGTGAAGAGGAGCACATATACAACCAGTCCCTGGTGAAGAGGAGCACATATACAACCAGTCCCTGGTGAAGAGGAGCACATATACAACCAGTCCCTGGTGAAGAGGAGCACATATACAACCAGTCCCTGGTGAAGAGGAGCACATATACAACCAGTCCCTGGTGAAGAGGAGCACATATACAACCAGTCCCTGGTGAAGAGGAGCACATATACAACCAGTCCCTGGTGAAGAGGGGCACATATACAACCAGTCCCTGGTGAAGAGGGGCACATATACAACCAGTCCCAGGTGAAGAGGAGCACATATACAACCAGTCCCTGGTGAAGAGGAGCACATTACAACCAGTCCCTGGTGAAGAGGAGCACATATACAACCAGTCCCTGGTGAAGAGGAGCACATATACAACCAGTCCCTGGTGAAGAGGAGCACATATACAACCAGTCCCTGGTGAAGAGGAGCACATATACAACCAGTCCCAGGTGAAGAGGAGCACATATACAACCAGTCCCTGGTGAAGAGGAGCACATATACAACCAGTCCCTGGTGAAGAGGAGCACATATACAACCAGTCCCTGGTGAAGAGGAGCACATATACAACCAGTCCCTGGTGAAGAGGAGCACATATACAACCAGTCCCTGGTGAAGAGGAGCACATATACAACCAGTCCCAGGTGAAGAGGAGCACATATACAACCAGTCCCTGGTGAAGAGGAGCACATATACAACCAGTCCCTGGTGAAGAGGAGCACATATACAAGCTAAACACTGCAGACCTGTGTGGTCAAACCGACAACAGAGCCGGACAACCAACCCACACTGAGACAAGGAGCTCCAGCCCCTTCAGAAATAATCAAATAAAAACAACAATTCAATGTATAGATTAGGTCACGCCTCCCACCAACAGCCCTAGACCCAGACATGACAAATAGGGGCAATTATTAAAACAAATATATAGGTTCATCATTAAGTTAAGAGAGCATGTATAGGTCACATGTCCTTTGTGTGCCTTACCTTCGAAGTGGCCACAGCCACACTGATATCGACATAATCCCTGTAAACTATCTCTTTGGTTGTATCATCAATCACTGGGAAGAGCAAGAGAAGAAATATATCAATCATTCTCACTTTTAAAACAAAAACAAAAAACTTCAATAGCATTTACCGTTTCAATCCAATGCATTCTGGGCTCTCCGGCAAAGACATTGAGTTAGAAGTCTCAGAGCTATTATAAGTTGATGTGTATACGCTTCCTCCTACAAACAGAAGACCATAACTTCATCAAAGCCAGTTTACTTTAACATGTAACCGTTGAAATAAGTGTCTGTGGTGTTGGAAGCAGAGTTAACTTCTACACCTGCACTAGGTTTTGGCCTTTCTAGGGAGTTTTTCCTGGCCACCGTGCTTCTTCACCTGCATTGCTTGCTGTTTGGGGGGTTTTAGGATGGGTTTCTGTACAGCACTTTGAGATATCAGCTGATGTAAGAAGGGATATATAAATAAATTTGATTTAACAATCGGGGGAAATGTTTTGTTGTTGTAAATACCATAGTTTTCTAGAAATCCTGGTTCGAGGATTCCCGGATTTCCTGCTTATTCCGGGAATTTTCCAACTAGGATTTCTGGAAAAACCTTAGTTGGGAGAAAGACAGAGAGAGTCTTAACCTCCGTTGACAGAAGGCTGGTCCATGAGAGCGTGGGCTGAAGCCTTAACGAAGGCCGACATGAAGCCAAGCTCGATGTTATGTTTCTTCTGGAAAGCATCTTTATGGAGCTTCCTCATCTCCTGGATGTTGCTGCAGAGGGAGGGGGAGAGAAGAACCGTTAAAGCAGGCCGTGTCTGTAGGAAGCATCTTTATGGAGCTTCCTCATCTCCTGGATGTTGCTGCAGAGGGAGGGGGAGAGAAGAACCGTTAAAGCAGGCCGTGTCTGTAGGAAGCATCTTTATGGAGCTTCCTCATCTCCTGGATGTTGCTGCAGAGGGAGGGGGAGAGAAGAACCGTTAAAGCAGGCTGTGTCTGTAGAAAGCATCTTTATGGAGCTTCCTCATCTCCTGGATGTTGCTGCAGAGGGAGGGGGAGAGAAGAACCGTTAAAGCAGGCCGTGTCTGTAGGAAGCATCTTTATGGAGCTTCCTCATCTCCTGGATGTTGCTGCAGAGGGAGGGGGAGAGAAGAACCGTTAAAGCAGGCCGTGTCTGTAGGAAGCATCTTTATGGGGTTTTCCCATCTCCTGGATGTTGCTGCAGAGGGAGGGGGAGAGAAGAACCGTTAAAGCAGGCCGTGTCTGTAGGAAGCATCTTTATGGAGCTTCCTCATCTCCTGGATGTTGCTGCAGAGGGAGGGGGAGAGAAGAACCGTTAAAGCAGGCCGTGTCTGTAGGAAGCATCTTTATGGAGCTTCCTCATCTCCTGGATGTTGCTGCAGAGGGAGGGGGAGAGAAGAACCGTTAAAGCAGGCCGTGTCTGTAGGAAGCATCTTTATGGAGCTTCCTCATCTCCTGGATGTTGCTGCAGAGGGAGGGGGAGAGAAGAACCGTTAAAGCAGGCCGTGTCTGTAGGAAGCATCTTTATGGGGTTTTCCTCATCTCCTGGATGTTGCTGCAGAGGGAGGGGGAGAGAAGAACCGTTAAAGCAGGCCGTGTCTGTAGGAAGCATCTTTATGGGGTTTTCCTCATCTCCTGGATGTTGCTGCAGAGGGAGGGGGAGAGAAGAACCGTTAAAGCAGGCCGTGTCTGTAGGAAGCATCTTTATGGGGTTTTCCTCATCTCCTGGATGTTGCTGCAGAGGGAGGGGGAGAGAAGAACCGTTAAAGCAGGCCGTGTCTGTAGGAAGCATCTTTATGGGGTTTTCCTCATCTCCTGGATGTTGCTGCAGAGGGAGGGGGAGAGAAGAACCGTTAAAGCAGGCTGTGTCTGTAGAAAGCATCTTTATGGGGTTTTCCCATCTCCTGGATGTTGCTACAGAGGGAGGGGGAGAGAAGAACCGTTAAAGCAGGCTGTGTCTGTAGAAAGCATCTTTATGGGGTTTTCCCATCTCCTGGATGAATTACTGTAAGAGGACTGGGTCGTTTTCTGGAAAACATGCCATTTTGAAGTGGCTATGTATCTGTATGGTGGCAGCCATTTTGAAGTGTCTATGTATCTGTATGGTGGCAGCCATTTTGAAGTGTCTATGTATCTGTATGGTGGCAGCCATTTTGAAGTGTCTATGTATCTGTATGGTGGCAGCCATTTTGAAGTGGCTATGTATCTGTATGGTGGCAGCCATTTTGAAGTGTCTATGTATCTGTATGGTGGCAGCCATTTTGAAGTGGCTATGTATCTGTATGGTGGCAGCCATTTTGAAGTGGCTATGTATCTGTATGGTGGCAGCCATTTTGAAGTGTCTATGTATCTGTATGGTGGCAGCCATTTTGAAGTGTCTATGTATCTGTATGGTGGCAGCCATTTTGAAGTGTCTATGTATCTGTATGGTGGCAGCCATTTTGAAGTGTCTATGTATCTGTATGGTGGCAAGTGCATCCGTGAAACCACTGGGCCTTCTGGGATGAATAAAGTGATATTGTATCGGACATCAACAGCAGCATTGTGTTGCATCGTCTCACCTCATGTCTATCTCGTTGAAGGTGGTGAGCATGGCACAGGTCTGCTGAGCCTCCTTCAGTCGCTGGGCGATCCTCAGCCTCATACGATTCATCTTTACCTGGAACGAATAACGAGACAAAATAGGTTGGTTTTTGATTGGACTTATCTGTACGTTTTTTTTCTTCTTCTCAATAAACGCGAGTAAGACACTTGTCTTGGTTTGAAACCAGCCTAAGGCTTTATCCCTGCTATTTCATCTCGCCCTGTCAGTATGGGAGTGTTGGCCTGAAGCTGGCCTGGTGAGAGGTCGTACCCTGCTCTCTGTCCTGGCCCCATGGGCTGCTGCTGCTGGTGGTGTTGCAGTGGGCTTGACCGCAGAAACTAGAGAGAGAGGAAAAAATAAAATAAAACTATTATGCAAAAAATATATACGTTTAAGTGAGACCCTATACCCACTTAAATGATTTTATCATTCCACTAAAGTTAACATGAATGAAATGTTTGATTATAACAGCAGCTGACGACGTACAAGGTTTGGCTTGTGCTGCCAAGGGGGGTACGGCAACAGGGACGGCGGCCAGCGTTGGGGGAGGGGCAGCGGCTGCTGCAGGGACCTCTGCTGCTGGGGCGGCTTTGACTGCTGCAGGGACCTCTGCTGCTGGGGCGGCTTTGACTGCTGCAGGGACCTCTGCTGCTGGGGCGGCTTCGGATGCTGCTGCTGACCAGAGAAGAAGAGACATTCAGATCTAGCTACAGATTGCTACACCAGATAACGTGACAGAACCAGAGATGGTTGGTATCCATTATACTGGTCGTTCCAGGTTTCCCTATCTTTGTTCTCGATTCTGGCCAAACATGTATCTACTAAAATCTCTGTGTCCCATTTGCAGGTGGTGCGTTTGAATTAATTAAAATAAATACATGTTTTGCCATTTTTAGTCTAGTTCAAATCTTCCCTCATTGATCGAAACAGCGGAGTGGTTGGAGATGGATCCACTTGTCTCAATGACTGCATCACTACACAACGTCAGCTCCCGCAGCGACTGAAATGACTGCATCACTACATAACGTCAGCTACCGCAGCGACTGAAATGACTGCATCACTACATAACGTCAGCTACCGCAGCGACTGAAATGACTGCATCACTACACAACGTCAGCTACCGCAGCGACTGAAATGACTGCATCATTACACAACGTCAGCTCCCGCAGCGACTGAAATGACTGCATCACTACACAACGTCAGCTCCCGCAGCGACTGAAATGACTGCATCACTACACAACGTCAGCTACCGCAGCGACTGAAATGACTGCATCACTACACAACGTCAGCTACCGCAGCGACTGAAATGACTGCATCACTACACAACGTCAGCTACCGCAGCGACTGAAATGACTGCATCACTACACAACGTCAGCTACCGCAGCGACTGAAATGACTGCATCACTACACAACGTCAGCTACCGCAGCGACTGAAATGACTGCATCACTACATAACGTCAGCTACCGCAGCGACTGAAATGACTGCATCACTACATAACGTCAGCTACCGCAGCGACTGAAATGACTGCACCACTACATAACGTCAGCTACCGCAGCGACTGAAATGACTGCATCACTACATAACGTCAGCTACTGCAGCGACTGAAATGACTGCATCACCACACAACGTCAGCTACCGCAGCGACTGAAATGACTGCATCACCACACAACGTCAGCTACCGCAGCGACTGAAATGACTGCATCACCACACAACGTCAGCTACCGCAGCGACTGAAATGACTGCATCACTACATAACGTCAGCTACCGCAGCGACTGAAATGACTGCATCACTACACAACGTCAGCTACCGCAGCGACTGAAATGACTGCATCACTACACAACGTCAGCTACCGCAGCGACTGAAATGACTGCATCACTACATAACGTCAGCTACCGCAGCGACTGAAATGACTGCATCACTACATAACGTCAGCTACCGCAGCGACTGAAATGACTGCATCACTACATAACGTCAGCTACCGCAGCGACTGAAATGACTGCATCACTACATAACGTCAGCTACCGCAGCGACTGAAATGACTGCATCACTACATAACGTCAGCTACCGCAGCGACTGAAATGACTGCATCACTACACAACGTCAGCTACCGCAGCGACTGAAATGACTGCATCACTACACAACGTCAGCTACCGCAGCGACTGAAATGACTGCATCACTGCACAACGTCAGCTACCGCAGCGACTGAAATGACTGCATCACTGCACAACGTCAGCTACCGCAGCGACTGAAATGACTGCATCACTACACAACGTCAGCTACCGCAGCGACTGAAATGACTGCATCACTACACAACGTCAGCTACCGCAGCGACTGAAATGACTGCATCACTACACAACGTCAGCTACCGCAGCGACTGAAATGACTGCATCACTACACAACGTCAGCTACGGCAGCGACTGAAATGACTGCATCACTACACAACGTCAGCTACCGCAGCGACTGAAATGACTGCATCACTACACAACGTCAGCTACCGCAGCGACTGAAATGACTGCATCACTACACACGTCAGCTACCGCAGCGACTGAAATGACTGCATCACTACATAACGCCAGCTACCGCAGCGACTGAAATGACTGCATCACTACATAACGTCAGCTACCGCAGCGACTGAAATGACTGCATCACTACATAACGTCAGCTACCGCAGCGACTGAAATGACTGCATCACTACACAACGTCAGCTACCGCAGCGACTGAAATGACTGCATCACTACACACGTCAGCTACCGCAGCGACTGAAATGACTGCATCACTACATAACGTCAGCTACCGCAGCAACTGAAATGACTGCATCACTACATAACGTCAGCTACCGCAGCGACTGAAATGACTGCATCACTACATAACCGCAGCGACTGAAATGACTGCATCACTACATAACGTCAGCTACCGCAGCGACTGAAATGACTGCATCACTACACAACGTCAGCTACCGCAGCGACTGAAATGACTGCATCATTACACAACGTCAGCTACCGCAGCGACTGAAATGACTGCATCATTACACAACGTCAGCTCCCGCAGCGACTGAAATGACTGCATCACTACACAACGTCAGCTACCGCAGCGACTGAAATGACTGCATCACTACACAACGTCAGCTACCGCAGCGACTGAAATGACTGCATCACTACACAACGTCAGCTACCGCAGCGACTGAAATGACTGCATCACTACACAACGTCAGCTACCGCAGCGACTGAAATGACTGCATCACTACACAACGTCAGCTACCGCAGCGACTGAAATGACTGCATCACTACATAACGTCAGCTACCGCAGCGACTGAAATGACTGCATCACTACATAACGTCAGCTACCGCAGCGACTGAAATGACTGCACCACTACATAACGTCAGCTACCGCAGCGACTGAAATGACTGCATCACTACATAACGTCAGCTACTGCAGCGACTGAAATGACTGCATCACTACACAACGTCAGCTACGGCAGCGACTGAAATGACTGCATCACTACATAACGTCAGCTACGGCAGCGACTGAAATGACTGCACCACTACATAACGTCAGCTACCGCAGCGACTGAAATGACTGCACCACTACACAACGTCAGCTACGGCAGCGACTGAAATGACTGCATCACTTAAAGAGCTGCAGTTAGTCTCAGAGTGGGTGGCAAGGAATAAGTTAAAGTCCTAAATATTTCAAAAACTAGAAGCATTGTGTTTGGGACAAATCATTCACTAAATCCTAAACCTCAACTAAATCTTGTACTAAATTATTTGGAAAATGAGCAAGTTGAGGTGACTAAACTGCTTGGAGTAACCCTGGAATGTAAACTGTCACGGTCAAAACATGTTGATACAACAGTAGCTAAGATGGGGGGGAAGTCTGTCCATGATAAAGCGCTGCTCTACCTTCTTAACAGCACTATCAACAAGGCAGGTCCTACAGGCCCTAGTTTCTACCTTCTTAACAGCACTATCAACAAGGCAGGTCCTACAGGCCCTAGTTTCTACCTTCTTAACAACACTATCAACAAGACAGGTCCTACAGGCCCTAGTTTCTACCTTCTTAACAACACTATCAACAAGGCAGGTCCTACAGGCCCTAGTTTCTACCTTCTTAACAGCACTATCAACAAGGCAGGTCCTACAGGCCCTAGTTTCTACCTTCTTAACAGCACTATCAACAAGGCAGGTCCTACAGGCCCTAGTTTCTACCTTCTTAACAGCACTATCAACAAGGCAGGTCCTACAGGCCCTAGTTTCTACCTTCTTAACAGCACTATCAACAAGGCAGGTCCTACAGGCCCTAGTTTCTACCTTCTTAACAACACTATCAACAAGGCAGGTCCTACAGGCCCTAGTTTCTACCTTCTTAACAACACTATCAACAAGGCAGGTCCTACAGGCCCTAGTTTCTACCTTCTTAACAGCACTATCAACAAGGCAGGTCCTACAGGCCCTAGTTTCTACCTTCTTAACAACACTATCAACAAGACAGGTCCTACAGGCCCTAGTTTCTACCTTCTTAACAACACTATCAACAAGGCAGGTCCTACAGGCCCTAGTTTCTACCTTCTTAACAGCACTATCAACAAGGCAGGTCCTACAGGCCCTAGTTTCTACCTTCTTAACAGCACTATCAACAAGGCAGGTCCTACAGGCCCTAGTTTCTACCTTCTTAACAGCACTTTCAACAAGGCAGGTCCTACAGGCCCTAGTTTCTACCTTCTTAACAGCACTATCAACAAGGCAGGTCCTACAGGCCCTAGTTTCTACCTTCTTAACAACACTATCAACAAGACAGGTCCTACAGGCCCTAGTTTCTACCTTCTTAACAACACTATCAACAAGGCAGGTCCTACAGGCCCTAGTTTCTACCTTCTTAACAACACTATCAACAAGGCAGGTCCTACAGGCCCTAGTTTCTACCTTCTTAACAACACTATCAACAAGACAGGTCCTACAGGCCCTAGTTTCTACCTTCTTAACAACACTATCAACAAGGCAGGTCCTACAGGCCCTAGTTTCTACCTTCTTAACAACACTATCAACAAGACAGGTCCTACAGGCCCTAGTTTCTACCTTCTTAACAACACTATCAACAAGGCAGGTCCTACAGGCCCTAGTTTTGTTGCACCTGGACTACTGCTGAGTCGTGTGGTCAGGTGTCACAAAGAGGAACCTCTGAAAATTCCAATTGGCTCAGAACAGGGCAGAACGGATGGCCCTTAAATGTACACAGAGAACTAACATTAATGATATGCATGTCAATCTCTCATGGCTCAAAGTGGAAGAGAGATTGACTTCATCACTACTTGTTTTTGTAAGAAGTGTTGACAAACTGAATGTACCGAGGCGTCTGTTTGAACTACTGGCACACAGCTCAGACACCCATGCATACCCCACAAGACATGCCACCAGAGGTCTCTTCACAGTCCCCAAGTCCAGAACAGACTACGGGAGGCGCACAGTACTACATAGAACCATGACTACATGGAACTCTATTCCACATCAGTTAACCAGCAGTAAAAACAGTGTAGCTCCTTTTTTAGATTCTACAAGGGCATCAGACTGTTAAACAGCCATCACTAGCACAGAGCAGCTGCTGCCTACCTCCTCTTTTGAGTTTGAAGAGGGGATTCCCAGCCTCTACCCTCCCTCCATCTGGCACCAGGAGCTCCGTGACCACACCGGCCGCCGGAGACGGCACCTGCAACGAGGTCTGAGACAAAACGCATTCTTGTTATCAAACCGTACACACAGTCAGTCAAATTACAAACACACTACAGTATTTGATAGCTTGACTTTTCTAAGTATCTGATCATCAATGACATCATAAGGCTAGGCTCCATTTTTTTCTCCACTTCCTGTCTGAACGACGTGCCCAAAGTAAACTGCCTGTTACTCAGGCCCTGAAGCCAGGATATGCATGTAATTGGTACCATTGGAAAGAAAACACTTTGAAGTTTGTAGAAATGTTAAATTAATGTCGGATAATATAACACAATAGATATGGTAGGAGAAAACCCAAAAGAAAATCCAACCGGGAAATGTTTTTAAACAGTTAAAGGCTATATTGTGTATATATCCAATATATAAATGTGACTTAGTGTTTACAGGACCTTGTCAGTCTCGATCTCACACACCACCTCATCCTCTTTCACTGAATCTCCAACAGCTGGAAAAGACCAAAGGAAGGTATTACTGTCCTGCACAAAACCTAGATGGCAACAAGACAGTAAACATGAGCCGAGTGGATTTTTCCCCGAGACTACCTTTCTCCCACCTGACGTCCCCTTCTGTGATCGACTCAGAGAACGGAGGGGTGTTGACAGTGACAACTTCCTCCCCTGATTTAAAAAATAAAAAATAAGATGTCAGGCAGATTTGATTTAAAACAGTAACTTTAATCCACAGAGAAAGACGAGAGAGATGTTTGAATACATACTACGTGCTGCAGACGTCTTGAAGGATCTAATGTGGAAGACAATTGATGACGGAGACTCACATCTAAAACACAGAAGAAGAAAACATGTTTATTGTGTAGCAGCCTATAAAGTAGCCTCTTGTAAAACAAGGGGTTTAAAACCAGCGCAACGTCCATTAAAAGACTCTCAAACATAATTATTGAAACAAACATTTTCTATATCAAACAAAAAAAACACATGTGAAACCTTCAGATGACTCCAGATTTGTTCATCAGCCCGAGGCCAAACATACTGAGATAAAACTCAGGACCAAGAGAGGACACTTACAACTGAGTGTTCCCGTAGACAACCCTGTTGCCAGTGGAGAGGCCTTCAACGAGATAAAAGGAGAGAGAGAGAGAAAGAGAAAAAATAGAGTGGGAGAGAGAGAGCGGAAGAGAAAAGAGTGAGAAAGAGAGGAAGACAGCGAGAAAGAGAGGAAGACAGCGGGAGAGCGGGGAATTGAGGATATTATTATTATCATCAACAGAGTGATTACCACTGTTGAGTCGGTCTATTCTTCAGATCACTGGGTGTATAGCTACATTAACAGCTCCTTGATGATGGGGATATATTATCTACTTACAGGCCTTCCAGTGCTCTTTGATACTTAAATGACAGTCATCATACAGAGCATGTTTTTCTCAGATTTATAAACCAGAATAAAAGGCCCGTTTGTCTTACATTAGTCCTGGGTGGGCCGTGTTAATCATGCACAAAACAGAACAAAAAAAGGACTGAAAAGGACTTGTCTAAAGAGGAAAGTTTTTTTTTTTTTTTTTTTTAGTTTGTGAAACGTTTTGTTACGGTGTGCACTAAAAATAAAGAGGTCCTTGTAACGCTAAACCCTAACGACCTGAACAGAGAAGGAGAAAGGCCTACTCACCTGAAGCAGTCCTTCCAGCCAGCACATTATTACACTGAAAATAAATGTTTACAGGAGAAATATAAAAATCCAGGTTAATTCACCACTGGGCTGCTTCAGAATCAACAGACATATTAATTCTATGTTTGTGATTCCATGAAGTTTCCATTCAATTTGTAGCAGTTGAGGCAAATAGAATACTGTGCTGGTGTGTTCATATCCTATAACTACCTCCTACTGGCCCAACACTACCTCCTACTGGCCCAACACTACCTCCTACTGGCCTAACACTACCTCCTACTGGCCTAACACTACCTCCTACTGGCCTAACACTACCTCCTACTGGCCTAAAACTACCTCCTACTGGCCTAACACTACCTCCTACTGGCCTAACACTACCTCCTACTGGCCTAACACTACCTCCTACTGGCCTAACACTACCTCCTACTGGCCTAACACTACCTCCTACTGGCCTAACACTACCTCCTACTGGCCTAACACTACCTCCTACTGGCCTAACACTACCTCCTACTGGCCTAACACTACCTCCTACTGGCCTAACACTACCTCCTACTGGCCTAACACTACCTCCTACTGGCCTAACACTACCTCCTACTGGCCCAACACTACCTCCTACTGGCCCAACACTACCTCCTACTGGCCTAACACTACCTCCTACTGGCCTAACACTACCTCCTACTGGCCTAACACTACCTCCTACTGGCCTAACACTACCTCCTACTGGCCTAACACTACCTCCTACTGGCCTAACACTACCTCCTACTGGCCTAACACTACCTCCTACTGGCCTAACACTACCTCCTACTGGCCCAACACTACCTCCTACTGGCCCAACACTACCTCCTACTGGCCCAACACTACCTCCTACTGGCCCAACACTACCTCCTACTGGCCCAACACTACCTCCTACTGGCCCAACACTACCTCCTACAGGCCTAACACTACCTCCCACTGGCCTAACACTACCTCCCACTGGCCTAACACTACCTCCCACTGGCCGAACACTACCTCCTACTGGCCGAACACTACCTCCTACTGGCCCAACACTACCTCCTACTGGCCCAACACTACCTCCTAACACTACCTCCTACTGGCATAACACTACCTCCTACAGGCCCAACACTACCTCCTACTGGCCCAACACTACCTCCCACTTGGCCAACACTACCTCCTACTGGCCTAACACTACCTCCTACTGGCCCAACACTACCTCCTACTGGCCTAACACTACCTCCCACTGGCCTAACACTACCTCCCACTGGCCTAACACTACCTCCCACTGGCCTAACACTACCTCCTACTGGCCTAACACTACCTCCTACTGGCCTAACACTACCTCCTACTGGCCTAACACTACCTCCTACTGGCCCAACACTACCTCCTACTGGCCCAACACTACCTCCTACTGGCCTAACACTACCTCCTACTGGCCTAACACTACCTCCTACTGGCCCAACACTACCTCCTACTGGCCCAACACTACCTCCTACTGGCCTAACACTACCTCCTACTGGCCTAACACTACCTCCTACTGGCCCAACACTACCTCCTAACACTACCTCCTACTGGCCTAACACTACCTCCTACTGGCCTAACACTACCTCCTACTGGCCTAACACTACCTCCTACTGGCCTAACACTACCTCCTACTGGCCTAACACTACCTCCCACTGGCCCAACACTACCTCCTAACACTACCTCCTACTGGCCTAACACTACCTCCTACTGGCCTAACACTACCTCCTACTGGCCTAACACTACCTCCTACTGGCCTAACACTACCTCCTACTGGCCTAACACTACCTCCTACTGGCCTAACACTACCTCCTACTGGCCTAACACTACCTCCTACTGGCCTAACACTACCTCCTACTGGCCCAACACTACCTCCTACTGGCCTAACACTACCTCCCACTGGCCCAACACTACCTCCTAACACTACCTCCTACTGGCCTAACACTACCTCCTACTGGCCTAACACTACCTCCTACTGGCCTAACACTACCTCCTACTGGCCTAACACTACCTCCTACTGGCCTAACACTACCTCCTACTGGCCCAACACTACCTCCCACTGGCCCAACACTACCTCCCACTGGCCCAACACTACCTCCCACTGGCCTAACACTACCTCCCACTGGCCCAACACTACCTCCTAACACTACCTCCTACTGGCCTAACACTACCTCCTACTGGCCTAACACTACCTCCTACTGGCCTAACACTACCTCCCACTGGCCCAACACTACCTCCCACTGGCCCAACACTACCTCCAACTGGCCCAACACTACCTCCCACTGGCCCAACACTACCTCCTACTGGCCCAACACTACCTCCTACTGGCCTAACACTACCTCCTACTGGCCTAACACTACCTCCTACTGGCCTAACACTACCTCCTACTGGCCTAACACTACCTCCTACTGGCCTAACACTACCTCCTACTGGCCTAACACTACCTCCTACTGGCCCAACACTACCTCCTACTGGCCTAACACTACCTCCTACTGGCCTAACACTACCTCCCACTGGCCCAACACTACCTCCCACTGGCCCAACACTACCTCCTACTGGCCCAACACTACCTCCTACTGGCCCAACACTACCTCCTACTGGCCCAACACTACCTCCTACTGGCCCAACACTACCTCCTACTGGCCGAACACTACCTCCTACTGGCCGAACACTACCTCCTACTGGCCGAACACTACCCTCTACTGGCCTAACACTACCTCCTACTGGCCTAACACTACCTCCTACTGGCCTAACACTACCTCCTACTGGCCCAACACTACCTCCTACTGGCCTAACACTACCTCCCACTGGCCCAACACTACCTCCTAACACTACCTCCTACTGGCCTAACACTACCTCCTACTGGCCTAACACTACCTCCTACTGGCCTAACACTACCTCCTACTGGCCTAACACTACCTCCTACTGGCCTAACACTACCTCCTACTGGCCTAACACTACCTCCTACTGGCCCAACACTACCTCCTACTGGCCTAACACTACCTCCCACTGGCCCAACACTACCTCCTAACACTACCTCCTACTGGCCTAACACTACCTCCTACTGGCCTAACACTACCTCCTACTGGCCTAACACTACCTCCTACTGGCCTAACACTACCTCCTACTGGCCTAACACTACCTCCTACTGGCCTAACACTACCTCCTACTGGCCTAACACTACCTCCTACTGGCCCAACACTACCTCCCACTGGCCCAACACTACCTCCCACTGGCCTAACACTACCTCCCACTGGCCCAACACTACCTCCTAACACTACCTCCTACTGGCCTAACACTACCTCCTACTGGCCTAACACTACCTCCTACTGGCCTAACACTACCTCCCACTGGCCCAACACTACCTCCCACTGGCCCAACACTACCTCCCACTGGCCCAACACTACCTCCCACTGGCCCAACACTACCTCCCACTGGCCCAACACTACCTCCCACTGGCCCAACACTACCTCCCACTGGCCCAACACTACCTCCCACTGGCCCAACACTACCTCCTACTGGCCCAACACTACCTCCTACTGGCCTAACACTACCTCCTACTGGCCTAACACTACCTCCTACTGGCCTAACACTACCTCCTACTGGCCTAACACTACCTCCTACTGGCCCAACACTACCTCCTACTGGCCTAACACTACCTCCTACTGGCCTAACACTACCTCCTACTGGCCTAACACTACCTCCCACTGGCCTAACACTACCTCCCACTGGCCCAACACTACCCCCTACTGGCCCAACACTACCTCCTACTGGCCCAACACTACCTCCTACTGGCCCAACACTACCTCCTACTGGCCCAACACTACCTCCTACTGGCCCAACACTACCTCCTACTGGCCGAACACTACCCTCTACTGGCCTAACACTACCTCCTACTGGCCTAACACTACCTCCTACTGGCCTAACACTACCTCCTACTGGCCTAACACTACCTCCTACTGGCCTAACACTACCTCCTACTGGCCTAACACTACCTCCCACTGGCCCAACACTACCTCCTACTGGCCTAACACTACCTCCCACTGGCCTAACACTACCTCCTACTGGCCTAACACTACCTCCTACTGGCCTAACACTACCTCCTACTGGCCTAACACTACCTCCTACTGGCCTAACACTACCTCCTACTGGCCTAACACTACCTCCTACTGGCCTAACACTACCTCCTACTGGCCCAACACTACCTCCTACTGGCCCAACACTACCTCCTACTGGCCCAACACTACCTCCTACTGGCCCAACACTACCTCCTACTGGCCTAACACTACCTCCTACTGGCCTAACACTACCTCCTACTGGCCTAACACTACCTCCTACTGGCCTAACACTACCTCCTACTGGCCTAACACTACCTCCTACTGGCCTAACACTACCTCCTACTGGCCTAACACTACCTCCTACTGGCCTAACACTACCTCCTACTGGCCTAACACTACCTCCTACTGGCCTAACACTACCTCCTACTGGCCTAACACTACCCCCTACTGGCCCAACACTACCTCCTACTGGCCCAACACTACCCACTACTGGCCCAACACTACCCCCTACTGGCCCAACACTACCCCCTACTGGCCGAACACTACCTCCTACTGGCCTAACACTACCTCCTACTGGCCTAACACTACCTCCTACTGGCCTAACACTACCTCCTACTGGCCTAACACTACCTCCTACTGGCCTAACACTACCTCCTACTGGCCTAACACTACCTCCTACTGGCCTAACACTACCTCCTACTGGCCTAACACTACCTCCTACTGGCCTAACACTACCTCCTACTGGCCTAACACTACCTCCTACTGGCCTAACACTACCTCCTACTGGCCTAACACTACCTCCTACTGGCCTAACACTACCTCCTACTGGCCTAACACTACCTCCTACTGGCCTAACACTACCTCCTACTGGCCTAACACTACCTCCTACTGGCCTAACACTACCTCCTACTGGCCTAACACTACCTCCTACTGGCCTAACACTACCTCCTACTGGCCTAACACTACCTCCTACTGGCCTAACACTACCTCCTACTGGCCTAACACTACCTCCTACTGGCCTAACACTACCTCCTACTGGCCTAACACTACCTCCTACTGGCCTAACACTACCTCCTACTGGCCTAACACTACCTCCTACTGGCCTAACACTACCTCCTACTGGCCTAACACTACCTCCTACTGGCCTAACACTACCTCCTACTGGCCTAACACTACCTCCTACTGGCCTAACACTACCTCCTACTGGCCTAACACTACCTCCTACTGGCCCAACACTACCTCCTAACACTACCTCCTACTGGCCTAACACTACCTCCTACTGGCCCAACACTACCTCCTAACACTACCTCCTACTGGCCTAACACTACCTCCTAACACTACCTCCTATCCTCCTACTGGCCCAACACTACCTCCTACTGGCCCAACACTACCTCCTAACACTACCTCCTACTGGCCTAACACTACCTCCTAACACTACCTCCTACAGGCCTAACACTACCTCCTACAGGCCTAACACTACCTCCTACAGGCCTAACACTACCTCCTACAGGCCTAACACTACCTCCTACAGGCCTAACACTACCTCCTACAGGCCTAACACTACCTCCTACAGGCCTAACACTACCTCCTACTGGCCTAACACTACCTCCTACTGGCCTAACACTACCTCCTACTGGCCCAACACTACCTCCTACTGGCCCAACACTACCTCCTACAGGCCTAACACTACCTCCCACTGGCCTAACACTACCTCCTACAGGGCTAACACTACCTCCTACAGGCCTAACACTACCTCCTATCCTCCTACTGGCCCAACACTACCTCCTACTGGCCTAACACTACCTCCTACTGGCCTAACACTACCTCCTACTGGCCTAACACTACCTCCTACTGGCCTAACACTACCTCCTACTGGCCTAACACTACCTCCCACTGGCCTAACACTACCTCCTACTGGCCTAACACTACCTCCTAAAACTACCTCCTAACACTACCTCCTACTGGCCTAACACTACCTCCTACTGGCCTAACACTACCTCCTACTGGCCTAACACTACCTCCTACTGGCCTAACACTACCTCCTACTGGCCTAACACTACCTCCTACTGGCCTAACACTACCTCCTACTGGCCTAACACTACCTCCTACTGGCCTAACACTACCTCCTACTGGCCTAACACTACCTCCTATAGTTATAGGCGGCAGGTATCCAACCGGTAAGAGTGTTGGGCCATTAACCGAAAAGTTGCTGGCTCAAATCCTCGAGCTGTCAAAGGTGAAAAGTCTGTATTGTGTCCTTGAGCAAGACACTTAACCCTAATTTGCTCCAGGGGCGCCGTTCTACGATGGCTGACACATATCCGGTATATGTGATGACAAAAACATATATATATATTTTTTTAATAGGACTATAAATATCTCCTACGGGCCACAATCAGCTTTGACGTCAAAGGGTAAAGTTCAAAACCACAAAAGAACTGGGGTGCCTTCAGTTCAACGTTTCACTTCTCCGCAAAACGGTGCAAACTGCACATCATTCTCAAACAGCATTTCAGGTGTGTTTACTCCCATTTTGTGGGTGTGGCCTGATCCGTATGGGTGAGACAACTTGAAATCTCAAAACTTGTGCAGCACCCCATACACAATAGTTGTCTGGGTCACCATAAGCACACTGTATTTCAACTGGTCGTTCAGTACAGTACCGTTGACGTCGAATAAAACAGTGCACACCTCTGCTTTCAAATCAAAGTTTATGTGTCACGTTTGGCGAATACAACAGGTGTAGGTAGACCCTACAGTGAAATGCATACTTACATGGTCTAACCACAGTGCAAAAAAGTATTAGGTGAACAATAGGTAAGTAAAGAAATAAAACAACAGTAAAAAGACAGTGAAAAATAACAGTAGCGAGGCTACATACAGTAGAGAGGCTACATACAGTAGAGAGGCTACATACAGTAGAGAGGCTACATACAGTAGCGAAGCTATATACAGTAGCGAAGCTATATACAGTAGCGAAGCTATATACAGTAGCGAGGCTATATACAGTAGCGAGGCTATATACAGTAGAGAGGCTATATACAGTAGAGAGGCTATATACAGTAGTGAAGCTATATACAGTAGAGAGGCTACATACAGTAGAGAGGCTATATACAGTAGAGAGGCTATATACAGTAGAGAGGCTATATACAGTAGTGAAGCTATATACAGTAGCGAGGCTATATACAGTAGAGAAGCTATATACAGTAGTGAAGCTATATACAGTAGCGAGGCTATATACAGTATAGAGGCTATATACAGTAGAGAGGCTATATACAGTAGAGAGGCTATACACAATGCAGATAGTTCATGGTCACTCTGCATCTCAGTAAGTAGTCTAGACATGTTCCAATAACATCTACATGTTAGTCACTTAGCAGACGCTCTTATCCAGAGAGACTTACTGGAGCAATTAGGGTTAAGTGCCTTGCTTATGGACAGATTGTTCACCTAGTTGGCTTAGGGATTCGAACCAGCAACCTTTTGGTTACTGGCCCAACGCTCTTAACCGTTAGGCTACCCGTAATAACATGCAGGAGTTCAATGCCACAGAACTGACAGATAATCAGTGATTCCCCTCTGATACACGTTATCCTCCTCTGATACACGTTTTCCCCCACTTTCCTCCCCCTCTGATACACGTTATCCCCCCCCCCCCCCCCCCCCCCCGATACACGTTATCCCCCTCTGATACACGTTATCCCCCTCTGATACACGTTATCCCCCTCTGATACACGTTATCCCCCTCTGATACACGTTATCCCCCTCTGATACACGTTATCCCCCTCTGATACACGTTATCCCCCTCTGATACACGTTATCCCCCTCTGATACACGTTATCCCCCTCTTTCCTCCCCCTCTGATACACGTTATCCCCCTCTTTCCTCCCCCTCTGATACACGTTATCCCCCTCTGATACACGTTATCCCCCTCTGATACACGTTATCCCCCTCTGATACACGTTATCCCCCTCTGATACACGTTATCCCCCTCTGATACACGTTATCCCCCTCTGATACACGTTATCCCCCTCTGATACACGTTATCCCCCTCTGATACACGTTATCCCCCTCTGATACACGTTATCCCCCTCTGATACACGTTATCCCCCTCTGATACACGTTATCCCCCTCTGATACACGTTATCCCCCTCTGATACACGTTATCCCCCTCTGATACACGTTATCCCCCTCTGATACACGTTATCCCCCTCTTTCCTCCCCCTCTGATACACGTTATCCCCCTCTTTCCTCCCCCTCTGATACACGTTATCCCCCTCTGATACACGTTATCCCCCTCTGATACACGTTATCCCCCTCTGATACACGTTATCCCCCTCTGATACACGTTATCCCCCTCTTTCCTCCCCCTCTGATACACCGCTCTCATTTATCTTTTTTAAATTCTCTCTCTTTTTCAGTCTATGGGTTTCATCTGTAGTACCCCATCACCTAACAACCTTCATACAATACAATTACTGGATAACATTTCCTATCGACAAAATAAAGGAACCACCTACGGAGTCACCAAACAAGTGGATGGTTACGCCAGTTGAATTGGTTGCTGTTCAAACAAACATTTGATGAAATGCATGCAATCTGATCCAGCACAATACCCCAGTACAGCCATTGCCTTTACCGGAGCAATGCATGTTATGTATTGGCCTTAGGCCTAGCTCTGATCAGGCCATTGATAACAAACTAGTTTGGCAATGTGTGTTTACTCAAATGGGGCGCTGGAATAAACCCTCTTCGGGAAAGTCACATGTGGCGTAGTGTTTAACACAAACACCTCAATCAAGTAGCTAATGATTTGTCACGGGCATAGAAATCTGACTCTTCTCTTTGCTATCTGGTAGTGGGTCAGTGTGAAATATTCAAAGAGTAGCTGGCTATAGTTATGCTTACACTGGCCAAGGCATAGGTTAGGTTGTGTAGGTTGGTGTAGGTGAAAGTGGGGTTGCAGAGACAGGTGAAGACTCGCTGAACTACACACAAGGCGAGTTCATGCATGGCATGACACGGGCTATTTCTAGCATAGGTTTCAAGCAGAGGTCAAGCTGTGAAATGGACGAGAAAGTCAAATGTACTGCTAGCTGGGTAATAACTCGCTTCAATCTGTGCATGAGAGTTGTGGCTCAAGTGTGTCTTGACAATGATGTGATTGTGTATAGCTAGCTAGCTAACGTTGCTACCTAAGGCAGTGGTTCACAACCAGGGGTACTGGAGGGCTCATAGGAGGTACTTGAGAAAACGCTTGAGACCATATGCTTACTACAGTAACATGCATATGAGGGGGTAGGCTACCTCAGGGGTACCCAGGGCAGAGCAAAATTCAGTTGGAGGTACAACAACAGAAAGGGCTTGGGAACCACTGACCTAAGGCATTAGAGCAGTGTTACATGCCTGACAAGTCACACTCACGCTTCTTAATTTGGAAGCTGGATTCTAGAGAACATCAGTAACGTTAGTAAGCTAACTAGTTAATTTGGCTAGCTTGGTAGCTAGCAATATTATGGTAGCTAAGTTAACCGGCAAAGCCATGCTAACGAACTACTGTCACCAGAGTTAGAAAAACCATAATGCTAGCAAAACTAGCTAAATAGTTAGCAAATACGCTCATAATCGCTAGCTAGCAAGCTAACGTTAGCGTCACCGATTAAGCTAACATTAGTTCTCTATTCGATCCTCAAATAATTTACTTAGCTAGCTAAGTGAATGGTTCTAGTGATATTCATACCAACTAAGCACAGCTAGCTATTCAAATATGTATATTTCATAAATATAGTTAAGAGGGAAACGCAAGCAATTTCCTTATCAGCTTAGCTAGACACGGACTGGTGGCATTCTGTCCTTGGGTTGGGCTAAGGCCTATTCCCCGGTAGCTAACGTTATGGCCTTGAAAAAAAGCTTTGCCGAACCCAACCATTCGGTACACGTGGAAATGTAATTGGTACTTCTCTCCTACCTGACTTAGCGCAGACAGAGAGCGCCCAAGTGTCCTGCAAAGACATCGGGAATGCGATAACATAGCGTCAACAGCGGTGGCAAACCGACCAAGGAAGCAGTACGGAAGTTCAGAACACCTGGGATAGTAGTAGGGGCGGTACCGTGGGTTACGGCTAGAAGGGATCCACCTTTTGTCAAATAAACGTCAGATTTTACTTTTCGTAGCAGCAGATTAGGAGCATTAACGCAGTGTGTTAAGATAATTGACATGGCCGTTTAGGATCATTAGGTTAGGGTTAGATAAAACTGTCTATTTTTTACGTTTATTTGACAAAAGATGGATCTTATCTAACTATGACTGCTGCCGACAGGAAAAAACGAGGGACAAACCAATGTCGTTTTTATGACAGGGGAGGTAGCTCATACCAAATAATGATGTACAACTACAGACAGTCCAGAAGTTTAGGCTGCCTTTTGTTATTGAAAATATTTAACACAACTTTAAATACGGTTTTAATTGCTTTAGAGGCTTATTAATTCAATCGTCTTGGGGTTTTATGTGACCAATGTGTGAAAAGAAAATGCGTGTGTGTAAAATGGTGGTGGGGAAACAATAATAAGAACCTCACATACTTTCTACACGCAAAATTGACATACAATTTTCCAAGAAATGTCGGATATGTTTAGTCTTTCATCCAGTTCCCACAGAGGCAGTGGTGGTACGTGCTAATTTCTATGACGTTGATTTAATTATAGTGTGCCACGCCCCCTCCTCATGTGGATTGATTGTGGATGAAATACAGTAACTCTGTTTATAATAACCCTTTTCCCCTGTGGCACGCATCATTCCAGCTCCCGTCTCTGGACAGCTACTGGACGCCTACATTCACTCAGAACAACTGGTAGGCAGGCTTCCTTTTTTTGCCGGTGTTTTGTGGGGTCTTTGGAAGTAGATACGTGAAAAGTAGACACTAGGCTGCCATAAAAATCTATTCAACATAAGAGTATGCTAATTTAAAGTAACTGTGCAGATATTCATGTTCTTTTTATTCAAATAAAATAGTGTGATTGGATTTGATCAAATTAATAACAGATATTCTCATTTGGGTCTTAACTTAACTTGTCTGCTGCTGCTTTGATATATGGAGCATTTATATATATATATAGAAAAGGCTAGTGCCGGTCATTTCAGTGAACAGTTTTCTTTAAAAATGTGATTTGAATTGTGCTTCTACAGGATGCATATTTGCATAATTCTAGCATTGACATTACCTTAACAATCTTTTTGCGGTAAAATGTGAGTAATATTGTTTGCTTCTGCATCATTGCTGCACACTATGAATATACATACAAATATTGTTGTCTGGTAGATGACTTCACAAAACGTCTAACTTTCAAACTGCCATTAAAATACAGTGTTTTATATTTATTACCGATGCCAACATTATAGTTTTAATCACAAATACACTATTTGAGTTAATCTGATATAGTTTTGTCATTCAAATTATATGTTGTTTTTCTGGGGAAAATAACTTTACATTTTGCAGTATTGATGATTTTCCGCAAACAATATTGTTTTCCTTTAAATATTTTATTACAACAGTTTCTAATGTTAAATGCTTTCTAAAGACCTGTTTTTCCTATAAACTATATTTGTGGTTTATGTATGTTTATTTTGCATGAAGCATGGAGCCAAGCCTTTTGGACCACAGCATGAATCATTACTCCAGCAGCACCTACCCAGAGGACAGGACAGAGAATCCTCCCTCCTTTCTACACGACGACACATACAACTCCTCCTCCCCTCAGTCCTCCTGTCAGTCAAGTGGTGGATCCCTTATGTCTACGCTCCTACAGACAACCATAGAGAGTAAAAGAACCCTGCAGGAGAGCACCACTGCATACTACCCCCCAGACGCTCCCATGTCCAGCTCTGCCGCCACCAATCTTAACCCGGTGGACCACCACAGTAGCAGTACCACCATGGCACCTCTGTCTCCAGCCAGCCAGGCATCCACCGGGGCCAGTCCCACTAGATTCAGACTCAATGAGCCCGGGTTGACCCAGGACTGGATGCTGGAGCTGGTTGACAGACACCGGGCGAAGCGTGCCAGAGTGGAGAACATCATCAGAGGCATGGCAGGCTCTCCTCTCAGTGTTTATTTCACAGGTGAAGGGTTTGGTGAAGGGGAGACCACTCCAACCAGTCACCTTCAGAGTGAGACGTTGGAAAACAAGAGGAAACAGAGGGTGCCACAGCACCAGGACGTCCCCAGGACATGGGGCGTTAGCAGGAAGAGTACG